>NC_037092.1:79377073-79704156 GCF_002994745.2 Rosa chinensis | reverse complement strand
AGACACGGAACAAGTGTTTTATGGACTAAGCAAGCAAGACACACAATAATTCTTGCATCAAAATCACACAAAAATCAATGCTGCTTTTCTGAATATATTGAGGAGAAAACAAATCCTCAACAATTAACCCTAATTGGACTCCTACTAGGAAAGATATTTTAATAAAAGATATCCAATTAAAATAAACAAATCCTAAATCACCTAGGACTTCAAAGACATGATTTTATTAGTTGAAAAATATCTTTACAAAATAAAATCTAAAAACCAAAAGATACTTTCCAAAATCAAACTTCCTAAGACCATCTCCAATGGATGTGTTAAATCCACGTGGAGATCTCTACCGGTAACAAAAGACATATCAAATTCCTTCAACCCATATGTCTTCTCCTACGTGTAAATAACCTATGGACTTGGTCTGTCAAATTTGACAGAGGCAGAGAAACTGTCATTTTGTTTTTTTATTGTTTCTCTCTCCTTCGTCCTCTCTCCCTCTCTTCTTCTCTTCACTCTCTTTCTTCCAAACCGAAGCACCCCTTTCTCCTTCTCTTCTTCCTCTTCACTCTCTTTCTTTCTATCATAACCCATACCAAAAAGCAGCTACTGCAGCTGCCCAGAAATTCATGGATTTAGAAAGAAAAGCTCACCAATTCGACTGAATTAGATCAAGCCCAAGAATAAATCGATGGAGAAGATTCTTACCTTGGTGATGGGTTGTTGGTGTTGGTTTGTGTTGAGATAAAGCTTATTGTGTTGACTGAAAAAGAAGCGGAAGAAGATGAAGAGCTGGAATATGGAGGACTTTATTTGTCATGGGTTGTTGGATCTGTTCTTGGAATGGGCATTGATGTTTCTGGTAAAAAACCAAATGGAGAGTTGAGAATGAGAAATTATTTAGAAATTAAGGATTCAATTGTGGCATCTGATGATGTTTCTGGGCATTGATATTTCTCGTCAAAGAACCAAAAACAAAACCCAGAAGGAGAGGATAATTAAGGAATTAAGAAGGAGAAGTGGTGAAGGAGATGAAGAACAGAAGGAGAAGAAGTCGAAAGTAGGAGGAGAGAGAAAAAAGGGATAAAAGAAGGTTAATTATTTGTAGATAAAATAATTTTAAAAAGAAATAAAATATTGATATTATTTGACATATCTATTGGAGAAGAAGTTGAACAAAAATAACATTGCCACATCATCCTTCAAATTCAATTTTGACACACTCCAATTGACTATACCATTGGAGATGCTCTAAAACATAGGACTGACCTAGTCCGACTCGGGAATTGCAACATGTGCTTATGCATGAGATGCAATTACCTGATATTCTCTGAGACCAGTTTGTAGGCTTCTTCAATCTTTTGCATGGGAATGCCAACACACCAAGTACAAACCTTGTACCTACAATGAATGATGAACACAAATGGCAGATTGAGATTTTTTCTGGGTCGAATGGTTGAAATTGGATCCACATTTTGGGTTTTGGTTTCTACTTCACTCTTGTTCAGAGCTCTGAGAGGGCATTATTTGAGCATGGATTTAGATTCTCGTTTGTATATTTTGTTGCATGTCTTAGCATTTTAGAAAAAATGACAAATCGGATTGGATGGAAGAAAGTTTCCTTGAATTATGTTCAATAGTCCTCAGACATAGAAAAATGAAGGTCAATTAAACAAAGAAAAATGATGGTCAATTAAACAAAGAAAAATGATGATTGACTGAAATTCACTAAATAGTGAAAGTAGATGTCCAGTTTGTTTCTTAACCTAGTCTCTTGTTATTTCTTATTTTCAATTTTTTTAATTTTTCATTAATTTGATGAAATTATCTTTGTAATAATATATTATCCATCACTTTGCAATGAAAAGAATTAACGGAATGACTAAATTAAGTGAAAAATGATGTTTAAGTTGAGTCACTAAAGTGATATTTTAGAAAAATGAGTGACCAAAGTGTCGAATGAGTCAAAGTTCAGTAATCATTTGTGATATTCTTCCGAAATTGAAATATGAAGTTTTTAAATAAATAAAAAGATTGAAATCATTATCTTCTTTTTTTCTCTCCATCTTAAGAGTCTTTTTACCTTTTTTTTTTTTTTTTTGAAACAGAGAGTCTTTATACTTATTTTGGGTTCTATATGCTCTTTGCCCTAAAGCCCAAAGAATTGGGTCATGTGGGCCTCTTGAAGAAAATAGTTCAAATTGGGATACAAGTTTATCAGTCCATAACTGAGAAACCCTTGCTAGATTAGGTGTCTAGAACCCTGTTTGGAGCATGGGAATGAGGCAATCGCAACAGATCTGAAGCAGCAGTAGCACAAGAATGAAGATGCTGATCAAGAAAGTCACCACGAGCCTTTCCCAATCATTTATCATTAACCCTAGTTCTAGTTGTTTAATTAGAAATTGTAGCTGTGGCGGAGGAGAATAAGAAAACTTTTTTTTTTTTTAATTAAAAATATTATTAAAAGAATAAGAGAAAATACAAAAAGGAAGAGGGGGACATCAACCAAAACCCCTCCCAAAGAGTTGAAAAGAAAGCTGAGAAGAAAAAAGGAGATTACCAGCCACACAAATACACCATATAATTAAGCAAACTATAGGTGACTATGCAGCAACAAGTAAAAGAAGTCACCATCTTCATGCTTCATAATTAAACTAGTGAGCCCATGCAGCATCATATCCAAGTACTACCAAACTTTGCATTATGAGTAAGAGATCGGTACTACACTTGAAGAGCACCTTGTCTTGTAGTGCAATTAAACAAAGTCTTATTAGACACAACAAGATGGCCCAGTAGTGCAAACTTCTTAATATATTATTAATCAAGCTGCTGCGGAAAACATTTGCGAAGTAGGCCGTCCCACTATATAAAACAGAGCAGCATCTCCCATAGAGCAAAACAGAGCAGCTTGGCGTAGGGTGGATTCCCATTTAAACCAATTAAGAAGATCTATAATAGGGGAAGCTCCGTGCATCCATATGCAAGTAAGGGTAGACTATTTCTTTCTGCAGAACTATTTCTTTCTTTATACTTTGCCACTATGCTGCAAAACCAAATCATGAAGATAAAGTCTCTTCAAAATCAGGGGAACTTAATTGTCATGATCTTCATCGAAGGAACTGGAGCTGTCACCTTCATCATTTGATATTGACTTGTCATCGTCTTCCGCATATTTGTCAAGAAGCTAACTACATGAAAATAACAACTAATTAACTAAAAGACTATATATATAAAAAAAGAAATGATACAAGGAATAAACAAAGTATTTCACAACGTTACCTATCTTTAGGCATACTAAGCGCTAGACAGTTTCGTTTATCATGTAATTGCCCATACAAACCACATCCATGACATTTCCTTGTACTACTTCTCTTTCTCTGTCTTCTCCTTTGTTTTCTTAAGCCTTTTTCTAGAACCCTTTACTTTGATAATCTTTGGCTCGTTATACCTATGTTGAACATCACTTGGCAACTTCTTATCGATACTTACACTTTCACTACTATAGACTTGGATTTGTTTGAGCTTATCAAGTACACTGTCAAGAGCTTCGATAAACATGGTCTGAGCTTCATCAGGACTTGTAAGGACTTTGTCAATAACAAGTGAAGCATGATGAAATAATTTACTACGCTTAACCACCAATGCATTTGTATCTGTTATCACCAACCCATCTAGGTCCTTAACTATAGTAGCATTTGCAATTTTAGTCCATCTCTTCAAAATATATTGGTCAGGCAAGTAATCTACTTCCTGAACTTTCAGCAAATATCCCAAGATGTGCCTACAAGGGATTCCTTCACTTTGAAATTTTTTGCAAGTACATGAAGCAAGGTCCATATGCTTTTCATAAACAATTTCTCGATCCTTTTGAATCTGATCACTTCTTTTCTTGACCAAGTACAATCTTTGATTGTCATCCTCTCTCATAAGTTGAAACCTGTAATTGAAAAGGCTAATATAGAACTCACATTGAAATTGTTGGAAATAGGCACGAGTATAAATTCCAGACATTTGAGATTCCATAGGATGAGGAGTATTCAACTGAGGCTCTTCATTTGCATCAATATGGGTAGAAACTAACTCTTGATGACGTTGATGTACAAGTCCTCTATGCGAATCACAAAGTCTAGTAATGAATTTTTGTGGTCAACATACTTCTTGAAAAATGAATGACAACTTTCAGCACGTTGGCTACTTGACATTCCAGCCGAGAAAATGTGATTACAGTATGCAGGCACCCATGATGCTCGAATGTCATCAATTGATTGAAGCCATCCATTTTCACTTAAACTACTCTTCTCAACAACTTCCTTCCACTTCTTATCAAATTCTTCTGTCATCTCAGAGTTCCATACATTGCTTCTAAAGTCATCATAATAATCATCACATTTGACTGCACCTATCTTTTCAGAAAACTTATTTAATATGTGCCAACTGCAATACCTATGGAATGTGTTAGGAAGAATTTAGGCAATGGCAATCTTCATAGCAGGATCTTGATCAGTAATTATCATTTTTGGGGGACTTCCTCCTGGCATTGCTTCTAAGAAAGTATTGAGTAGCCAAACAGACGACTTTATGGATTCATCACCTAAGAATACACAACCAAACATAATGGTCTGGGCATGGTGGTTAACACCTAACAGTGGTGCAAATATCAGCCTATATTTGTTAGTGTTGTATGTTGTATCAAAGATAACTACATCCCCAAAGAAACTATAAGCCCTCCTTGAGGTCGCATCTGCCCAAAAACAATGTTTGATTCTATTTTCACTGTCTTCCTCTATCTTGAAAGTGAAAAATGAATTCTTCTCCCACTGTGCTAAAAAATGAGCATACAACATATCTCCATCATGTCCTTTCAACTCTTCTCACTTATCTCTTTCATAATTGTATATATCTTTCCCTATGCAACCCATATTCTCAATTCCTCCCAATTTAACTTCAAGCAAACTGATTTGTTGGTGGGTTGGAATATTTACCAGTCCAAGTAATTCCATGGGTAAGCATTTGGTAGCATTTGAAACTTGACGATGAGATGGTAATAAATGAACTCTCTCTGGAGTTGTCAAAGGATGGTTATGAGCCTCCGTAAATTGAGTGACTACATACATACTAGATCTTTTCACTGCTGCAATCTTTGCTAGACAACCTGTTCTTATGATCCCTTTTCGTTTTTTTGGTAGAGCCATTCTCTTCTTTGAATGCCCTTCTTTGCGACAACAAAGTTCTTGTCTTATAATTTCATAACCATCTTTACTCTAGGCATTAAAACTTCTCCGAACACTAAACCCAGCTTCAAAAGCATACTTGTTGTAAAATTCAAAAATCTCATATAGTGTTCTAAATTCACGGTTTTTTGTAGGCTTCAACTCATCCGCTTCTTGAGGAGTGTACACTTTGGTGGTCTCAGCAGAACATGAAACTGACTCTAAATTCATTGCCTGAAACATAGTCCCCGTCCCTATAATTTTTCATTGCAAAACAGTGAAACCACATAAAATTAAACTACATAAAGTTGACAATTTTATAATCAAGGCAGTGAATGAATGGCAAACCAATTAAACTAGATTGATAATAACACATAGAATCCCCTGCAACGTCATCAACTGAATGAAGACTATTTCAAACACAAAGACCCATATATGATTGAAAGAAAAGGTATTCAAAGACCTTATCAAGATTTTTATTATATCTTATTCATAATCATCCAAATCAATGAAGAAAACCATTAGTTTTTTAGCTTTTATCGATTCAAGGCCCCATCATCCAATCCAAAACCAAAGTCAACAGAGAAAGAAGACAGTAAAATACCTGAATTATGAGAGCCTTTGTCCCTAAAGGGTACAACAACAGTTTTCTCTCTCCCTCTTCAGAAACATCACAGGAAATTTAAGTATTTTAGATGTAGAGGGAGTGAAAGAGCAGGAGTCAAAGAGCGGGAGCTCTAGGTGCGTTTTATTTTCGATCCGGGTATATCCATTTAAAACCCGCTCGTATGACCTTAAACAAATCCTTTTTTTTTGTAGAGTTTAATCATAACCATTGAGGTTCATTTAACCAGATCCAATGGCTAGTGTTCATCATCCGCAGATTTTAAAAATTACGGACGTCCATAACTGAGCAACGTTGTGTATATATATATATATATATGGTCAAATTGAACATGACTATTTTTTCTATCATTCTCTTTGTGAAATTGTTTGCCTTTTAGTATCTTCTGGACATGTTCAAAGCTTTTCATATCTTTTTGATTAAGCTCAGGCACAACCATCTTTCTGTTATCAAGATCTTCTTTAAAGCTTTAATTTGGTTCTTGTTTTGAATTTGATCAACTAGGTCAAAATTAGTTATTTTTATAAACCTATATTTATATACCATAGACTCCAAATGACAACCTCTATCAATTCAAAGAAAATGGGAAAACCGACCGTTGGATGAGATTATTACAATAAATTATGAATGGTAAAAAATTTAGCCAATTTCACCATATATTCGAATTCGATCGAATTGGTCAACCGTAGTTATGATATGTAGAATATATATGCACATATTTTATATAGAAGTATGAGAACTATTGTCACTTTACTGTGAGTTCTTTTGCTTGAACTCTTATAACATATTCTATATAGAATGATGAGAACTTCCAGTTTCACCATAACCCAAATTACAGCAGATTCACACACACACATATATATATATATATATATATATATAAATAATAGTTTACCGGCTTTTACGGGCTGGGCCGGATTTCAAACCCCTAAACCAAGCTCGGCCCTCTACCCACCGGGCTTATAGCGGGCTTTTTTGCGGGCCTACGGGCCTCCATCGACCACTTGATCCGTGGGCTAAATGATGAGGCCTATGGGGAGGTGGGTTTTGGAGGTCCAAAGCTTTCATTGCTGAGAAAAAGAATTGGGAAAAGGGGAGAAGAAGGGGATTGGAAAAATGAGAGCGTGGATTTACAGCTAGAGGTTCAATCTCGACATGGTCGAGAATTAAGCGAGAGGCATCGTCCTACGGTAGCACATTCAATTTCTTCTTTCCTTTCTTCCCACTCTGTGTCGGCAGAACCCACCCAACAATTCAGCAAACTTGGTTATATGGCCATAGAAGGAAGAAGAAACCGATGGAAGCATCTAGTATACCTAGGTCAATAGTAGCCTAAAATTGTGAGAAAAAAGTAAGGGGAAAGCGTCTTTTCGACCCCTTACGAACAGTGCTAGCGGCTTTAGATATATGTATTAGAAAATTCTCCCGCCCGATGCTGCAGGTTTAATTCTTTTTTTTTTTTTTTTTTCATCAAATCATGATCTACATAATATAATACAATAATAATTTTACATATTAAAACAACTGTTATTTTAATCAAGCTCGTAAAGAGAAAGAATGGTATTTTAACGAAGCTGGTATCAAGTTTCTACAATGGGGGTTTAGCACTAATCTAATTCACTGGCAGACTCAAATGCATCTTCAACTGAAGTGGACTCATCTGCAGATCCATAGACTGTACATGCAGAATCCCAGTTAACTTGATTATGCAGAAGATGCAAGAAATGTAAAATAAAATAAAAAGAAGGAAATATACAAACAATCTAGAAGTAGTTAATTACAGTTTGTTTATCTTCTTAGGTATGAACAAAGCAAATCCCAATTAAATCCTAAACCTAAGCTGCTAGTTTCGCAGCCCCCAAACCCTAATCCTCAACCTACGACGTCCCCGTCCCTTTTCACTGCAACCACAACCCAACCATGTCGAATATCGATGATGTCACTGCCTCCTTCGCAGCCTCCTTGGCCCTAGCTGGTGGTGGGGAGGTGATTGACATAACGGCAATGGCAAGCGGATCTCAGCGCCGAGCGTCGCAATCCTATCTCCTAGCCCGTCCTTTGGCAGCCAAACCTGTAGCTTTGAGTGATCTTAAACGCTTTCTTAAGCTTCTATGGGTGCTTGACAAAGATTTCAAGATCCAAGAGAGAGAGCCCAACCGCTTTGTTCTGAGTTTTGATCTCCTTCGTGACAGAAACAAGGTATTAAAGGGAGGACCTTGGTGTTTCCACCATGCTCCTACCGTGCTCCGTGAGTATGATGGGGTGACGCCAATCCGAACAGTGAACTGAATTCTCTCTATTTCTGGGTTCGTATCACAGACATCCCACCATTATACGAGGTACGTCATACTATCAAGAACATTGCCTCTGTGGCTGGGAAATATATTGAACTGGATGAGAAACTCTTTGATAATTCAGGGAAGGTTAGGGTTCGGGTTTTGCATGGCATAAACAAACCTTTTTTTCCTGAAAAAGACTTTGAAATTGGATATTGGTGTGGAAGCTGAAATTTCCTTTTCTTTGAAAATCTTATGGGCAAATGCAAAGCATGTGACCTAATTTCCATGAGAATGGTCGCTGCCCTACAGCTGATGGTCTGGCAGTGCCATGGGTTGAACATGGCAATCAGGAAAAAAGGCTGGAAATCCCTAGCCCTTCCTTGGGTTTTAGTACCTGCAGATTCACAAATGGAACTTTCAAATTTCAGGGCCTCCAAACCCCAGTTCTGCCTCCTGTAAGTAGAGCTCTCTTTGGCTCTAAAGACGTATCTACTGGACACAAACCAATTTTGTTGCGTGCTCAGGACACTAGGTCTTCTTCTAGTGGAGATAACATTCTTGCTTGGGTTCCTGTGGAGAATGGGTCAGTTAAGAAGTTAGTGCTCACCAAAAGGGATAGGTCGGCCTCCCAATACTCATCCTCGAAGAAACTGAAGGTACTTCTACCTGATTTGTTTACAACTCCAACATGTTTGGACATGCCTACCAAGAAGCTGAAAATGCCGGAGTTTACTACCAAGTTCTCTGCCAAATCACTTGGGATGGTTGAGGCTCCAGGTAGTATTTTGGTCCCTAAGGAAGCAAAGCAGGAGGTGAAATCTGAACCTAAGAAGAAAAGAGGAAGACCTCTTGGCTCCAAAAACAAGAAGCCGTCCACAGCAAAGAAAGTTGAAGAAGCACAAGCACTCTGCTTTGCCAATCTTACCAAGCCTCCAAGCTCTAGTTTGAAGGGCAAGGAGAAAGTTTAGTCCTTTGTTTAGAACTTGCCTATTTACTATACTTGTTTCATACTTGATAGGCTTACTTTAATAAGTGAGCATGAAATGTCCGTAGTGAATGGTGTTATCCTGTATACCACTGTTTCTTATTTGCCCTCTGTATCAAGGCAGTGGAAAAGTATATAATGTACCGTTCTAGCATGAGTTAATGAAATCGTTTTGATTTGATTAAAAAAAACAAAGCAAATCCCAAAACCTACAAAAAAAATAGGTGTAATCCCACATTCCATCAACCCGTACTTCCATCCCACCACTCCTTCCCCAAGCGACTTAGACACCCGCCAGATGACCCACCACCACCCAAAGCCTCCACCGCACTCTGCTGCATCTTTCTCACCCTCCCCCTGATCTCCTTCCCTTCCTCGCCTTCCACCACTAACCTCACCACCCTCTCCACCTCCGCCCTCCCCACAACTCCCTCATCTCCCGCCTCCGGCCTCACCGCGACTCCCATCTCCACCAACGCCCTCGCATTCATCTTTTGCTCCGCGTAAAGTGGCCACGCCACCATTGCCACCCCGTGCACCATGCTCTCCATCACCGAGTTCCACCCGCAGTGCGTCACAAACCCATACACCGAGGGGTGGCTCAACACCCCCACTTGTGGGGCCCACGTCGCCGTCACCATCCCCGCCCCTCGTGTCCTCTCCAGAAACCCATCCGGAAAATACGACGCCGTAAGGGAAACATTACCACCAGCTTCGAAGAAGCTTCCCGAAGCACTATCCGCTCCGAGAGGTCTCGCCACCCAAAGGAATCATTTTCCACTCAGCTCCAACCCATGAGCCAACTCAGCCATCTGCTCCGCCGACAGCGTCCCTCCACTGCCAAAAGACAAGTAAACAACCGAGTCACACGGCTGCTTGTCCAGCCACGTCAGCAACTCTGATTCCACATTAGCCTCTTTGTCTTTGGTTAGGGGTATGATGGGATGAACCGTCGGCATCGGCAGATTGACAAAGAAAGGGTGGTTTCTAAATGTGCTCAGCGGTACCGGCTCGAGTTCTTCCCATGTGTTCATGAAAATGCCCTTGACGAGTGGGAACCGGTTGCATAGAGGCAAGACTTTTGGTACCAGAACATCAGGGAGAAGATCGTCAACCTACAAGGGCATGCAACCTGGAAGAAAAACCCTCTCTTTGATTTTACCATAATCTCCCTTGACCTCTGCATGAAGCGTAGGGTAGTAGATGGTCAACGCCAAAAATGAAGCGGAAGCAGTCAAGAAAAGATACGTTGGGATAGAGTGGTTGCCGGCGGTCTCGAGGGCTTTGATGCAAAATGGATCGACTATTAGAGCCTTTAGCGGCAGTTTGTGTGAGTTTAAGTTGGTTAGCACCGAGGGCAGTAAACGAAGGCTCACTCGGACAATTTGAAGGATCCGAATTGCTATGATGTTGTTGCTTAACACATCAACATGAGGGAGGTGGATGACGTGGAGATCAGAAGGGAGGGTGGGGTTGTTGTTGAGAAGTTGAAGCTGAAGCTGCACGGGTGGTGCGTCAGTGGTGATGGCAAGGAAGCTAACTTGGAAGCGAGGTCGACGACAAGCCGTTTGGCTAGCTCGAGGAGAGGGGTCACGTGACCCATGCCCGGACTCGATAGTGTTAGTGTGAGTCAAATAGTGTCTTATTTGACTTGGTATCAGAGCAAAGATGTGAAAGGACTTTGTCTCCTTAATTCTTTGTTCTTCGTCTCTTCCGAGACCGATCTTCGTCTTGTCACAGATCGGTTTAGACCAGATCTTCACCTGCAATCATTCATCAGCCAAGACCGGCAGCCTTCAATTAATTTCAGTCTGCTCAGATTGAGTCCGGCTGCTTCAGAACCGCTGTGCGCCGTCAACCACCGTGCGTCGTCCGACCCAGACTGGTCGGCTTCCAGATCGCCCATGATCCTAGCTCAACCATAGCAGCGTCGCTCAGCCACGGCAGGCTGCTCAGCCGCATCGCTCGGTCCACATCAGCGTCGCTCACTCAAGAGGATCCCAGATCGATCGATTCCAGCCCAGACAACGATCCGATCCTCGCCCAAACTCGGGACGATTCCAGATCTATCTCTTCACTTGGTCAACTCGGTCAGTGAGTCAACTCGTCTCAACTAGGTCAACACAGTCAACCAAACTCGGTCAACCCATTCAACTTAGTCAAACAGGTTCCAAAAAAAAAAAAACTGTTACTATCTGTTTGTTTTTGTTTGGAGACATCTGTTATTCTTATTTCCGCTGCGTACTTTGAGATTTGTGTATTTTTCTATTGTATTATTGCAATGGGTGGTGATTACAATGAAGGTCAGAGTTCTAAGACCAATGAGGTCCAGAGGGTTGAAGTCTCTGTCAAGAGCTCAGAAGGTGGTTCTTTTGGGGGTACCAAACTCACTGGTACCAATTTCTGAACATGGAAGAAGATTATGTTTGTTTATCTCCGTGGCATACACAAAATGGGGCATGTGACTGGAACAATCAAGGCTCCTAGTGAAGATGATGAGGAGGCCTATGCTAAGTGGGAAGATGATGATGGGTTTGTAATGTCAATTCTATTTCGAGCCATGACTGATGATGTGCTACAGATGGTGGAGGAATGTGAAACTGCTGAGGCGATATGGAAGACGTTGGGAGATCTGTATACAAATGAGTCTGATTTTATACAGGTTCATGAGTTGATGGGCAAAGCTGCAGGAATGCAACAGAATGGGCAACCAATGTCAGTGTTTTTTTACCAAGCTGAAGAATGTATGGGCTGAAATTGATCAGAAGCGTCCTTGCAAGATCAAGAATCAGGAGGATATTGCATTGTACCAGAAAGAAAAGGAACTTGAGCGGGTTCATGCATTCTTGCGAGGACCTGATGCAAAACATAACAGTACCAAAGGAGAATTGCTTAGAATTCCAGATCCTCCTAGCTTGACCACAGCTTTTACATACATTCGTAAGGATGAGTCTTAGCAGGAAAGTCTCAAACAGGCACAAGTTGAAGTATCCAGCCTAGCTATTCAGGCACCAGCACCTTTTCTTCAACAGCAGAGATCAGTCCCAGTTCATCAGCAATGACCTCCACAAGGCTTTGCTAATCGTGCTCGTCCTCAGTGTTCTTATTGCACCGATGTTGGGCATATTCGAGAGACTTGCTGGAAACTGAATCCGCACCTCAAACCTAAAAAGCAAGGTTATCGTCCTAAGGCAAAAGCAGCTGCTATTCAATTGGTCCAAGAACCAGATTTCTATGGAGTGGCTGGACAATATCATCATACAGCAGGTGGGGCTACTCCTATAGCCTAGCTCTATAGCTGGTCGGGGTAAGATTGGTATGGCTTTAAAGGTTTCTAACTTTGTTGGTTCTGATACATGGATTATTGATTCTAGTGCTTCCGATCATATGACTTATGACAAATCGTATTTTACTGAATTGGTTTCCCCACCAGTGTCCTATGTAACTAATGCCAACGGTGAGGCTTTTCCTATGTTAGGGTCAGGGTCAGTGCATATTACTCCCACTTTAGAACTTCAAAATGGGTTATATGTGCCTGACTTATCTCATCACTTGATATCTATTCCACAGTTGAACACTGAGTCTAAATGCTCTGTAACTTTTTATCCTATGTATGTGATTTTTCAGGATCTTCTCACCAGGGAGATAGTCGGTCGGGGGTATCTGAGGGGCAGGTTGTTCCATCTGGATCAGACATACGCAGGAGAGAAACCAGGAGCACAGTCCCGAGCCTCTTTGACTTTGAATTCTGATAAGTTAAGTGAAATTTGGTTGTGGCATCGCCGTTTAGGGCATTCATCTTTTAGTCTTATGAAAAAAACCATGCCTACTCTGTTTATTGGTGTGGATGAGTCTGTTTTACATTGTGAAACATGTGTTTTAGCCAAGAGTCATCGTGCTACTTATTCTCCTAGTGTTTCTAATAAAAGTGTTATTCCTTTTGAGTTGATTCATTCTGATGTTTGGGGACCTTCTAGAGAGCCTACTGTATCGGGTATGAGATACTTTGTGTTGTTTATTGATAATTGTACGAGATTTTCATGGGTTGCCCTTCTTAAAACCAAAGATGAAGTCTTCCTTGCTTTTCAAACATTTCGTAATCTTGTTCAAACACAATATCATAGCACCATTAAATTCCTTCGCTCTGACAATTGGGGGGGGGGGGGGGGGGAGTATGTTAACCATGTGTTCCAAGAGTTTTTTAAAACCCATGGGATTGTTCACCAAACCACGTGTCCGCAAACACCAGAACAGAATGGAGTGTCCGAAAGGAAAAACCGTCATTTACTTGATATGGCTCATGCCCTTCTTTTTAGTGCTCATATGCTAAGTATCTTTAGGGCGATGCTATACATGCTTCCTCTCATCTTATCAATCGTCTTCCATCCAGTGTCCTTAAGGGAAAAATTCAATTTGAGGTTCTTGCCTCTCATGTCTCCTTACCATCATTTCATAATCTTCCAGCTCGTGTTTTTGGTTGTGTTGGTTTTGTCCATGTACCAAAAAACCAGAGGTCTAAGTTGGATGCCCGGGTCCTTAAGTGTGTGTTTGTTGGCTACGGAGGCTATCAGAAGGGGTACAAGTGCTATCATCCACCAACCAGAAAGTATTATGTCACTATGGATGTTACTTTCTTTGAAGACATGAGTTATTTTTCCTCTTCATATACAGCTCTTCAGGGGGAGAATTCATATTTTGAAGAGCTGTATCATGGAGAGGGGGAGGAATAAGAAGAAGAAGGAGAAGTCACATAGCCAGGAGGTATTTTGACCGATCCAGTTGAGACTATTACCAGGCTGCCTCCAGCAGCAGAAGCTCCAGACATCCAAGCACCAGTCTCCATCACTCAGAATGATTTTGAAGACACATCTGCCCCTCCTGCCATCGCTTCTACCCCTGACCCACAACTTCCTGGTAGTGAAGATCACCCATTTGAGGTATGTCCATCCACTGATACTAGTATTAGTGAGTCTAATGTTGAGTAATTTGTGTTACCACATAGGACCACTCGAGGTCAATCAACCAAAAGATATGAACCTACTCTTACTGCCAAATCAAAATACCAAGTAGCCAACTATATGTCCACTAGGAGGTTGTCTAAGTCATATGAATAATTTGTGAATCAAATATCTGCTGTATCAGTACCTAACAAAGTGCAGGATGCATTGGGGGATCCAAAGTGGAGGAAGGCAATGGATGAAGAGATGGAGGCGTTACAGAAGAACAATACTTGGCAACTTGTGCCACCACCACAAGGCAAGAAGGTAGTAGGTTGTTGTTGGGTGTTTACCGTGAAGCATAATGCAGTTGGATCAGTGAATCGGTACAAAGCACGCCTTGTAGCAAAGGGGTTTACTCAGACGTATGGTATAGACTATGATGAAACTTTTGCTCTTGTTGCCAAGATGAATACTATTCGGGTTCTGCTCTTGTTCGCTGCTAGTTTAAACTGGCCACTCTGACAGTTTGATGTCAAGAATGAATTTCTTCATGGAGAGTTAGCCGAGGAAGTGTACATGAGCCTTCCACCGGGGTATGTAGTTGCTTCTCCTGGTGATTTTGTATGCAAATTGAGAAAATCTCTGTATGGTCTCAAACTGTCACCTCGTGCTTGGTTTGGAAGATTTTCACAGTTCATGCGGAAAGTTGGTTACAGGCAGAGTAACTCAGACCATACCTTGTTCCTCAAGCATCAACAAGAGAAGGTAACAACTCTAATTATTTATGTAGATGATATGGTAATCACTGGTAATGATACTATTGAGATGGATAGACTGCAAAGACAGCTAGCCTCTGAGTTTGAGATGAAGGACTTGGGTGAGCTTAAGTACTTCTTAGGAATTGAGGTAGCCAGGGGGAGAGAAGGAATCTATCTGTGCCAAAGAAAGTATGTCCTTGACTTACTGACAGAGACAGGTTTGTTGGATTGTAGACCTATTGATACTCCTATTGAGCAAAACCATTGTTTAGCTGAGTATCCAGATCAGGTACCTACTGATCGAGCTCGCTATCAGAGGTTAGTTGGGCGCTTGATTTATTTGGCTCATACTAGACCAGATGTTGCATATGCAGTGAGTGTGGTGAGTCAGTTCATGCATAATCCGAGTAAGAGTCACATGGATGCTGTTTTGCGAATTCTAAAGTACTTGAAGTCAGCTCCAGGAAGGGGAGTACTGTTTTCTAAACACAACAACATTCTTGAGGTTTGTGGCTTCACAGATGCAGATTAGGCTGGAAATATCACAGACTGGAGGTCGACATCAGGTTACTTTACTTTTGTGGGAGGTAATTTGGTTACATGGAAGAGTAAGAAACAGAAAGCTGTGGCACGTTCTAGTGCTGAGGCCGAGTATAGAGGTATGGCTCACGGAGTGTGTGAATTGTTGTGGCTGAGAAATCTGTTACGTGATCTGGGTTTCAAACTCAAAAATACCATGCAGTTGTATTGTGACAATAAGGCAGCTATCGACATATCACAGAATCCAGTACAGCATGACCGTACTAAGCATGTGGAGGTTGATCGTCACTTTATAAAGGAGAAGCTAGATGCCAAAATTATTAGCTTTCCTTTTGTTCCAACTGAAGAGCAACTTGCAGATGTACTTACCACAGGAGTTTCTAGGAAGGCGTTTTATGACTCACTAAGCAAGTTGGGCATGGTTGATGTATATGCGCCAACTTGAGGGGAGTGTTAGTGTGAGTCATCATTCCCTATTAGGAATAGACTATAGGGAAATATATTGTTGTAACTACTTACCTTGTATATATTGTGTAGTACAGTAGTACACAATAGTCGTAGTACGATTGTAGTCTGTTTATATACACCACAGAATAGGTGTAATAATATAATATATGAGTAAATTCATTCTCTCAATAGTGTCTTATTTGACTGATAGCATCGCTACGTGTGGCTTCTGGGTGTCTTTTCCATCCACCGCCATCATCAGATGATTTTTTTTTTTCTTTCTCTTTTTTGTGAGAAGAGACAGAACTGGGAGTGTCAGAAGGTGCAGCACTGGGTTTATGAAGAATAAAAGAAGTTAACCAGGATGTCAGAAGTACTAAACAAAATAATCTTCAACGAATAAAGTAATTGTTAATCCAAAAAAAAAATAAAAAAATAAAGTAATTGTTAGGTGTACTATCTTTGAATTTTTTGGATTTTATGTCCTTTATGTATCACCTAAAAAGTAAAAACTAATTAGCTTAGAAAGTAGGATTAAATTATAAATTTAAAATTGTTAATGTTCTTGTGTCATTCCGAATGTGGGGTTCCACAGTCCCGTAATCCCAAACTAACGAGAAACCGATTTGTTAGGTGTATTTTCGTGGCCGGCTTTTGCATACAAATTTTCCGAATTAAGTCGATCTTCTTCGATGTAACTAAATTAATAATATTACAAGGCAAAAGTTCAGACCGACAAAAGAACATGTAGCTCGATCATTTGGCACTAATGGCTTATTTTTGTGGAGAACCAAAAGCCTTTTATACTAAAACAATGTGGTTTGGCAACAAATAGAAATGAGACGCAACTCGAGTGGCTATTAAACAAAATGTCACCCAATTGTACATGCAAATGTCTTACCAAATTTATTCTCAAAAAAAAAAAAAAATGTTTTACCAAATTGCAGCACACACATGGATAACCAAATAGTGCGATTTGGCGGAAATCAAAATATGAAGATTGAAGACTCGAAGTCATTATCTGCTTTTTTTACCCTTTTTTTTTTCCTTTCTACATTATGATAATGCATGTCAATTTAAGTTCTATATGCCTTTGCCTAAAACTCAAAGAAATGGGCCATGTGGCCTTTTCAATAAACTAGTTCAAATTGGGATACAACTTATCAGCTAAAACTGAGAAACCTAATCTGTATCTAGACCAGCTAGCGATTGAATTTTGGAGCAAGGTTAGGGTTAGGATAGGCAACTGCATTTGCAAGAGATCTGAAGAAGCAGCAACACAACGATATGAAGTCGCTGATCAAGAAACTTATCGCAAGCTTTTCCCCATTATTTATCAGTAACCCTAGCAGTACTAGTTGTTTAGAAAAAACCAAGGACTGTGGTGAAGAAAGGCTTCGGACCATTAGGGGTTGCGGATAAATCCCTGTACATGTGTTTTGGTGAATCTCCTCTGCCCACAGTGCAGGAGTGAACTGTTTTGATGTCACCCAACCGGAAAAAGGGGGATATATAACCCTTACTCCATCTGCTTTATTTATGGTTCCGACGACGAGAGACTCTTCTTTTATAAAAGAAAAAGTTCAATGATCCTTTATATAGCGAGCTGATTTCATCTCAGTCTCAGTTGTGAATTTTAATTGTGAAAGCAAGTAAATTAACACAAGGCCAAATAGGCAAATATACAGCAAAAGATTTGTTTGAATGCATAAGTCACAACAATCTTATATATATACTGTTATACACCCCATCATTTTCTACTCTCAAACCAAAATGCTAGCTTGCTCCTACTTCGGAGACGAAAAGAAAAAGGGCAATCGGTTTAGTTAGGTCACGACATAGGAAGTGAGCATTTCATTGGCCCTCCATTTACCCAAATTCCGAACCCAGTTTTAGGAAGGAAGGCAATCCTCAAATCCAAACACTGAGGGTTCAATAAAACCTTTTCAGCTCCCCAGCAGCCGGTCGTATATGTAGCTGAAACAAACATTGTCAGGTTGAAACTCACAATTGCATTCTCATCTCGTTGCCTATTGATCTCGTCTGAAACCCATCTATTCATTGTCATTGTTCGATATTTTGATATCATCATGTGCACCGATCTATGCTCCATGTATCCCAACTCAAATGGTTCTACTAAGAACATTGCAAGAAAGTTGTTGTTGTACGAAATCGAGCCCTTTATGCTATTGACATGAACCGTCGAGACCAAGTTGGGTTTCTCTATTTTAAGGGTTATATCCCAATCAACCCTGAATATTGTGTTTGAGATGTTAAAGTTAGATAGAAAAAGAGAGTCGAGTTGGAAACTTGGAGTTTGGGGAACCAAAGACATGGAGGTGAAAAAAGAAGGCAAGGACAAGACTGTCCCAAATGTAACCATTAGAATTATGAGTTGGACTACGGTAACATTAGAAATGTAGTGTGATTTCATTGACTGCTGAACGTGAGGGTTTGAATTAGGGTTATTTGAAATTGGAAGTAGGGGTGAGCTTTCTGGGCCTTCCGGAGCTTTGAAGTTAATTTCCATTAGAATTAAAAAGCTATGAGTGGAATTTAATGAAAGTCTTTGTGAGAAGATGAAAGAGAGATAGGTGCGAAGAAAGTTATTTAGAATGAGAATGTCTTGACAACTTAAATAACGTTTAGAGATCGTTAGAAACAAAAATATTTACAATGGTATTTGTTAAAATCAGTCAAAACGAAACGGTTTTAGGTATAGAAAATAAGTAACTAGATTGAAAAGGAAAAATGTGTACATCATTTTTTTCAATTAATTAACAGACAAAACAAAAAAGGTTAAAAATCATGACCATCTTTTGAATTAATGCTAAAATAGTACGATTCTTCTTAAAATGAACAAATGTTTTGAATACTCGTGGACAAGATATAAGAATTTGCTTCCCTGTTAGTTTGTTCTTCATCTAGATGAGTTGCGTTAAGCATATGATGTTAAATTGGCCCTTTAAAAAATTTGGGCACTAATATTATGCTCTCAGAATACCGTAAAATTGCAAATTATTACTTGATGCTTCATCTTCATTAAACTAGGATTTTACGAGGCCAAACATCATTCCAGTCATTAAGCTAGTTTTATGATCACAATGTGGGGTATTTGTATTCATTTGTTCCACATGATTGTTTTCAGCCAAGCAACAAAGATTAGGAATTAATAATGTACATTGTTTATTGACTTCATATTACTACCACTAGGCCAATAACCTCAACATACAACAGTTTTTACACAACGAAAAAAAAAATGTTGTGTGATGATGGAAAGTTAATCATACAACACGATTAAGAACCTTACGTTGTATAAGGCCATAAAAATTTTGAAGTTTTTATGTAGAAGGTGATTGCACAACACTAATAAGAATATTTTGTTGTGTGAATGATAAAAAAAAAAAGAGTGGCAGATTTCCCTCCTACCTTCACTCAAATTTGGCTCCAAATTCTACCTCACATACACTGATTTTTACTACATAGTACAACAGTTTACTTGTTTCTGTTGTATGAGTGTAACTGGTATAATGTCATACAACAGTGTTTAGCTTTGTGTTGTCCAAGTGAGGAAAATGTAGGAGGGGATATTTAGATGTGCCCAAAAATGATGAAATTTTGCTTGAAATGTTGGTTACTTGTGTGATGATTTTAGGTTCTTACAAGGTAATGATATATTTATGTCTTCTGAATAAGTAAGGATAAACATCTACGCCAAAACTGATATTGTGATAGTACATAGGCGGGAGTTTTCCCGCTCAGACTCTCAACTCAAATTTATATGCAGATAATCCAACAATAGAATTTGATTTATCTGTTGTATGTGTCATGAGTAAAAAAAAAAAAAAAATCTATATACGTCCGTGAAGAAAGAAAAAAGCATCCCCAATTCATTTTTTGTCTTCGACACTTCATCAACATACAACAAAACTTCTTCTCATCCCTCCTGTCTCGCTCTCGCCTTCTCTTCATGATTCTCTTCCCTCCCAGAAATTCCAACTATCCTTCAACATCGCGCTTGGGGAATTTCTCTCTCTCCAATCCTGATTGTCCCTAATTTCACTTCTCTATCTGCAAATCAACCCTAAATCTTCCATCTCTAACCCCTTAATGGCTCTGACACCTTCTTCCACCAAATCCTAACCAAAACCCCACAACCCAACCATTGACTCTAGTTCTTGAAAGATTACCCGTCACCAAATCCCAAGTCAACCCTAAAATAATCCCGTCGGAGCACCCGGTCAATGTCTTCTCTCGAATTCAAGACTACCTAGAAGCTAAAGAAGAAGGCCTCCACGTTCCTTTTGCCCCCAATCGATGCCTCTAGAGAGAACCCCCTCACGGCTCATCGATTACTCAGTACGTCTCTCTTTCTCGTAATGGATTAATTTGGTTTTTTTTTTTTTTTTTAGAGTGGATGATACGAATAAGGAGATAGAGGAGGTTCAGAGGCAGAGGAAGTCCCTAATCTAGTGTGTCAGACTGTCAGCTCGACAACTTCCAGCGCATGGTCGATACCTTCACCACCTTTCGATGGAAGCGCCACCAGGTTGATATTTGTCCAATCTTTCACAAATTATGAGCTCTAAAACCCTAATTTGTCCTTGGGTTTGATTGAATTGTATTTATTTTGTGTTGAAATTAGGTTGATTATACGCAATGGAGCGAGGGCTGAAGATTCCTCAGAACAAGTGCACCAAGACCACCAATTCCCTCCTGATTTCGCTCATGAAGCAGCTAGAAAAGGTCTTTTCTTCTCTCTTAACCACTTCTCTATACCATTTTTGAGTTTTTTTATCAAGGAAATTAACAATGGAACTTTAGCTTTGCTGCCATTACTTGATTTTTGGTTCAAAATCGAATGCTGAGGCTCCCTGTAACGTTTAGTAGATTAGTGAAGCTGTGATAGCTTTCTGCTGCTTGTAATTTCAAGAAAACAAGAGTACTTATATATTTCGGCAATGTTAGGGGGTTCTTGTAATTATACTATTTGATTCTAAATGAGCTATACCATTTAATTGGAAGTTCATTAGTGGAGGGGTTTAGGAGAACTCTTTAGGGATAACATGTGGTTAGTTTAAGTTTGTTGAACGCAAATGAGATTGCTGTTTGTTTTTGGTTTGTACAGGCCCTGTAAGTTCCCCATGATTGGGATAGGATTGTGACCAATCCTTTATGACCCCAAGGACTTGGTTTTCCCTGTGTTTTTTTTTTAAGAAATGATATAATGACAAAATTCATAGATTTCAATGCCATCTTTGTTGGTGTCTATCGACACTTCTATGCCGCAAGCATTTTCTTTGAATTAACCAGTTTGGTGTGCTTCAACTTGATGTGAGTTTTACATTTTGCTATGCCACTTGAAACTTTATATATTCTTTTTGGTTAAAGTTGAGGATACAAATGTGTTATTACTGATTTGAAGGTAATATACAGTTGGATTTGAGTAGTTCACCTTTTTATATCTTTTTGTAGCTTGAGCAGAAGCAGAAGTATGCGGCTTGGAAAGCAATAGATATAAGGAAAGCTGTGAAAGAAGGAAGGAAACCTCTCGCTGGCTCCCCTGCTGGTGATGATGATCTTTCAGTTCCCTCGAGTATAACTAGTGGTTCATATGTATGGTTCTAAACTTCACACTAGTTTTCTTTGAGCCTTTTGGACGATTTGGGCTTCTCCTTCTCCTTCTAGCTAGACGATTTGAGCTTTATGTTTTCAAAATAAATCATTATGGATCAAGTGTTTGATTTCATTTATATCCATATTTGTCATATCAATATATTGAAGTAGAGAAGCATAGTGAGACTTGTGGGAGCTATTACATGCCATATAGTGAGATTTGAGCTTAATTGAAATACATGCATTATTCTAAGCACTAATTTCTTCATGAGTGAACATCTCATTTGCTTTGCATCTCTAGAACTTGCTTCATATCTTTCGAAACTCTTTATCTCAATTTTACATCTTGAAAATGAGTTAGGGAATTAGGAATCCACCATGGCCAAATGAGTATGTCCCAAAAAGATTGAATATCCTTAGATTGCCATTTGAGCCTTTATGTTAGCCTTTCAATTCTTCACACCATAAATGTTTACCCTTAACTTAAACACTTGCCTTACCCTTTCAAGTTTTCTTAATGAGCAATATGAGATTGTCTATGTCATGATGCTAAAAGAAACAAGTGTGGGGGTACTTGAAAAAAAAAAGTGTGGTTGTGTTCTTCGTTTTGCAATTTTACTTCTTTTTAGTTAAAAAAAAGAAGAGAAAAACAAAAGAAAATCTCAAAAGAATGTTATTTCAATTCAATAATTAGTTTTTGTTTAAGTTTGGGGGAGTGGTTTGAGAAAGTGAAAAGTTTGAGCATCTTTAGTTCTTAAGTTTTTAATCTCCAAAGGATTGTTGCTTATTAAGTTGCTTGAAAATTGTTATTCCATTCCATTTCATTTCTTTAACCCCTCACCCTAAGCCTCATTATATCCAATAAAAGCCCTTCTTCAACCAAGATGTGATTTTGTTGATAAGTAGAGATAATATTGAAGAGCAAGCATATGGCGGTATTGCATGAGATTGTTTTGAGTATAGAATAGTTAACCCCTAAACATTTGTGTGAAAAATAGAGTGAATATCTTGTGAGTTTATGGTTAACATGGTTTGACATGCATTCTCAATTTCGGTACGTTGAAATGACAAATTGAAGACATGCTACACATTTCAAAACGCAAGCATTTGATCCATGATCCATGAAGCTTTAAGACTTAACTTGATTTCCATGCCCTATCTATATTGTGTTCTTTGAGGAAATTGTTGGAAGGATTAGGTAGTTTTGTTGTATAGGATTTGGGTTAGTTTGCTTGAGGACAAGTAAAGTTCAAGTTTGGGGGTATTTGTTGGATCATAATTCATATACATATTTGTGCCCTAAAACATAAAAATTACTTGTTCTAAAGTCCAATTTGATGTTGACTAATCCAATTTCATTATTTTCCTAATCGTGTACTTTACTTAAGGGTTAAATACTGTTTACTCCATGAACTTTCAGGGAAAAACAGTTCAGTCCCTCCCTTTTTAATTTCACACGTTTACTCCCTCATCTCTCAATTTTGGACCAATAGGTCCATTCCGTTACTCTCTGTCCAAAAATTCTGTTAAATTGCTGACGTGGCAGTCTTTTCGCCGTAAAATGTCTATTATACCCTCTCATACCTTTTTTTTTTTGGTGCTATTTACCTCTTCTTCTTCTTCCAGCTCTCTCTCCATCTTTCTATTTCCCAATCTTCCTCAGAAAATCAGATCGCCCAAACTTCCAGCTCTCTCTTCATTTTTTTTTCCTTCTCTTCTTTCTTCTCTTCCTCAGTAAGAGAGCTAGAAACTTTGGCTTCAACAGTAGCGGTTTTGATTTCCACTTCTGCAGACCAATTTCTCCTCCACTAGTACTGTAGGCTCTCCGAGAAAAATCAGAGCAGGGATAGTAGTATGTGTCCGACAAAGCAGAAGCACCAGAGTTCCTGAGTCGATCGCGCCGACAAATGCTCCAGATCCGGAGAGTCCACAACCTCCACCGCAGACTGGATTTCCGAGACAATCCAAGGCGGATCCTTACCCCACGTCAACCTCTACATTGGAACAAACGGCTGGGCTTGGTGGAGAGCTTGGCGGTTGGCGGTTCCACCCGGTCTTACTTGAATTGACCCCATCAAATAACCTTAATTTCTAACCAAGATCAAACCTTGACCACTCAAATCAAACACACATCTCACTTTCAAACCAAAAACACATTTCAGATTCTGAAGCAATTCAAATTCAAAACGGAATTTTTGGAAGGAGAGTAACGAAATGGACTTATTGGTCCAAAATTGAGAGATGAGGGAGTAAACGTGTGAAATTAAAAAGGGAGGGACTGAACTGGTTTTTCCCTGAAAGTTCAGGGAGTAAACAGTATTTAACCCTTTACTTAATCTTTGTGTTTATTTTTATATTTATTTTCCTTATCATGTTAGGAAATAATGGAGAAGAGAAAGTGAGCTAGATATTTTCCTACTCGGCTAAGAGAAAGTGAGCTAGACAAGAAAGGAGGGGTAGCCTCCTGACCAAACGAACTTCAAATGAGTTGAAACTTTCTATTTTCATCCTAGACATCCCAAAGATCATTTTTTATGAAGAGTTACAGAGCTAGTTTCGTGTGGAAAGCCTTCAAACAGTCAGTCCAATTTTCTGAAAGACGAAAACTAGAAAACCTGACCTATACGTATATCAGAAGAATTTAAGGCCAAAACACAATGAATTTAACTCTGAAATTTTATTAGAATGATCTACACTCATGGAGGAACATTTGACATGAATAAGTCAGAGGCCCATTCTAAAGTCTTAGTGGAGAATTAATTGAAGGAATTAAGGGGCAGAAAGTGACTTAAAACCAGCTCAACAATCATCATGTTCATGTTTCCCACCCACATAAAGAAAGCTAGATGCTTTTCTCTTTTTTCTTGGATATATTTTTTTACTCCAATCTCTTTAATAAATCATCATTACCCCCATACTCCACCTCCATACTACACCTTCATGCTTTGTTGTTATTCATCATTACTTCCCTCTTTTTCTTCTCTATATAAACCATCACCCGTTCCACTCCATAATATCTTTTCTCTCTCTTCATCTCCTTCATAAAACCTCACTTACCACCACCACAACCTTCATCATCTTTTCCATCTACCCATTCCATTTCATAGACAAAAAGCTTCACTACTCCAGCATTTCACCACTTGATCATCTCTACATCTCATATTCCATCATCAACCTTTGAAGAAGAAGGAGAGGAGTCTAGCATCACTTGAGGAATCATCATCACCATCACCATTTTCACTATGTGAATGCCTTCATGAGTTCATCTACACCATCCTCAACTTGATTATCACTAGTCCCTTCTCTATCCCTACTTTTTAGTTTGATGTTCATATACATGTTGAAGCTTATGTATTTGATTATGAGTGAGTAGTTAGTTTGTTGGGGCTAGGGTTGAAAGCCCTAGACAAACTTGTAATGAATTGATGTTTGAGTCTTATTTAATGCATTTTCCATGATCATCTTCACATGCTAATTCAAGAAGTGAATGCTTGTGTTTGAATCTAGCTAATTTGAATACTTTTCATTTGTCATTACATGAACAATGTTTAGAGAATAGCTAGCTTTAGACAATGAAAGCATGATAGCACACTAGATGTGTATGTGAGGTTAGTGAGTTAAAATCACTTAGATCTAGGATTGGTTTGCTTGCTTGATTATCTAAACTCAAATCTTTATGCATCTAGGAGCAAGGAATTGATACTTATCTGGTAATATAACTTGTTCTTGGGTAGTTAGTTTCGCACTTTTCCGGTGGAAATTGATAAAATAAAAGGAGTTTAGGCCTTAGTAGTCTTATCCGGATGCTAAGAGGGTAATTTGATATTTGGGATTGCATTACTTATAGTTTGAACATCAATGCATGCAAGGGAGGCTATGGTGAACAACCTAAAGCTCTAACTTCCATCCATTTTATCACATCTTGTTTAGCATAGCCTAGTTTACATTTCAAGTTTTTATTGTGTGTTAATTTGAGTTTACACCATCTCCAAAGCCAAAAATCAAACCACTACACCATCTTGCATATATTCACCATGAACTTTGATTCACTTGTTAACCCTTGTTTATGACTTGTACATTTGCATATTCATCTAGCACCCTTTAGGTTTTCCCTAGCTAGAGTGGGTTTTCCAATCCCTTGGGTACGATATCCCATACTCACAATCCCTGCACTATAACTTGGCCCTTATACTTGAGGGTGGCTATTTGGCTAACAGATATCTTAACGTCAAGGAGGGAGACAACAATGTTCTTGAATGGTCAATAACTAGAGTTTCTATTGTGAAAGGCAATGCCTAAAGGTCAGTTTTTGGCTCTGCGATATCCAATGGTGTGCATAGTATTAGCTCTGCGCCTTAAACTAGTGTATCGTTTTGGAACTTTTTGTCTCTCTTTAATTAAGTGATATTTTTTTGTAGGAACCTGATGCAATGTAACTTCTTTAATTAAGGCATAAAAAATTTGGCAGTCAACATGTACGTCTTTCTCTTTAATTAAGTCATAATTGTTTATCATAATTATACTAAATGTCCATTGTTGTTCTAGTTTTGTTTTCATTTGAAGGTATCCCCTGTTTTATTAGAAAAGTGTCTTCTTATTGTTCTGCTAGTCATGTAATTACAGGGTAAAAATTGGCCATGGGGATGTTGAAGGCGATTCCATATAACTGATTATATAAGAGGGGTACCCCATGTCCCCCAATATAAGTTTGTCTTTGTTATAGCTCTGCTTCTCTTTTTGGGTATTGCTGCTATAGGCTTGATCATTCAATTTAGTGTTAGAACATGTGCTAGTGCATGTTTGTTATAGCTCAAGTGCTAGTGCATGTTTGGGTTAGCTTACTAAAAGTACTCTTCTTACATGTTTTGCAGATAGCATTGGAGGGCAGTTACAAGGAAGAATTTGTCAAAGGAATTTAACAACCATCAATGAAGACTTCATAAGAGACATGTTTTGGAACAACATGTATATCAGCTTGACCCCTATGAATTGGCAAAGTATGTCGTGAAGGCGTATGTGTAGGAGCTAAAGGAAAGCATAAGAGGAAGTTGGTTGTTGCTGAAGGAAAGCATCATTTTTGTGCTTCTCTACTGGTACAATATTCATGCACTGTGTGGCATGTTTTGTAACAAATAGTTTGTATTTGTATCAGCTTTTGATGTCCCAAGTAGATGGGCATGCATTTGAATGCTTTTCTTCTTTCAATGTTGGCTTGGATGATTGGGAAATCCTCCCTTTTAAAGTTTGAATGCTTTTCTTCAAGTAGTATGAGTTGGATTACTCATTTCATAGATTCCAGTGTCTTTTCTTTACAATTAGTCACTGTTCATTAGGTAAAATGGAGCATTATTATCAATGCACAAAATCCAGAAAAGACGATTATCACACAACAGAATTTCTAATGTTAATAATGTTGTCTGAAGTAACAATTTAGATGTTCACACAATGAATCCTTATATAACATGCAACGGTTCTAACAAACATACAGTGTCTTATTTACAATCACACAACTATAATAACTAGAATACGTTATCTAAAACTAACACACAACAATAAAATTTCCAAAAGTGAAGTGTGAGGATAACTCATACAACAGAGAAAATAAAATGTTGTTGTCTGATTCGTCTTTCATACAACGGCTCGGAAACAACTTTCGTTGTGTGAATGATGCCAATGACATGTGCAGCATGACTGCGCGTGTTAATGTTTAAAAGTCTAGCGGTAGCTGGACTTTAGCTAACGCTGATCCGATGGGCGGATCGATACTTGTGTTGTTGTAGTTCCCGTTACCTGTCAAGTGAAATACAAAGGGGCGTCAGAGGGAGACCGCGCTGGGCGGTCTTCAGCTCTCTGATGCCTAAGTTAGTCGATGTATTTATGTTGACAAAGTAACAGTAAGCAAGTATTGAATGCGTAATAAATGAGGAGAGAGGAGAGGACCTTTTATAGGTGAGGAAGAGGATGATCTTCTCCTTGTTTTCGATGTGGGACTGATGTGCTTCAGTTCCCAGTTTCAGTAGCTTCTGATGCTAACTTGACACGGCGCGTGGCGGCGCGTCGGCGGTGCTTTGGGGTTGCTCCGGGGCTCAGGCGGTAACCTGGCTAGCTGTCTTTACGCCAGTCACTTATATGGTGGGCGTTGGTACCCCTGGCGGTACAATGAGCGTGGCTCATTATAGCTAATTATGCTTGCAAATGCACATGTATGTACAAGTCCCCCAAATCCCCAGTCAAGGAGGGCAATCTTGGTTGGGGAGTTGATCGACGGTTTGAATCGTTTCTCCCGCTAGACTTTGCAGAAGCATAATTAGCGTCAGTGCGTCGTCAACCATGGATTTACTGAGCAAACGCTTTGTGCCCTTTCGGGTGGGCCCCTGCTAGGCCCCCCAGGGAGTCCCCCACTCCCCGGCTAAGATGGACCTCCGGATGGTCGTTATTATTGTTTGTTGAGGGGGAGCTGCATGGAGCAGCGCTGCACGGAGCAGAGGGTGTTGGGTTGCGAGCCCAATCTTAGCACCCAAGTGACGGGGTCAACGTACCTGATCAGGGCTGTCGTAGACTGTTGACTAGTCCCCGTGTCCCGTAGGGACATTCTGACCGTAACTCCGCGTGGCGGCGTTGTCAGAGGGGCGTGGCCTCGGGATCCGCCGCTGGCGGAAGTCCCCCTGCTAGATGTAGCAGGAAGCAGCGTCAAGTAGACGTGCTTGGTGGTACTTTATTGAGCGGTATTGCGCTGAATAAAGTACGCAGCTTGTCAGATGAGAAAGGGGGTCCGCTAGCGGTGTGCTGTGTAGCGGAGGACGCCCCGTTTACCGAATGACGAGGGAAGTTCCGGTGGAGACTTCGATGGTGACAAGAAAAGTTCCGCTGGCGGGGTGTCGCTCAGTGGAGTGTCACCTGAGATGACAAGTGAGAAAATCCTCTGGCGGGGTTTCGCTCAGCGGAGACTCCGTCACTTGGAGAATGGCAGGTGAAGGTCCGCTGGCGGGGTTTCGCTCAGCGGAGACTCCGTCACTTGGAGAATGGCAAGTGAAGGTCCGCTGGCGGGGTTTCGCTCAGCGGAGACTCCGTCACTTGGAGAATGGCAAGTGAAGGTCCGCTGGCGGGGTTCCGCTCAGCGGAGAATCCGTTACTTGAATGACAAGTGAAGATCCGCTGGCGGGGTTCCGCTCAGCGGAGACTCCGTCACTTGGGGAATGGCAAGTGAAGGTCCGCTGGCGGGGTTTCGCTCAGCGGAGACTCCGTCACTTGGAGAATGGCAAGTGAAGGTCCGCTGGCGGGGTTTCGCTCAGCGGAGACTCCGTCACTTGGAGAATGGCAAGTGAAGGTCCGCATGGCGGGGTTCCGCTCAGCGGAGAATCCGTTACTTGAATGACAAGTGAAGATCCGCTGGCAGGGTTCCGCTCAGCGGAGACTCCGTCACTTGGGAATGGCAAGTGAATGTCCGCTGGCGGGGTTTCGCTCAGCGGAGACTCCGTCACTTGGAGAATGGCAAGTGAAGGTCCGCTGGCGGGGTTTCGCTCAGCGGAGACTCCGTCACTTGGAGAATGGCAAGTGAAGGTCCGCTGGCGGGGTTTCGCTCAGCGGAGACTCCGTCACTTGGAGAATGGCAAGTGAAGGTCCGCTGGCGGGGTTCCGCTCAGCGGAGAATCCGTTACTTGAATGACAAGTGAAGATCCGCTGGCGGGGTTCCGCTCAGCGGAGACTCCGTCACTTGGAGAATGGCAAGTGAAGGTCCGCTGGCGGGGTTTCGCTCAGCGGAGACTCCGTCACTTGGAGAATGGCAAGTGAAGGTCCGCTGGCGGGGTTTCGCTCAGCGGAGACTCCGTCACTTGGAGAATGGCAAGTGAAGGTCCGCTGGCGGGGTTCCGCTCAGCGGAGAATCCGTTACTTGAATGACAAGTGAAGATCCGCTGGCGGGGTTCCGCTCAGCGGAGACTCCGTCACTTGGGGTTTCTTCTCAAGTGGTGACTTCCCTTGGAAGCTGAAGAAGACGACGGTTGACACGTGGCCAACTCCTAGAGGGTTAGCGTGTGGAGGTTTGTCTGCTAAGCCTAGCCGTCTTCTCGTCATTAATGTGAGTAATGATGGATTTCGTAACCGAGGCGACGCCTCGGCTAATCCAGGGAGTTAGTGAAGACGTGGGACACGTGTACGGTTGCTACGTGATGTCGTTTTGTAGCGGACGGCTCAGGATTACTTGATGTTGACATAAAAAGGGGGAACTGAGCGAGTTTCGACACTTCTGGAAAATCTACAAATCTGAGTTGCCTCCTTCGAGCCTTGTTCGTCTGCGAATTGCGAAGGAGATCCCCGGGTTTGCGTGGAGTAGTCGGACTGGAGAGGACGAAATCTGTCAGTGAAGACGAGCTGCACTCCAAAGTCTTCGACGTGAGGTTGGTATTTCGGATCCTTTTCCTGTTTCATTGAATCTGCAATGGTGGTTTCTGGGTTTTGGTATTTCTGTTAATGGTATGATATTGCTTCTGTGTTATTCTCGGAGGGTGTAGGGAGAGATTTGAGGGAGGTTACGGTGTTTGACAGAAAGTTGGGGTTTTGGGTTTTGCTAGATGGTCCAATCTGGGTTGAGTGTGTGGTTGTTTTTGTTTTGGTATTTTTGTGGGTAATTGTTCTTGACATCTTTGGCTATATCTGATGTGAGAGTAGGTTAGATCTGTATTTGTGCTAACTGATGTGGGTTTTAGGGTTTGGGATGGCCAACGTCATAGAGATTTCGAGCAGTGAGGATTCCGGGTCTGACGTGTCGTTCAGCGTGGCGGATATGACTTTTATTGACTCGTTGCGTCCGTCTGCCCATGCAGGAACCTCACTGCCAGAACCGCTTGAAGTTGAGCCACTTCAGACCATCCCCTAGGAAGTAGCTATGGGTCGTGGTTCGCGTCCAGAGAGCTCTAGGGCGGGTGAGGTTGCTAGGCGCGACGAGCGCTTGGCGAGCAATAGTGCTGCTAGCGGCTCCGCTGGCGAAGGGGAAGTGCCGGGCCAAAATGTCGAGTCGGCGTGGTACCTCTCAGACGGCACCGCCGTCGACGAGGCAGGTGGGCGGATGGATGTCGCCGCTGTTAACCGGATGAAGCGGACGTTCCGGTTGCCGGGCTCGGTGAAGCTACGCCCGCCGACAGCGGATGAGAAGGCCTCGATGCTCTCAGCGGGATGTGCTGCCGTGCACGAGGCCATATTCCGCCAAGGAGTGACATTCCCGCTGGTGCCCAATCTCCAAATTCTTGTGTGCGAGTTTGGCCTTGCCTTTGGTCAGATCTGTCCCAACATGTGGCGGTTGATGTTGGCGATGAACTCCTTGTGGCGCTTGTCGGGGTGCGAGGGGCCTACCGTGGCGGAAGTGCTTCATTTCTACGAGCTAGTGTATGTGAAGCGCCGAGGTTGCAGAGGGTGTGTGAACCTGAGCCGCCGCCAGAGAGCGCCCAAGTTGATTGAGAATCTAAGGGACTCAATGTCCTACTGGCGGGGGACCTTCTGCGTCGCCACAGATGGCTGGGAATACCACACCAGGTCGAATGTGGAGGGGCCGACGTTTAAGACTAAGTCGGAATTCCAGCCCATCCGAGGTTGGCAACTGGTTTCCGCTAAAAATAACTGGCGGGTTCAAACTTTTGCAAACCTGCGCTTTTTGTTAATGATTATTGTGTTTGTGCAGCGGGACTGAGGTACATTTTGACGCGCGAAGAGGAGTGTCGCGTGGAGAGGATCCGTGGCTGCTGGCGGAACCGCAATTTGCTTGACTTCCGTCTTCTGACCGGTTGGGAATTGCTGGTCGACCTGCGGCTAACTCGTTCTATTGGTGAGAACATTTCCGCCACACCTCTCTTTTTTTTGGTAAGTGATCCGGACTGACGGGTGTTTGTGTTTTTCTTTGCAGAAACCCCGCCCGGTAACAAATCTAGTCGCGACGCTTTCGAAAAGCAATGGATCGTGCTGAGATAGAAAATTTTCTGGAGGCTATGTATGCCGAGGGGCTGGCGGCCCAGCAGACGGTGGTGAACCCGGAGACGCTGGTGCTGAGCCAGTCCGAGGTTGCGGTGGAGCTGCCGATGCCGCACCACTCCCATCTGGGTGAGGATGGTCTGCCGGTAGTACAGGCGGATACTCAAGCGGGCGGCGGGGATAGGGGATTGTTGCTACCGGGCCGCGGGAGCGGATGCCTACCACCCGGCGCGGTCCTCAAAAGAAGACGGTGCAGCCGACGGAGACTGCCACCGAGTCCAGGGGTGAGCCGCCGGTGCGGGTGACGAGGACCGCTGCTGGGACACAAAGGGCGCTGGAGAAAAAACGCCGGCAGCCTGACTCCCCCGTCGAGGAAGAGGAAGAAGGGGTGGTGATCGGAGTCCGCCAACAAAAGAAGGCCCGGCAAACTGCGTCGAAGGTTGCAGTGGCGGAGGGAGAGGCGGCAGCCGTCAGTGATCTGGACTCCTTCGCCGAGTATGCGCCATTCATGACAGAAGGGGAGCGGGCGTTCCTTTTCCATTTGTGCGAGCGGCTGGGGTTCGGGGGTCTGGCGGGCCTATCGCGCCCGACGGCAATTGACCAATCGCCCTTCAGCTCGGCGTTTGGTCAAATATCTGCGGGATTACATGGTATGTTCGAGGCGGCGTCTAAGCAGCCCCGGATTGAGGAAGAGCTCAGGGGAGAAATCGGAGGTCTCCAGAGGGAGTTGGCGGAGGCCAAGGAGAGACTGGCGGAGGTCGAGCGGGGACTGGTCAAGGCGGAGTGTGATTATGCGGACGCTCGTGGCAAGCTTAATGCGGCCATCCGGCGGGATCTGGAGAGGAATGAGCGCGTCTCCAAGTTGGAGCAGGAGATCGCGCTGCTGCAGGAGCGGATAGCCGCTAAAGATAAGAAGCTCATTATTGTGCAGCGGGAGTCTGCCGCCAGACTGGATGAGGTGCAGCGGCTGGACGGGGAGGTTAACCGCCTGAAAAATGAACAGAGTTCCTCTGCGGCCGCCGCCGTTGAAGCGTTCAAGCTGTCGGCGGAGTATAAAAAGACATTGACCGAAGCGGCGAAGTCTGGGGCCCGGGCCAATATAGACATGTTGAAGCGGAAGGGCGCCATTGACTTTGCAAAGGCGTCACAGCCCGACGTGCCGGTGGTCGAGAGTGTCCCGCCGGAGACAGAAGTCGTGCCTGACCCTGCGGCGGGTACTCATTCGGGCAGCGGGGAAAGTGGCTCCCATCCGCCGGAAAGGTCCCGGCAGACTCCCCAGCAGACCCCGTCGGAGGTGTCACGTGCCGGATTTCTGGAGGCACACACCCGGGCGGATGGTACTATAGAGACTCCCAGTCCGACAGCTCGAGGGTCCGATCAGGCGAGCCGATCGGTCGTGCCGCCGCCTGTTGAAGCCGTAGAAGCTGAAGACAACCGCTGAAGCTAGCTGAGACTTCCATAGTTTTTTTTTTTTTTTTGACACTTTGTAATAATGAACTACTTTGGGTGGGGAGTCCCAGCCCTGAAATGAAATTTCAGAGTTTGACGTTTGTCATGATGTGTTTGTACCGCTAGAGTTTTGACGTAGAGATTTTTCTTTTGCCAAGCAATGAAACATTAAAGGAATTAAAATTGGTCCAAGTGCACCACGTAGCGGACGTGGTCCGCTGACGATTCCTGGCGTTGCCAGTTGCCCTCAGTGCTAGACTTGGTAACAATGGTTTGAATAATTCCTCGTTTCATTGATAGCTGACTGATCAGCGTTTACAAAAGAGGGGTAGTACCCGTTGGGTAGCTTCCCTTAGCTAAATATTGAACAAAAATTTAGCTAAGTCAAGATGCACTTGGGTAGCGGCATGACTATTTGTAATAATACCGAAGGTGTTCGGTATTCCAAGGGTGGGTCGTTGTGACGCCATCCTTGTCCATTAAGTAGAAGGTGCCTGGGCTAACGACTTCCACAATTTTGTATGGACCTTCCCAAGTTGGGCGAAGCTTTGTTGGCGGTGGAATGACTTCCTTCATTACCCAGTCCCCAGTTGGAGGTTCCGGGCCTTGACTCTGGCGTTGTAGAAACGCGATACCCGCTGCTTGTTTTGCAGGTTGCATAGGTGGGCCTTGTGTCGCTTTTCCTCCAGGAGGTCCTTGTCCAGGTTGATGCCGTCAGTGTTGGTCTCTGGGCGGTAGCCCTCGACTCTGGCGGTAGGTTGAGAGACCTCAATAGGCAGGACAGCCTCCGTTCCGAACATCATGCAAAAAGGAGTTTCACCAGTTGCGGAAGTTGGGGTTGTTCTGATGGCCCATAGAACTTCCGGGAGTTTCTCCGCCCATAGACCCTTTGCTTTGTCGAGTTTTTTCTTCAGCAGCTTTTTGATTATCTTGTTTGCTGCTTCGACCTGACCGTTGGTCTGGGGGTGGGTGACAGATGCAAAACTCATCTTAGTACCCAAGTTGGCGGTGAAAGAGATGAGCTCCTTGTTGTTGAATTGTGTGCCATTGTCGGTGATTATCGTGTGTGGGACACCGTAACGGCAGTAGATGTTCTTCCAGAGGAAGTGAATTACCTTGGCGGTAGTTATTGCTGTTAGTGGTTCCGCCTCTATCCACTTGCTGTCGTAGTCGATAGCCACTATGATGTACTTGAACTGGCCCTTGGCGGTTTGAAATTTTCCCATCAGATCCAGGCCCCAAGTTGAGTGGATCCATGGAGCGACGATGACCGATAGTGGTTCCGCCGGTGCATGCGGGATGTCAGCAAATTGTTGGCACTTGTGGCATGATCTTGATACCTGGCGGGCATCGTCGCCGAGAGTAGGCCAAAAATAGCCTTGTCGCATTGTGCGATTGGCTAAGGATCTGGCGCCTGAGTGGTTTCCGCATTCTCCGCTATGAATTGCTGCTAGAACGACCTTTCCCTCCTCTGGGGTTAGGCAGCGGAGGTTGGGATGGGTGAATCCCTGGCGGTACAGCTTGCCGTTCTGGATGTTGTAGCGGGTTGCCCTCCGTTGGAGTTGTCGCGCCTTAACTTTGTCTTCCGGCAATGTGCCGTTGCGCTTGTACTCAATGACTTCGTCCATCCAGCTGGTATTGACCTCAATGTTGAAGATCTCCGCCAGGGTTTTTGTGATACTTGGCTTGTCAAGACACTCCACTCTTGTGTCCGCTGGACTCTGATGTGGCTGGGCGGTTGCCAGTCTTGCCAGTGAATCAGCCTTGGCGTTCTTTTCCCTGGGGATTTGTGTGATGTTATGAAATTTGAATTTCTTGAGGAGTGTCTTAACGTACCCTAAGTATGCCGCTAACTGTTGGTCCTTGGCCTGGAAGCTGTCATTGACCTGGTTAACGACCAACTGGGAATCACTGAAGATGTTGACACTGTCAGCCCCTGAATCGATGGCGAGGAGTAAGCCGGCAATGAGTGCTTCGTACTCCGCCATATTGTTGGAGGCTTTGAAGTTGAATTTTAGCGCGTATTCCACATTCAGCCCCCAGGTCCTGTGAGGATGACTCCGGCGCCGCTGGCCTTGGCGCTGGCGGAGCCGTCCACATGCAGGTTCCAATCTGATTGTAGGGGAGCTGGCTCCTTAGCGGTGACCATTTCCGTCCCGGGCTCATTCTCCGTGCTGGGGTTGGGCTGACGCTCAGTGAGCTCGGCGATGAAGTCCGCTACCGCCTGGCCCTTCATGGCGGTTCTTGGCTTGTAATCTATGTCAAATTCACTGAGCTCGATGGCCCACTTGCTGAGGCGCCCTGAATGTTCAGGGTTCTGCATCACCTGTCTTAGTGGTTGATTGGTCAGCACGTGGATTGTGTGCGCTTGAAAATACTGGCGGAGGCGTCTGGCGGCAACGATGAGTGCAAGAGCTAGCTGTTCTAAGGGTGGATACCTTGTTTCTGCCCCGTTCATGCCTCTGCCGGCGTAGAAAACTGGGAGCTCGTCCTGTCCCTCCCGCCGGACAATGGCGCAACTCACCTCTGATACCGATACCGCTAGGTATATGAACAGTGTCTCTCCTTGCACAGGGATAGAGAGTAGTGGGACTGCCGCTAGGTAATCCTTCAAGCCCTGAAACGCCGTCTGACACTCTGGGTTCCAGTTGATGACTTTCTTGTGAGTCGTTTTGAGGAGCTTGAAAAATGGGGCACACCTGTCAGAGAGCCCTGGAGATGAATCGAGAAAGGGCGGTTAACTTGCCCTGGAGGCACTGGACGTGTATCTTATACTCAGGGTCCGCCAGGTCGAGTATGGCCTGTACCTTGTCCGGGTTAGCCTCGATTCCTCGTTCACTGACAATATAACCCAGAAATTTGCTGGCGGTGACGCCAAAGAAGCATTTTTCTGGGTTGAGGCGCATGCCATAGGCCAGGAGGATGGTAACTATGATCTTGAGATTTGCCACATGTCCGCTGGCTTTTATACTTTTGACTAACATGTCGTCCACGTAGACCTCGATTATCTTGCCCAAATGTTCAGCGAACATAGCATTCATCAGCCGCTGATAAGTTGCACCGGCGTTCTTCAGACCGAAAGGCATGACATTGTAGCAGTACAGCCCTTTGTCGGTGGTGAAGGTGGTACATTCCTGATCGCTGGGATGCATCTTGATCTGATTGTAGCCGGAGAAGGCGTCCATCATGCTGAGGAGTTCATGCCCGGCGGTCGCGTCGACCAGCTGGTCAATGCGTGGCAGAGGGAAACTGTCCTTTGGACATGCCTTGTTGAGATTTTTGAAGTCGACACACATCCGCCACTTGCCGCTAGGCTTCTTGACCATGACCAGGTTGGAGATCCACTGGGGATAGACTACCTGGCGGATGAATCCAATGCCCTGGAGTTTGGCGACCTCTTCTCCTATGGCGCGGTATTTCTCCTCGTCGAAGGCCCTTCGCCTCTGCTTGATGGGATGGAAGGATGGCTTGATGGTTAGTTTGTGTGTGATGATTTCGGGAGAGATACCTGGCATGTCCGCATATGACCATGCGAAAACGGAGGCGTTGTCCCGCAGGAATTGAGTGAGTTCTGCGGCCACCTCTGGGTCTAGCTGAGCTCCTATGCGGACTGTCCGCTCTGGGTGCTCGTCAGAGATGCTGATGACCTTCAACGATGTTTCCGGATTGACCGGTTCCTTCCTTACATATTTCTCCTCCTCATCCCTAGGATCCTCGAAGATATCTGGTGGCGGTGCCTGATTTCCTACCGTTAGGATTTCGTGGCGGCGGGTTGACCGCGCAATGGTGGTTGAGTAGCACTCTCGTGCTAATTGCTGACTTCCCTTGACACAGCCCGTGCCGTTGGGTGTGGGGAACTTCATGAGAAGCATGTATCCGGCGATGATGCATTTGAGCTTGTTGAGTGACGGCCGTCCTATGATGGCATTATACGAACTGAAACAATCCACAACTATAAATTCAGTATGCACCTATGCCATACATGGACTGGAACCGACGGTTAACCACATGTAATCAGAACCTAGCGGTTGAGTGATATCGCCGGAGAAGCTAAGCAATGGCTCATGGTCTTGTAGTAGTTTCTTGTTCCGCCTAAGGTTGTTGTAACAACCGCTGAATATGACATTGACAGCAGATCCGCTGTCCACCAGGATTCTTCCCACTGACCATCTGTCGAGAATGGCATCGATCAGAAATGGGTCGTCATGGGGTAGATGTACTCCGCGCTCCTCCTCCTCTGAGAAGGTGATGGGCTCCCAACCAGACTTTGGGAGTTTGGCAGATCTCTCGTAGTGGATGTTGCAGACTTCCTTTGGGTGACTTGCGCGTGCATACCGCTTTCTTGCCCTGTGAGACATGTTGGTGATTGGAGCCCCGCCATCGATGGTGTTGATGCGGCCCAGTGGCTCAATGTTGGCAATCACAGGTGGCGGTTGGCGCACCTTAAACTGATCCATCTTGCCGTCACGGTACATGGTCTCAATGGCCGTTTTGAGAGCGTTGCAACTGTTGGTATTGTGACCGCTGTCCTCGTGGTATTTGCACCACATGCCGGTGTTTTTTGGCTTACCCTTTTTGGGGAATTTCGGTGAGGGTGGCGGTGGTATCTGATCCTTACATTGATTGTAAATTTCCTCGTACGAGGCTGTGAGGACGGTGAATACTGCATACCGCTGAGAGGATTCCGTCTGCTTGTTGCGATTGTCCCCATGGGATGGGCGGTTGCCCTTGTAGTGGTTGTCTTTCTGCCTCTTGCTTTGATAACTGCCCTGCTGCCATTCCCTCTTCTTGTCAGCTGGCGGTGCAGTGGGGGCTTTGCTGGCGGTCTCCTGATGGCTGGAGGAGGGTTGAGATGACTTTGTTGGTGTTGCTGGTGGCGGTGGGGTTTCTCCATATGTGATAAATTCCGCCTGGGCATGAATGACCGCCTCACTCATAAGGTGATCATACGCCGCATTGGGATGATTGTAGTTGAGGTGATAGAGGAATGGTCCCTTGAGGAGTCCCTGCTTGAAAGCCGCCGAAGCCATCGTTTTGTCGAGATCGCGGCACTGAGATGCTGCCGCTCGCCATCTTGTGACGAATGCCTTCAACGATTCGTCCCCTCCCTGCCTGACGCCAAACAACTGGCTCGTGTTGTGATGACCGGCGGACAATAAGATGAATCGAGAGAGGAAAGCATGAGATAATGCGTGGAATGAGTCGATGGACCCTGGCGGACACTCGAAAAACCAACTCATTGCCTCACTATCCAGCGTTTCGCTGAACAAGTGGCACAGGGTGGCGTCATCGAATCCCTTGTTGTTGGTGACCTTCTTGAACGTGTCCATGTGGACGAAGGGATCGGTCTTACCGCTATAATGTGACATTTTTGGGGTCTTTGCAAACGCTGGTCTGACGGCTTGCAAAATTGTAGCGGTGAATGGGCCTGGCCTGGACGCGAAGAGTGGGTTTGGGGCTGGCGCCGGGGTGCCTGCCTCTGCCAGGATTAGTCTCCGTTCTAATTGCTGCATCCTCTCCAAAATTTGGGTGGTTGCGTCGCCGGCGGGGCCCGCTCGGGCGCTCCGCGGAACTAACCCCCGCCCGGGAATGGGTAGATTGCCCTCAGTCCTTGCTCTAGTCCTCGAGCGGTGGGTGCGCAGCGATGACTCCGCCTCCTGCTCCAACAGTTGTGGGACAGGGGGTGGTCCCATTCCCGCCAGCTCAGGTGGGTTTGGCGGTACCTGCATTTGCACGATGGGTCCTATACCAGCGGTAGGCCGGCTGTGTCTGGTGCTGTGTGAATGCTCACTTCGTGCGGGGTTGGCGTTTGCGTCCAGCGTCCGCCTTAGCTCGTCGAAACGTGTCATCAGTGTGGCCACCTGGTGTTGGGCTTCCGCCTTCTCCTTGCGTTCCTGCTCGCGTTCCCTGTTTGCTTTGTGGAGGTCCGCGAGCGCCAGCTCATACAAGGCGGTGAGGTCCTGACCTGGGGGACGGCTGCTGCTTGGATTTGTTTCACCGCCTGGGTTGACCGGGGTGTTGAATAGTGCGCGGTTGATGCATACCGCTGGGTGGGCGGGTTGGGGAACGGCGGACTGGTCTGCCTGCTCTTCGACATTTCCCCCGCTACCGTTAGTCATGGTAATTGTGATGGGATGACCTTCTGTTCAAGGATTCCCACAGACGGCGCCAATGTTAATGTTTAAAAGTCTAGCGGTAGCTGGACTTTAGCTAACGCTGATCCGATGGGCGGATCGATACTTGTGTTGTTGTAGTTCCCGTTACCTGTCAAGTGAAATACAAAGGGGCGTCAGAGGGAGACCGCGCTGGGCGGTCTTCAGCTCTCCGATGCCTAAGTTAGTCGATGTATTTATGTTGACAAAGTAACAGTAAGCAAGTATTGAATGCGTAATAAATGAGGAGAGAGGAGATGACCTTTTATAGGTGAGGAAGAGGATGATCTTCTCCTTGTTTTCGATGTGGGACTGATGTGCTTCAGTTCCCAGTTTCAGTAGCTTCTGATGCTAACTTGACACGGCGCGTGGCGGCGCGTCGGCGGTGCTTTGGGGTTGCTCCGGGGCTCAGGCGGTAACCTGGCTAGCTGTATTTACGCCAGTCACTTATATGGTGGGCGTTGGTACCCCTGGCGGTACAATGAGCGTGGCTCATTATAGCTAATTATGCTTGCAAATGCACATGTATGTACAGCGCGGCAACTGTGGCTGCCATCTGCTGAGAGAAGGCACAACAATTTTAACCAAATAAGTGTTGACTGTTTGTGATTCACACAACGGGCTTCCACCGTTGTGCCATTTTTCATCACACAACACTCCGATACACAACGGAGATCATCCAAATCACACAACGAATTTGGTCCGTTGTCTGTTAGCTTTTTTGGCCTAGTGTACTAGTTGTTTGTGAATGAATTACGACAATCATATGTGGTACTTTTGTTAGTTGTATCCATAAACACCCTAGACCTAAACCATCCATCAAATAATTCTACTAAATTAGTGTTATTTATGTGTGCATTTCCATGTTCACATATCGATCTACAAAGAAACAACTAGCAATTATGTTATTAATATCCACTCAATTAAGTTGAAAACGCTTCAATGAGATATAATACTATCAACAATAGATAAACATTTAAACATCATATTCTGTAAGCCACATCTCTTCAGTACGTGCTTGAACTTCAATTGCTGCAAAACCTCAAAGTGCATAAGGGATCAACCCTAAAATATTCAAAACCTTTTGAACTTTCTTTCATTGTTTCAACTAGCTATCAATATTCATGGATAGTCAAAGTTCTATCAATCAATGATAAAAGTTTTGATAGATCATGAGTAAAAGTAAAACTAAACAAATCCATCTAGAAGGAAACGAATATATAGTAACTTATAAATTGCATGCTTACTTTGTCTGCAGTTTTTATGGTTATGACAACGAGAGACCCTTGTTATATAATTAATGAACAATTCTTAGGTTCACCCCGAGGGTGAATGAGCATATTCACCCCCATTGTCGATTAACGCATAATAACTTTATAATTTTCTAATCCAACCATTCATGTTGTATAACGTAATACAAAGATTAGCTTTGTAAAAAATCAATCAAATTAAAGACCTTTCAGTTATTCATTTCTATGAAATACATGGACGGTTCATCATAATAGTAGTAAGTGTTGTTAGAACCATCCATTTGTTTGATTCAATTAGATAATTAAACGATTTCTGATTAGATTGATTTTTTACAGATATGATCTTTAAAGGCTAATTTAATATATGTACCTTTGGATTATAAATTTATTAAATAAAAGTATGTTAATCGACAATATGGATGAATATGCTCATTCACCCTAGGGGTGAACCTAAGAATTGTTCATAATTAATAGAATTTAATAGTCCTTTAGTTAGCAAGAAGCTGATTTCACCTCAGTTTCAGTTGCGAATTTTAATTGTGAAAGTAAGTAAATTAGACAAGGCCAAATAGGCAAATGCACAACAAAAGATTTGTTTGAGTGCATAATTCACAGCAATCTTAAATATGTACTGTTCTACACCCCATCATCTTCTACTCTCAAACCAAAATGCTAGCTTGCTCTTACTTTGGGGACGAAAAGAAAAAGGACAATCGATATTAGTTAGGTCATGACATATGAAGTGAGCATTTCATTGGCCTTCCATTTACCCAACGTCCAAACCCAGCATTAGGAAGGAAGGCAACCCTCAAATTCAAACACTGAGGGTTCAATACAATCTTTTTGATTCCCCACTAGCCGGTCGTATATGTAGCTGACACAAACATTGTCAGGTTGAAACTCACAACTACATTCTCATCTCGTTGCCTATTGATCGATCTCGTCTGAAACCCATCTATTCATTGTCATTGTTCGATATTTTGATATCTTCATGTGCACTGGTCTATACTCCATGTATCCCAACTCAAATGGCTCTACCGAGTATATTGCAAGAAAGTTGTTGTTGTACGAGATTGAGCCCTTTATGCTGTTGACATGAACTGTTGAGACCAAGTTGGGGTTCTCTATTTTAAGGGTTATATCCCAGTCAGCCCCAAATGTTGTGTTTGAGATGTTAAAGTTAGATAGAAAAAGAGAGTCGAGTTGGAAACTTGAAGTTTGGGGAACCAAGGACATGGAGGTGAAAAAAGAAGGCGAGGACAAGACTGTCCCAAATGTAACCATTAGAATTATGAGTTGGACTACGGTAACTTTAGAAATGTAGTGTGATTTCATTGACTGCTGAACATGAGGGTTTGAATTAGGGTTATTTGAAATTGGAAGTAGGGGTGATCTTTCTGGGCCTTCCGGAGCTGTGAAGTTAATTTCCATTAGAATTAAAAAGCTATGAGTGGAATTTAATGAAAGTCTTTCTGAGAAGATGAAAGAGAGATAGGTGCGAAGAAAGTTATTTAGAATGAGAATGTCTTGACAACTTAAATAACTTTTAGAGATCGTTAGAAACATAAATATTTACAATGGAATTTGTTAAAATTCAGTCAAAATGAAACGGTTTTAGGTATAGAAAATAAATAACTAGATTGAAAACGAACATGCATGTGCTAAAAATGTGTACATCATTTTTTTCAATTAATTAACAGACAAAACAAAAAAGGTTAAAAATACGACCCGGCCCATTTTTGAATTAATGCTAAAATGGTACAATTCTTTTTAAAATGATCAAATGTTTTGAATACTCGTGGACATGATATATTGTATAAGAATTTGCTTCCCTATTGGTTTGTTTTTCACCTAGATGAGTTACATAAAGTTATATGGTGTCACACTATCCCTTTAAAAAATTGGGCACTAATATTATGCTCTCAGTATACCTTAAAATTGGAACTTATTACATGATGCTTCATTTTTGTTAAACTATGGTTTAACGGGGCCACACATCATTCCTGCCATTAAGCTAGTTTTATGATCGCAAGGGTATTCGTATTAATTTGCTCCATATGATTGTTTAATTTCAGTCAAGCAATAAAGATTAGGAACTTCATATTACTATGGATGGTCTGTAGATAAATTATGAAAATCCCATGTGGCACTTTTATCAGTTATATTCATAAACCCTAGACCTAAGCTATCCATCAAATAATTCTACTAAATTAATGTTATTTGTGTGTGCATGTCCATGTTCACATATATCGATCTACAAAGAAACAACTAGCAATTTATGTTATTAATATCCACTAAATTAAGTTGAAAACTCTTCAATGAGATATAATACCATCAAGCAATAGATAAACAAGCACAACAAACATCAAATGAAACCTGCATTACGTACAGGGCATATGCTGTTCATGAATCACAAAGCTACAGTTGTAGACGGAATCCCACATTCCATCAACTTGTACTTCCATCCCTCCACTCCTTCCCCAAGCGACTTAGACCCCCACTAGACGACCCACCACCACCCAAAGCATCCACTGCACTCCGTTGCATCTCCCTCGTACTCCTCCTCATCTCCTTCCCTTCTTCGCCTTCCACCACCATCCTCACCACCCTCTCCACCTCCGCCCTGCCCACAACTCCATCCCCTCCCGCCTCCGGCCTCACCGCCACTCCCATCTCTACCAATGCCCTTGCATTCATCTTCTGCTCTGCATAAAGCGGCCAAGCCACCATCACCACCCCGTGCACCACGCTCTCCATCACCGAGTTCCACCCGCAGTGCGTCACAAACCCACACACCGAGGGGTGGCTCAACACCGCCACTTGCGGGGCCCACGTCGCCGTCACCAGCCCTGCCCCTCGTGTCCTCTCCGAAAACCCATCCGGTAGATACGACGCCGTAAGGGCACCATCAACACCAGCTTCGAAGAAGCTTCCCGAAGCATCATCGGCTCTGGGAGGTCTTGCCACCCAGAGGAATCGTTTTCCACTCAGCTCCAACCCATGAGCCAACTCCATCATCTGCTCCGCCGATAGCGTCCCTGACTCCCTCCGCTGCCGAATGACACGTAAACAACCGAGTCACACGGCTGCTTGTCCAGCCACTTGAGCAGCTCCGATTCTACGTCAGCGTCTTTGTCTTTGGTTAGGGGTCCGATGGAATGAATCGTCGGCGTCGGCAGATTGACAAAGAAAGGGTGGTTTCTAAATGCGCTCAGCGTTACCGGCTCGATTTCTTCCCATGTGTTTACGAAAATGCCCTTGACCAGTGGGATCCGGTTGCACAGAGGCAAGACTTCTGGTATCAGAACATCAGGGAGAAGATCGTCAACCCACAAGGGCATGCAACCTGGAAGAAAAACACTCTCTTTGATTTTACCGTAGTCTCCCTTGACATCTGCATGAAGCGTAGGGAAGTAGATGGTCAACGCCAGAAATGAAGCGGAGGCGGTCAAGAAAAGATACGTTGGGATAGAGTGGTCGGCGGCGGTTTCGAGGGCTTCGATGCAAAAGGGATCGACGATCAGAGCTTTTAGCGGCGGTTTATGTGAGTGTAAGTTGGTTAGCACCGAGGGCAGTGAACGAAGGCTCTCTCGGACAATTTGAACTATCCGAATTGCTATGACGTCGTTGCTTGACACATCAACATGAGGGAGGTGGATGACGTGGAGATCGGAAGGGAGGGTGGGGTTGTTGTTGAGCAGCTGAAGCTGCGCGGGTGGTGCATCGGTGGTGATTGCAAGGAAGCTGACCTGGAAGCCGAGGTCGACGACCAGCCGTTTGGCTAGCTCGAGGAGAGGGGTCACGTGACCCACGCCCGGACTTGATAGCATCGCTACGTGCGGCTTCTGGGTGTGTTCTTCATCCACCGCCATCACCATGTTGAAGGTGCAAAACTGGGTTTATGAAGGATGGATCAGTTAAATCATTAACCACAAAGTCAACAATACTAAACTAAAAGTCTTCAAAAATAAATGAAAAAAATGAAGAATATTGTGAAAGGCGTATTCACTACTAGCAAAATCTCTAGTGGCCACCCATTTTGGATACACTTTTCTAAGTGTATCATTTGAGTAAAGCAAATGACACCCTTTTATATTTTTAGTATTCTTTGTTTTATGGGTACCGATAACAGTGACAAAATAAAAAATATAATCAATAAAAGTAAGTTAATACATTTATTAAAGACAAAAATCCGTATTTATTGCTAAATAAAATACTAAATTAATATATTATATTAAATATTCGGTAAGTATCTGAAATAGATACGGTTAAGAGTGTGAAGTAATAATATCTAATTATTTATTGCATTTAATTTTTTCAAATTTACAAATTAATCATCTTTCCTTGCAATCCGTATTGCAAAAAGTATCTGTGTCATTATTTTCTTGTGTTTTTATATTTAAAATGTTATTAGAGTTTTTGTATAATTAGTTAATGGGCATAATTGCAAAATAAACTATGCATATCTGTATCCATTAAATTGTCAAACGTTTAATAAAAATTGATGGTTGTTTAAATATAATTATTAACCAGATTACTTTGCCATCATAATTATGAGTTTTAGTTTGCCGTATATCTATTATTTCTAATATATTAGGTGTAGATTGAGAATAAGTTTTCAAAAAAAAAAAAAAAAAATTTAATTGAAGTGGTTAAAAGTCAAAATACAAATAAGATCACAAATCGTATTTAATTTTTATTAGCCACGTTCCTTGTTTTCGTATCCAATATGGTAACTAATAGCTACAATTTCAATTTCCATATCCAATGCTAATTGTACACCTTTTACCGTATCCAATGTTAGTTACGCATTGACTTTCCAAATCCAATTCTAATTGTGCATTGGTGCACTTCCATATTCAATCGTATTGCAAAAAATATATGTTTCATTATTTTCTTATGTTTTTAGATTTAATATGTTATTAGAGTTTTAGTATTATAAGTTAATGGGCATAATTGCAAAATAAATTATGCAATATGTATCCATTAAATTGTCATACGTTTAGCAAAAATTGGTGGTATTTCAAGTATAATTATTAACCAGGTTTAATTCGCCGACATAATTATCCATTTTAATTTGCCGCATATCTATTATTTCTAATATATTAGGTGCAAATTGAGAATGAGTTAAAAAAAAAAAAAAAGAGTTTCAATTGAATTGACTTACAAATAAGATTCCAAATTTTTCTCTAACATACGGATAATCATATTTAGTTTTTATTAGCCACGTTTCCTTGTTTTTGTATCCAATATGGTAACCAATAGCTACAATTTCAGTTTCCATATCCAATGCAAATTGTGCACCCTTTTCCATATCCAATGCAAATTGTGCACCCTTTTCCATATCCAATGTTAATTATGCATTGATAACTTTCCAAATCCAATATTGATACTAATTGTGCACGGGAGCACTTCCATATTCAATAACTGTGCACGTTGTGCACATCCAATGCAAACCACTCAATCATATTGATGTTGAGGTGCTATGAATTGAGGTTCAGGAAACAACATTTAATCAAACAAATTTTCAGTTGAAAAAGAGATAGCATCGATCATCAAAAGGTATCAATTTTTATTCCAATTATTATTGACATTTGTTCATCGATTTTTTTTAGTATCATTTATGACTTTAGAAATCAATTTTTATTTTCACCAAAAACTAAATACTCATTCCTTTTGTTTTTCTATGCAGCTTGATAACAAATCTTTGATCAACGATATGGACAGGGAATGGATATTTTTAGATAAGCACACTGATGAATATAATGCTGGATTGCATGCATTCCTCAATTATGCCTTAGAGCATGCTTCTTTTGAAGGTACAATCAAGTGTCCATGTAAAAGGTGTCATAATGGCTACAATAGACTGCCTGCTGTTGTTGAGCAGCATCTTTGGGTGGATGGCATGGATCCAAAATATGTTAACATCCCCTGGACTGAGCATGGTGAGCATTTACCAGCTGCAGTTGATCATATTATGGCAGGGCCTTCATCATATCAACCAGATTTTAATTTGTCGGGACCGTCATCACATCAACCAGATTCTGATGTGCAAGATATGTTGCACGATGCATTTGGTATGTACGAAGGTGAAGATGATTTACTAGAACCAGCAGAGACTACTGAAGGTCCATCCTTGCCTAACGGCCCTACCCCTGATGCACAAAGATTTTACCAGCTTTTAGAAAAAGCTGACGCTGAATTATACCCTGGTGCAGGAAAAAAGATGTTTGATTTTTTGATAAAGCTGTATCAAATAAAAGCATTGAACAGTTGGAGTGATGTATCGTTCACACAATTGCTTGAATTGTTAAAGGCTTATTTGCCCCCAGGGGAAACTCTTCCTGCTTCTTTCTATTTAACAAAAAAGTTCATCAAAAGTCTCGGGCTGACATACCAGAAAATCGATGCGTGTCCAAACGATTGCATGTTATATTGGAAGGAATATGCTTCAGACACAGTTTGTCATGTATGTGGTACAAGTCGGTACAAAGAGAACACCTCCCCTACAAAGAAGGTACCAGCCAAGGTTTTGCGTTACTTTCCATTACGGCCAAGGCTTCAAAGGTTGTACATGTCTCGCCACACCTCTGAATTTATGGTTTGGCATTCTGAAAAGAGACCACGAGATGGGGTTCTACGTCATCCAGCCGATTCTCTTGCTTGGGAAGAATTAGACAAAATTGACAATAATTTTGGCTCTGATGGTCGAAATGTTCGTTTGGGCGTAGCCAGTGACGGATTCAATCCTTTCGGTATGATGAGTTTGTCCCACAGTACTTGGCCTGTTATCGTTACTGTTTACAATCTCCCTCCTTGGTTATGCATGAAAAAGTCATACATGATGCTATCGTTGCTCATTCCAGGCCCTAAAAGTCCAGGGAATGACATAGATGTGTACCTGCAACCTTTGATAGATGAATTGAAAATTCTATGGATAGAAGGGGTTCCTACGTATGATGCATTAAAAAAAGAGGTTTTTCAGATGAGAGCTGCATTATTGTGGACTATAAATGACTTCCCAGCATATGCCATGTTGTCTGGATATAGCACAAAAGGATCTAAAGCTTGCCCAACTTGTGGTGAAGAGACTGATTCTTTTAGGTTGCATCACGGTAAGAAAGAAATCTACATGGGACATCGAAAGTGGCTGCCAGATAACCATATTTTTCGCACATGGTATAATAACTTCAATGGATCAACTGAGCATCGTAAACCCCCTAAACCAATGACAGGTTTAGATTGTTTGAGGGCGTTAAGTACATTGGAGTTCCAGTTTGGAAAGGGAAAGGAAACAAGCTCTAGTCGTAAAAGGAAACGAGTTCAAAATAATGATAACACAAAATACACAGGACCGTGGAGGAAGCAAAGTATTTTTTTTCAACTACCTTATTGGAAGGACTTATTATTGCGTCACAATATCGATGTCATGCATGTTGAGAAGAATGTTACAGAGAGTGTCATTGGGACTTTGCTTGGAATTGATGGAAAAAATAAAGATAGCTTAAAGGCACGCCTTGACATGGTCTTAATGGGTGTTAAGCATTCGCTCCATTCTGAGGCACGTGGTGACCGAACATGGCTACCCCCGGCGAAATACACTTTATCCAAAGACGAGAAGACACTAATGTGCAAAGTACTTGAGTCGGTTAGGGTGTCTGATGGATTTTCATCAAACATTCGTAGATGTGTAAGAGTTGATGAAAGAAAATTGGTTGGTCTTAAAAGTCATGATTGTCACATAATTATGCAGTATCTACTTCCAGTGGCCATCCGTCGTTCACTAAACCCAGACATAACCAAGGTATTATTGGAACTCAGTGCTTTTTTCAGACAATTATGTACCAAAGTTGGCACCGTAGACCATTTTCGTGCTTTGTCAAATCGGATTGCTGAAACACTTTGCAAATTAGAGATGATAATGCCACCATCTTTTTTTGACGTCATGGTACACCTTCTAATACACTTAGCAGACGAGGTAGCAATTGCAGGACCTGTGCAATTTCGATGGATGTACCCAATCGAAAGGTATGTCAAATAAATATGTTTTTTAAATAGCTTTTTTTTTTTTGGAAACATTTATACGTTTTAATTTCTGATTTATATATGAAAAAAGAAATTTAGTTGTTGACGTATGTTATAGTTATATAGATATATTGACAACATGATATATATGTGTATCGGCACTAGCATTTAATTACATAAACAATTTGACTGTTAACAAGCCATTCAATTTACTTTATAGTTACTTTACTAACGCTTGCGAATATATATATATATATATATATATTTATATTTATATAGCTACCCTATATATATCATATATATTTTGTTTATGATTGAGCTACAATTAATTTCATCATAAGGAGCGAATCTGTGAATGATATCATAGCTAACAATTAACCTTTTTTTTCTTTTTCTTTTTTCTTTTTCCTATTTTCTTTTGAGCCAGATACTTACATGACTTAAAAAAGTATGTACGCAATAGGAGTCGGCCTGAGGCAAGCATCGCCGAGGGTTATATAATTGAAGAATGTCTATCATTTTGCACAATGTATCTGTCAGATGGAGTTGAGTCAAAAAGAACAAGAATTGGTCGTAATGCTGATGACCCTGGGATTGTTCCTCGTGAAGGATTACCATTATTTGTCGGGATGGGACGATCTATAGAACCAGGACACGAGTTTACACTAACTGACCTTGAGTGGGAACGCGCACATACACATGTGTTGATAAATTGCCCTCAGATTAAGCAACATCTAGAGTAAGTTATTTAATATTAATTGTTCATTATTGTGCTACCATTGATTAAACATAATTCATGTATCACTAACCAATCATTGTTGACATTGTTAGCGACCATGTGGCAAACACACAGCGGACTAAGAATAGACGCACAACTTTGATGGAGGCTGAAAGACAAGCAAATAATACATTTTCGATATATTTTCAGGAATTGGTAAGATTTTTTTTTCCATATAAAGCATATCTTTTTATAACACTTGTGTCATATATACAAATGAAGCATCATATTTTAATAATACAGATTGAGAGAAGAGTACAACGAAAAGAATTTGTTGACCCAGACATTCGAGCCTTGGCTATAGGACCAGATAAAAAGGCAAGGCGATTCAACAAGTACATCATGAATGGGTTTCGCTTTTTGTTAAATCTATTGATGCTCAATCAAATACTCAAAACTGCGGTGTGTTTGTTAAAGCTGGGGTGAGTAGCTATGCTACTACGGGAGATCGTAGACCAAGGGATGGTGTAAAAGACTACTACGGTGTACTAACAGACATCATTGAGCTAGATTATCACCATGGTCGGAAAGTCTTATTATTCGATTGTGATTGGGCAGATAATAGAGTTCGCAATAGAGCCGTCAAAATGGATGAGTATGGCTTCATTTTGGTAAATTTTGATCATCTACTTCCTAAACCGGACACTCTCATTCTTGCATCACAATCAGTGCAATTTTTCTATGTTCAAGACCCAACTGAACCGAATTGGCACACAGTGATCCGAACCCGACCCAGAGATTTATTTGATATGGGCACAGACATAGAACCGGAGCCTTATGATGCCCAAAATTTGATTGTAGGGATTAACGATGACGGAATAGCAAGAACAGACATGGACGGTGTTCTAGTGAATGATGTCATAGAATGAAATTGAAGTAGTTGTTTTTTTTTTTAACAATTTTTTTTTCTGGTAATTATTTTGTTGCAACTTTGGTACTGTTTTTGTTTTTCAATATATTAACAATTTTTGTTTTTTAATATATTTACATTGTGGTGCCCTAATTATATACATCTACTGCTTAAAGAGAAAGAAACAAAAGAAAAAAAAGAAAAAAAACAAAAGAAGCTCAGGCCTGCTATTTACGCAATTACCGCCTCCACCTGTTTTCGTCAAGTGCTGCCGTGTGGTTTTGATGGAGCTCTGCGTGTTTGCTCCACACAGAGACAGTAAGGGTGATGGAGGGAGAGAGACGGTAAAATCGCTTCTATTTGAGATCGGTCGGAGAGAGACAGTGTATATCTTCCTTGGACATGATGAGCAGGTCTGGAGCTTTTGGGAGTTAAAGAGGAAGAATGCAGTACTACAACGAAATGATTGAGGTACGAAGCTGTGTTTTTGTTTGCATTTTACAACTGGGTATATGGTGCATTTAACTTCAATTTCATTTTATTATCAAGATTTGGTTTGGATTCAATTTGATTATGATCTGTATTGTTATGGATTTTGTGGCAATGGAAGAGTATTGGGGAATGAAGGTATTACATTCAACAGTCTCGATGAGCCAACAAGGCATCAATTTGCAGAACTGCTCATGTTGTTATCCTCACATGCAAATACCCCATTTCCTCTGCCCTCATCTGAAATTGTCCCTTTTCTAGTTGGCATTCTAGAGTCAGATTCGAGCAATGTCGAAGCCAAACAGTCATGTTTGGGTGCACTTCACAACCTATCCACCATGTTTGTCCTCCGATAAAGAAATCTCCGAGAAAGCTCTTGCAACATTGGGGAACTTGGTTGTGACCTTAATGGGGAAGAAGGCTATGGAAGAATCTTTTGTGCTTTTTCAAGCAGAGCGGATTTGAGGTAGAAACTATATTCCTTTTATTTTATTCAGAAATCAACTAAATTGAATTATATAAAGAGGCTGTTTAGAGTTTGTAGTCAATTAGAAAACCACATCTTCACGTTTTCAATTGGGGGACCTTCACGGATGCAGAGAGCGGGACAAAATAGAGTGAGAGCGGGAGCAAAATGCCTGAAATCAAAAGGGAAACAATGGAAAAGAGAAATTGAGCGGGACAAAGATTGTGTTGCCGCCAATTGTGTATTAAAATCCCTTCGAACTTTCAAATGGATAAGACGTGGTTCTGCTATGATACGCATATAAAACAACCACGTCTGTAGAAGTGGAGGTCAATTCCCTATCAGGTTTAACAATCAATTCTCCATCTCTATCATCTCTCTGGTCTCAGTTGGAGGAGGTTTGCTTATCTCTGTTAATTACTATTCGTTTGGAGAATGGGTATGATTGTTTATATTGATTTTTGTGGTTTTGACAGATGAGTCACCTATATGAGGATGAAGAGGATTACGAAGAAAATGGATATGACGATAGTGAGACACAAGATGTTGGTGGCGACTTTAATATTCAACAAGACGACGACAGCGAAACACAAGATGTTGGTGGCATGTTTCATCAGCAAGATGACGTCAATGTTTCATCAGAGGCGCCTGGGGGAATAAAGAAGCACCGTGGTCCAAACCAGAAGAATTGGGCAATGGAGGGTCGGGAAAAGCTCTTGTGGAATCGTTTTGGACTTCCTAAGGGTCCACGATTGAAGGTGGCAAGATTCTCAAGATTCTTGGGTATTTTGGCAAAAGACTTTACACTTTTTCCAATTAGTACACCTGACTACCGGCATTTCAATGCTAGTGACAATCTTGAAAGGGCTTGGAATCGTGTTAAGGTATATGTTCAATGTTTCAATCCTTTGTTAACATTGTCTTATATGTGACTTTCCATTATATTGATGCGTGTAAACAATTTGTGCAGGAAACTATTGATTGGTCTAATCCTTGGGTTGCAAGTTTGGAAGGTAAAATCAAGAAAAGGGTGAAGAGCAAGTTAAATGAACGGTGGAAGCACTGGAAGTCTCAGTTGCGTAAAAAATGGTATAAACCATTCATGAACACACCACGTAGGTTTCAAAAGCCTAATGATGATCGTGTCAATGAGCGTCAATGGAAAATTTTTGTTGCAAACATGGACAAGAAGAAGCACCAGGTACAAAACAATTATTTCATCTTCTTCATGTAGGCTAGATTTAATATAAAAATTCAAATGATACCTTTGTCATAGGGTATCCAACGCATAATAGATACTGAAGAAGATTCGTTGCTTTGTGTAATTAACATTATATAAAAATTTATAATATCAAATGAAATATTAAGGTATTTAGTATCGTATACGTATAAAACAAGTATTTTTATATTTCGATTAATATATAAATAGAAATTAAAAGAAAATGAAGAGAGAGAAAGAAAAACATTAATGTAACATTTAAAATAAAATAAAAAATAGAGACACCAAAGTCAAAAGCGTGGCTTTTGGTTACTGGAGCCTGCAATAGAGGATACCCTTTTTCATTCCGTGGCTGCACCGTACCTAATAACTTTTTGATACGGTTATCCATATTCTCTAGAGCAAAAGATACAGAAAAATTAAAGTGTTCTATAAGGCATATGCTAGTAGTGATCGGTCTTACCGCTATAATGTGACATTTTTGGGGTCTTTGCAAACGCTGGTCTGACGGCTTGCAAAATTGTAGCGGTGAATGGGCCTGGCCTGGACGCGAAGAGTGGGTTTGGGGCTGGCGCCGGGGTGCCTGCCTCTGCCAGGATTAGTCTCCGTTCTAATTGCTGCATCCTCTCCAAAATTTGGGTGGTTGCGTCGCCGGCGGGGCCCGCTCGGGCGCTCCGCGGAACTAACCCCCGCCCGGGAATGGGTAGATTGCCCTCAGTCCTTGCTCTAGTCCTCGAGCGGTGGGTGCGCAGCGATGACTCCGCCTCCTGCTCCAACAGTTGTGGGACAGGGGGTGGTCCCATTCCCGCCAGCTCAGGTGGGTTTGGCGGTACCTGCATTTGCACGATGGGTCCTATACCAGCGGTAGGCCGGCTGTGTCTGGTGCTGTGTGAATGCTCACTTCGTGCGGGGTTGGCGTTTGCGTCCAGCGTCCGCCTTAGCTCGTCGAAACGTGTCATCAGTGTGGCCACCTGGTGTTGGGCTTCCGCCTTCTCCTTGCGTTCCTGCTCGCGTTCCCTGTTTGCTTTGTGGAGGTCCGCGAGCGCCAGCTCATACAAGGCGGTGAGGTCCTGACCTGGGGGACGGCTGCTGCTTGGATTTGTTTCACCGCCTGGGTTGACCGGGGTGTTGAATAGTGCGCGGTTGATGCATACCGCTGGGTGGGCGGGTTGGGGAACGGCGGACTGGTCTGCCTGCTCTTCGACATTTCCCCCGCTACCGTTAGTCATGGTAATTGTGATGGGATGACCTTCTGTTCAAGGATTCCCACAGACGGCGCCAATGTTAATGTTTAAAAGTCTAGCGGTAGCTGGACTTTAGCTAACGCTGATCCGATGGGCGGATCGATACTTGTGTTGTTGTAGTTCCCGTTACCTGTCAAGTGAAATACAAAGGGGCGTCAGAGGGAGACCGCGCTGGGCGGTCTTCAGCTCTCCGATGCCTAAGTTAGTCGATGTATTTATGTTGACAAAGTAACAGTAAGCAAGTATTGAATGCGTAATAAATGAGGAGAGAGGAGATGACCTTTTATAGGTGAGGAAGAGGATGATCTTCTCCTTGTTTTCGATGTGGGACTGATGTGCTTCAGTTCCCAGTTTCAGTAGCTTCTGATGCTAACTTGACACGGCGCGTGGCGGCGCGTCGGCGGTGCTTTGGGGTTGCTCCGGGGCTCAGGCGGTAACCTGGCTAGCTGTATTTACGCCAGTCACTTATATGGTGGGCGTTGGTACCCCTGGCGGTACAATGAGCGTGGCTCATTATAGCTAATTATGCTTGCAAATGCACATGTATGTACAGCGCGGCAACTGTGGCTGCCATCTGCTGAGAGAAGGCACAACAATTTTAACCAAATAAGTGTTGACTGTTTGTGATTCACACAACGGGCTTCCACCGTTGTGCCATTTTTCATCACACAACACTCCGATACACAACGGAGATCATCCAAATCACACAACGAATTTGGTCCGTTGTCTGTTAGCTTTTTTGGCCTAGTGTACTAGTTGTTTGTGAATGAATTACGACAATCATATGTGGTACTTTTGTTAGTTGTATCCATAAACACCCTAGACCTAAACCATCCATCAAATAATTCTACTAAATTAGTGTTATTTATGTGTGCATTTCCATGTTCACATATCGATCTACAAAGAAACAACTAGCAATTATGTTATTAATATCCACTCAATTAAGTTGAAAACGCTTCAATGAGATATAATACTATCAACAATAGATAAACATTTAAACATCATATTCTGTAAGCCACATCTCTTCAGTACGTGCTTGAACTTCAATTGCTGCAAAACCTCAAAGTGCATAAGGGATCAACCCTAAAATATTCAAAACCTTTTGAACTTTCTTTCATTGTTTCAACTAGCTATCAATATTCATGGATAGTCAAAGTTCTATCAATCAATGATAAAAGTTTTGATAGATCATGAGTAAAAGTAAAACTAAACAAATCCATCTAGAAGGAAACGAATATATAGTAACTTATAAATTGCATGCTTACTTTGTCTGCAGTTTTTATGGTTATGACAACGAGAGACCCTTGTTATATAATTAATGAACAATTCTTAGGTTCACCCCGAGGGTGAATGAGCATATTCACCCCCATTGTCGATTAACGCATAATAACTTTATAATTTTCTAATCCAACCATTCATGTTGTATAACGTAATACAAAGATTAGCTTTGTAAAAAATCAATCAAATTAAAGACCTTTCAGTTATTCATTTCTATGAAATACATGGACGGTTCATCATAATAGTAGTAAGTGTTGTTAGAACCATCCATTTGTTTGATTCAATTAGATAATTAAACGATTTCTGATTAGATTGATTTTTTACAGATATGATCTTTAAAGGCTAATTTAATATATGTACCTTTGGATTATAAATTTATTAAATAAAAGTATGTTAATCGACAATATGGATGAATATGCTCATTCACCCTAGGGGTGAACCTAAGAATTGATCATAATTAATAGAATTTAATAGTCCTTTAGTTAGCAAGAAGCTGATTTCACCTCAGTTTCAGTTGCGAATTTTAATTGTGAAAGTAAGTAAATTAGACAAGGCCAAATAGGCAAATGCACAACAAAAGATTTGTTTGAGTGCATAATTCACAGCAATCTTAAATATGTACTGTTCTACACCCCATCATCTTCTACTCTCAAACCAAAATGCTAGCTTGCTCTTACTTTGGGGACGAAAAGAAAAAGGACAATCGATATTAGTTAGGTCATGACATATGAAGTGAGCATTTCATTGGCCTTCCATTTACCCAACGTCCAAACCCAGCATTAGGAAGGAAGGCAACCCTCAAATTCAAACACTGAGGGTTCAATACAATCTTTTTGATTCCCCACTAGCCGGTCGTATATGTAGCTGACACAAACATTGTCAGGTTGAAACTCACAACTACATTCTCATCTCGTTGCCTATTGATCGATCTCGTCTGAAACCCATCTATTCATTGTCATTGTTCGATATTTTGATATCTTCATGTGCACTGGTCTATACTCCATGTATCCCAACTCAAATGGCTCTACCGAGTATATTGCAAGAAAGTTGTTGTTGTACGAGATTGAGCCCTTTATGCTGTTGACATGAACTGTTGAGACCAAGTTGGGGTTCTCTATTTTAAGGGTTATATCCCAGTCAGCCCCAAATGTTGTGTTTGAGATGTTAAAGTTAGATAGAAAAAGAGAGTCGAGTTGGAAACTTGAAGTTTGGGGAACCAAGGACATGGAGGTGAAAAAAGAAGGCGAGGACAAGACTGTCCCAAATGTAACCATTAGAATTATGAGTTGGACTACGGTAACTTTAGAAATGTAGTGTGATTTCATTGACTGCTGAACATGAGGGTTTGAATTAGGGTTATTTGAAATTGGAAGTAGGGGTGATCTTTCTGGGCCTTCCGGAGCTGTGAAGTTAATTTCCATTAGAATTAAAAAGTTATGAGTGGAATTTAATGAAAGTCTTTCTGAGAAGATGAAAGAGAGATAGGTGCGAAGAAAGTTATTTAGAATGAGAATGTCTTGACAACTTAAATAACTTTTAGAGATCGTTAGAAACATAAATATTTACAATGGAATTTGTTAAAATTCAGTCAAAATGAAACGGTTTTAGGTATAGAAAATAAATAACTAGATTGAAAACGAACATGCATGTGCTAAAAATGTGTACATCATTTTTTTCAATTAATTAACAGACAAAACAAAAAAGGTTAAAAAATACGACCCGGCCCATTTTTGAATTAATGCTAAAATGGTACAATTCTTTTTAAAATGATCAAATGTTTTGAATACTCGTGGACATGATATATTGTATAAGAATTTGCTTCCCTATTGGTTTGTTTTTCACCTAGATGAGTTACATAAAGTTATATGGTGTCACACTATCCCTTTAAAAAATTGGGCACTAATATTATGCTCTCAGTATACCTTAAAATTGGAACTTATTACATGATGCTTCATTTTTGTTAAACTATGGTTTAACGGGGCCACACATCATTCCTGCCATTAAGCTAGTTTTATGATCGCAAGGGTATTCGTATTAATTTGCTCCATATGATTGTTTAATTTCAGTCAAGCAATAAAGATTAGGAACTTCATATTACTATGGATGGTCTGTAGATAAATTATGAAAATCCCATGTGGCACTTTTATCAGTTATATTCATAAACCCTAGACCTAAGCTATCCATCAAATAATTCTACTAAATTAATGTTATTTGTGTGTGCATGTCCATGTTCACATATATCGATCTACAAAGAAACAACTAGCAATTTATGTTATTAATATCCACTAAATTAAGTTGAAAACTCTTCAATGAGATATAATACCATCAAGCAATAGATAAACAAGCACAACAAACATCAAATGAAACCTGCATTACGTACAGGGCATATGCTGTTCATGAATCACAAAGCTACAGTTGTAGACGGAATCCCACATTCCATCAACTTGTACTTCCATCCCTCCACTCCTTCCCCAAGCGACTTAGACCCCCACTAGACGACCCACCACCACCCAAAGCATCCACTGCACTCCGTTGCATCTCCCTCGTACTCCTCCTCATCTCCTTCCCTTCTTCGCCTTCCACCACCATCCTCACCACCCTCTCCACCTCCGCCCTACCCACAACTCCATCCCCTCCCGCCTCCGGCCTCACCGCCACTCCCATCTCTACCAATGCCCTTGCATTCATCTTCTGCTCTGCATAAAGCGGCCAAGCCACCATCACCACCCCGTGCACCACGCTCTCCATCACCGAGTTCCACCCGCAGTGCGTCACAAACCCACACACCGAGGGGTGGCTCAACACCGCCACTTGCGGGGCCCACGTCGCCGTCACCAGCCCTGCCCCTCGTGTCCTCTCCGAAAACCCATCCGGTAGATACGACGCCGTAAGGGCACCATCAACACCAGCTTCGAAGAAGCTTCCCGAAGCATCATCGGCTCTGGGAGGTCTTGCCACCCAGAGGAATCGTTTTCCACTCAGCTCCAACCCATGAGCCAACTCCATCATCTGCTCCGCCGATAGCGTCCCTCCCAAAGTCACCGGAAACGCTGCTCCTACCGGCGAACCGCGTTCCGGATCGGACGAACCCAATCGCGGGGCGTTCGCGATCCGGATCGCCAAACAGAGCGAACTCGCGCCTTGGCGTCTTCGGCGGCTTTGAGGCTCCGAGCAGGGAGGACTAGTTTGGCGCAGCGCTTGGCTAACACTTGCGCCGTCTCGGCTCCGATCCTCCACACCTGTGATGATGACCGTGATGGAGCGCAGATCGGGGCAGCTATTGGTGACTTGCTCAACGGTGCTCTTGAAGCCGTAACTGCTGAGGCCGACGGAGAGAAGGATGGACTGCTCGCCTCTGGCTTTTTTGGTGGGTGGATGCACGACATGATCAAATTGAGATCCAAGATTCAGTTTGAGATCCAACAAAAAATAAATCAGCTTTCTTTATTATTATTATTATTTATTTTCTGTTATTTGTTAATTTACTTAATTATCCTCCTTAAGTTGAGTGTTTCTCATAGTATATTAATAAAGGTTATTTAGGTAAAATAAAAGTCATTCATTTATGGTATGGTTATCTATTTATTATTTTCTATAATTTTATTTAATATATGTAATTTATTTTAATTAAAATTAATTAATATATCTTAGCGTACCGCGTACCCTAAAGACTAGCGTACCACGTATCCGTACCGCGTTCCCGTACCGCAACGTTCCGCGTTTCGTGTGACTTTCCCTCCGCTGCCGAATGACACGTAAACAACCGAGTCACACGGCTGCTTGTCCAGCCACTTGAGCAGCTCCGATTCTACGTCAGCGTCTTTGTCTTTGGTTAGGGGTCCGATGGAATGAATCGTCGGCGTCGGCAGATTGACAAAGAAAGGGTGGTTTCTAAATGCGCTCAGCGTTACCGGCTCGATTTCTTCCCATGTGTTTACGAAAATGCCCTTGACCAGTGGGATCCGGTTGCACAGAGGCAAGACTTCTGGTATCAGAACATCAGGGAGAAGATCGTCAACCCACAAGGGCATGCAACCTGGAAGAAAAACACTCTCTTTGATTTTACCGTAGTCTCCCTTGACATCTGCATGAAGCGTAGGGAAGTAGATGGTCAACGCCAGAAATGAAGCGGAGGCGGTCAAGAAAAGATACGTTGGGATAGAGTGGTCGGCGGCGGTTTCGAGGGCTTCGATGCAAAAGGGATCGACGATCAGAGCTTTTAGCGGCGGTTTATGTGAGTGTAAGTTGGTTAGCACCGAGGGCAGTGAACGAAGGCTCTCTCGGACAATTTGAACTATCCGAATTGCTATGACGTCGTTGCTTGACACATCAACATGAGGGAGGTGGATGACGTGGAGATCGGAAGGGAGGGTGGGGTTGTTGTTGAGCAGCTGAAGCTGCGCGGGTGGTGCATCGGTGGTGATTGCAAGGAAGCTGACCTGGAAGCCGAGGTCGACGACCAGCCGTTTGGCTAGCTCGAGGAGAGGGGTCACGTGACCCACGCCCGGACTTGATAGCATCGCTACGTGCGGCTTCTGGGTGTGTTCTTCATCCACCGCCATCACCATGTTGAAGGTGCAAAACTGGGTTTATGAAGGATGGATCAGTTAAATCATTAACCACAAAGTCAACAATACTAAACTAAAAGTCTTCAAAAATAAATGAAAAAAATGAAGAATATTGTGAAAGGCGTATTCACTACTAGCAAAATCTCTAGTGGCCACCCATTTTGGATACACTTTTCTAAGTGTATCATTTGAGTAAAGCAAATGACACCCTTTTATATTTGGGTTAATGCTCATACACCCCAAATTTGGGAAAATACTTCTCATACACCCCAGTGTATTATTTTTGTTCCCTTTTACACAACTTTTTCTCACTTTCTTTCCTACCTACTCGTCTTTTCAAAATCCCTACCATTAGTACCCCTTTGTTAGAGTCTGCATCTGCATATGTCTCTTTCATAAATCTATATATGTTGTTTTAGAAACGTGGTGGGCCCATCAGAGTTTGTTTCATTTGAATATATGTATGAAGCTGACAGTCATCTTCTAATTCGAAAGGTAAACGGTACAATTTACTATTCATAATTTCAATTGTAGACAGACTTGAGCTTGTTGCTATATGCAAACATACTACTAAAGAACTGCAGAAAGAGAGAGAAAAACTGAGAAAATTAAAAACCTATCGGGACAGCCTTGATAGAGAATCTCCCAATTACTGGGATATTATTTATAGACTTCAGACTAGAATCTATAAGATAGAAGAAGAGATAGAAAATCTCCTATATGTTCTGGAAGAGGAACAAAAACCTCTAAATTATTTGAGCATTGGTTAGATCCGCACCTCACTGGTATCAGAGCTTGTAAAAGGCTCAAAGGAGAACCCCTCCTTAATGGGGACAATGTCAGAATTGTTATTAGAGAAAATAAATTCTCTACTAAAAGCTTCTGATGAGAAATATCAGAAGATGTTACTAGAAATATCTAGATGTCAGTCGACACTAGAAACAATACCTGCTATAATCCACCAATTAGAAAGATTGGAAAACAAACTGGATTATATCAAAGATCTTCCAAAAACGGAAGAAGAAAGACTGACAAGTGTCAGTAGAAAAATCAAAGAACAGCAAAAAACGCTGGAATCTATACTGAAGGACAAGAAATTGCCTACAGTAAAAAAGAAGACTAATTGGTTCAAACCATTAGAGAAACCAGACTCAAATCGTGTTCCTAACATGATTTTTCTGGAACCATCTACTAGTCATACTAGTATCCGGTATGAAAATCTGGAGAATACAGAAAAAAGAGAAATAAAGATGTTAAGCATCTTTGGAAAAAAGAAAGGAGTTCAACTTCTAAATGCCGAAGAATTTGAGTTCAATGAGATTGAACAAGAAGTAAAAAATTCCTCAATCCCAAAGTTAGATTTCAAACAGATCTACAAAAGAGGAAAGTTTGATCTAATGGACAGCCATTATTTTAAACTACTGGAGATTACAACCCCAGCAACCGCCGGTGGAGAGACTGATCTTCTACTGATCACTCTAGCAGAAGTTGCCAGAGCACAAGCGAAAAAATATCAATTTATGCATATTGGAGCAGTCCAAGTAGGCATAAATCTGCTTGCTCGAGAAGGTATAAACTGTTCAGTCCTCTGTGTGCTACAGGACAACAGGTTAACAGACTTCCAAGCTAGTCTGTTGGGAACACTCGAAGCATCTTTATGTGATCAAGTGGCATATTTCAACTGCTTCCCCAACTTCACCACCAGCTTGAAAGATGCAGCTCATTGTCTCAGACTGAGAGTCAAGACAGATGGCATATCCATGAAAGAAGATATGCAAGAACTAGCAATAGTATACAGGATATACTATAAATTGATGAGTACTACAGTAGCCCCTAAGACACGGATAACAAATATCCCAGGTCTTACTACTGGATTCCTCACCAATCAGAAGAACCATTCACAGCAGATCCACAAAGTTACTTGGAATGAAGTAACATTTCCTCTTGAATGGAAATTATCCGGTCCAAAAAAGCAACCGGAAAGAGCAAAAGCAAAAATCTACGAGAGTAGAAGAACTGGAGAAATCAGCCTCAACTTCGACAATCACAGAAAAAGTGATGTCTGTCCTGAAAACATCAGGATAAACAGCAATCTTCTGAGAAGAAGCTACAGCACCAGAGAAGCCGGTGTCAGTGGTACAAAACCCACTATTGAAGAACCAATATCAGAAGAAGATCTGGAAGCTGATCTATGCAGACCAGTCCATATGCTCAGAGCTGAGAAGCTCTATGATCTTTACAAAGAAGCTGAGAATTGTGAAAGTCCTGAACGATTAGAAAAACTAATCGAGGAAATGAAAGAATTCAAATGCAGAAAGACAAGAAAAGTCTTTCCTTACCAAGATGTTGAAATGGAAGAAGGAGGAAGCTCCAGAACTTTCATAAAAAAAGAAACAAGGGAAATGAAACTCCCAGTTCAGAAAGCCCCCACGGGTAAAAAAGGAGAAAGAAATTCTCAAAGATTCGTCCCCGAGGACAATCTGCCAAGAGTTCCGATCACGAACTATGGCATCTGGCTGAATCTAGACAAGAGTCTAGACAAAAGAAAAACCATTGACCAATGGGTAGATAGCCTGATGATGGCTTCTGCACTGACCCTTGGAAAATTTGAAGCACCAGATTTGCAGGTGTACTATGAAACTACTCTCACCGGAGTAGCAAAAAAGTACTACCTATCATTCAAGGAAACTACCAGAGGAAGAGACTGGCTTGAAGAGATAAAAAATTCAAAGTCTCCGTATGATTTTGCAGTACCCCTGTACGATCAATTCTGTGGAGATCTCTCAAATCTGAGTGAGAAAGCCAAAGAAACGGCAAAGTCGAATATCTATGCTCTCAAGATCTGTGACATGAGATATTTCGAAGAATACCTGAATGAATTTCAGGAATATTACTGTACAATTGGTGAACTAGAGAATACTGATCTAGTTAATCTGTTGCACAGAAAGCTCCCTGAACCATGGAGAACAGCTGTGAGAGAAAGCATAGCTGAAAAACCAATTGAAAGATTTTCAGTTGGAGGAATTGCCGACAGAATCCGGCAACTACTGAAGGAGCAATGCAAAGCCAATCTTAGAGCTAAGATGGCTAAGAAGCAACTCAAAGGAGTTGAAAATTTCTGTTACGGAATACTGGATATGCCCACAAACTGGGGATGTCATGAATCCAAATTCCACAGAAAGAAGAAAAAAGAAAAATATTACTCGAAAAAATTCAAAAAGAGTAATCAGAGAAAGAATTGGAGATTCAAGAAAAGCTCCAATTACAAGAAGCAACAGGATGAAGATCCAAAAAAGAAATTCTTCAAGAAAAAGAAGAATACTCAGCAGCATAAACAACCTAGCAAGAAAGCTTGCAGATGTTGGTTGTGTAAAGCTGAAGGGCACTATGCCAATGAATGCCCGGAAAAGGGTAACAGATCTACTAAAGCTCTCTTCGAAGAATATGAGCAAATAGTAGAGGTAGCAAACATGAAAGGCTACGAAATAGCCTATTCTGATGATGAAGATGACGACAGGTCAGTCTATTCTGCCTGGTCTGAAGAAGAAGAAAGTTCATCAGAAGAGTCTGAGATAGATTCTGAAGTAGAGTACTTCGAATCCAGACAAATGAACGTTTTGAAAGTCAAAAACTGGGAAGAAAGCAAGACAGAATCCTTCATGTCTTCTTATCAGGTGAACCCTGGTTCATTCGTCTGTGACTACTGCTTATGTCACGAGAAGAATGGTCTCCCTATGTTCTGTGAAGAGTCTAAAAAGACGTATCACAAAGAATGCTTCATAGCTGAAGCAAGAAGAAAAACCAAGAATGGTCTTGTCAGCCAATGGGTTGAGCAAGAATATGCAGAGTATTTTGCTGAGAAAAAAGCGAAAGAAGTTGAAACTCTGTTCCAGGAAACCATGGAACAAGCAAAGAATGTTGCAACAACTGTAGTCCAAGAAACGACTATGGAACAACCATCTTCCTCAGAAATAAAGGAAGAAATCATCGGTGAAGAAACAGAAACAATCGATGAAGATATTGAACTGGTTGAAATACCAGAAAAGGTTCATCTCTTAGAAAGACAAGAGATAGCTGCGGATACTGGTACATGGGATCTACTTGGCCAACCTTCCGGCAAGTTTGATTACAAAGTCAGATATGATCCTCCCCCCTGGTTCAGTAATCCAGACAGCAAAGAAATAACTCCTACAGATTGGGATGATGATGACAAATCACCCACTCAGGAAAATGTTCCAGAAGAATGTAAACCGTTCATTCCAACGGAACAAGCTCAAGAAAATGAGCCTCACCAATCGAAAGCCGTCTCTACAAGTAGATACAGCAACTACATAGAGATCGGACTCAAGTTCCCTGATCACAGGAAATATCATCTACATGCTTTTGTAGATAATGGATCAGGTTTTACTGTTGCAAAGAAATTTGCAATTCCAGAAGAACTCTGGAACGAAGACAAGAAAAAGTCAGCTACTGGTGTTACATTCGATGGAAGCCATCTCACCATGAAGAAAGTAGCAAAAAATGTTCATATCACCATTGGTGGAGGAACATTTATCATCCAGAATGTTTGGCAATCTGAAGGCCAAGGATCTGATTTTTTGTTGGGCAATGATTTTATTCTCCAACAAAGATTCATTCAGGATGAAGAAGCGATAGGCTTCAGAAAAGGAGAACGGGTGTTCTGGGCTGACCGCCTCCCACATGCATTCAGTGTGACCGGTCCCGGTTTTACTACTCAGTATCAGAGATCGCAACAGAATAGTGGTGATCTTACCCCCTACAAACCCAAATTTCAACCCATACTCCAAATCAAACAACAAGAAGAACTGCTTGTTGGAGAATCTTCAGAAGAAGAAGAAGAAGCTAGTGAAGATGAAGAAGCTAGTTTCATCCACGAGCACAACCTCAAGCACTTTCAGAACAAGCTTGAGTCTCAACAAACTCCCACTCTTGACAAAATCAAGAAACTACTCGAACAGAATGTGGACACAAATCCTCAGAAGTTTTGGGAAAAAGACCCAGTGGTCTGTGAATTGAGATTGCATGACATGAATGCTATCTGCCATGTCAAAGCCATTCCTCAGTACAAAGAGGAAGATCAAAAAGAATTCAGAAGTGATATTGAAGATCTCCTGAAGAAGAGATTAATTCAACCTTCCACTAGCCCTCATCATGCTCCAGCATTCTACGTGAGAAATCATGCAGAGAATCTAAGAGGAAAAGCTAGAATGGTTATTGACTATAGAGATGTCAATAAGAAGACTGTCAAAGACGGATATCAGATTGCTCAAGTCAGAGTCCTGATCAACCAGCTCAGAGGAGCTAAAGTCTTTTCGAAATTCGATGCAAAGTCGGGTTTCTGGCAGGTCAAGATGCATCCTGAGAGTGTACCTCTCACTGCATTTGGAACACCACAAGGTCATTACGAGTGGCTAGTAATGCCTTTTGGTCTCAAGCAAGCTCCCTCAATCTTTCAAAGAAAGATGGACAACATCTTCAAGCATGTAGCGGAGTTCTGCGTCGTCTACATAGATGACATCCTGGTCTTCTCCAAAAACAGAGAAGAACACATGAAGCACCTCCACGAGGTAACAAAGCTGATAGTCCAGCATGGAATTATCCTAGGTGAAAAGAAAATCTTCTTTATCCTCGATGAAGTTGATTTCCTAGGAATAAACATCAAGAATGGAGTCATAAAGCTCCAACCTCACATCCTTGAAAAGATCTGGAAGTTCCCAGACAAAATTCCTGATGCTAAGAGTCTAGAGAGATTCCTTGGTGTCATAAATTATGGGAGAGATTTCATCCCTAGAATCTCAGGGTTAACAGCAATGTTATCTCCCAAGACAAGTTCCAAAAGAAAATGGAACTTCACAGAAGATGATGAAAAGATCGTGAAGCAGATAAAAGACCTCTGCAAGAACCTCCCTCCTCTTCAACAACCAGAAGAGAATGATGAAATTATCCTCCAGACAGATGCGAGTGATAATTACTGGTCCGGTGTTGTTCTGGCGAGAGCGCCTGGAACTAACATTGAAAAGATCTGCAAATTTTGTAGTGGCAAGTTCAGCCCTGCAGAACTGAATTATCCCACAGGGGAAAAAGAGATTTTAGCTGTCAAGAAAACAATTTTAAATTCTCCAGCTTATCTGGGAAAAACCTTTACTGTCCGCACCGATTGTGCTAGAGTAAAGAATTTTAAAAATTTTAAACTTGACAAAGCTGCTGATAGAGGAAGATTAGCCAACTGGCAATTGTTTCTTAACCAATATGATTATACTGTTGAATTAATTGCAGGAAACAAGAACTATCTTCCAGACGCATTGACCAGAGAACTGGCAATGTTCAGCCAAAGAGAAGACGACGAAGGTCGTAATCCCAGAAGCAGAAGGACTGGGAAAGAACAGGAATCTGAAGAAGATCCAAAAGAAACCAAGGAGAAAATCCTTAAAAGGTTTCTGCTAAGCTCAAAAGGCTTGGCCTCAACTGATCAATCCCAGGGTAAAGGATTGGCTAGCCCGTCTCAAACGGCAGACGGTAAAGGCACATCAAGACCGTTGACGGCTGCTGCTTTGCCAAAAAGCAGACCAACTCCTAGTGGAGTTATAAATGTTTTTAATTACGAATTAAGAACTTTTGATACTCCTGTGTTCAGAACTGGCAGGAGACTAGCGTATCACCAGAAGGCAATCCTGGACAATCTCTTATTTGCCTTTCAAGAAAGAAGCAGTGGATTAATGTTCCCAGCTCTGTTTGCATTAGCTGAAGAACTCTACGAGAATGGTAGACCACAAGGTGAAGAGCTTCATACACAGCAGAGTGCTGTAAGGAAAGAAAAACTATCCTTCCTTGAAAGTCCAGAAAGTGCTAGGGTCCCTATCATAGCACTCAATGAATCAGACTGGTATGAATTCCATAATCTGATAGGAAGGCACAATCCTGAAAACCTAGTTCCTCCAACCCTCTTTATTGTCTCAGGACCATATGTTGGAAGATACCTGGTAAATGTTCAGAGTGAACATCCTCAAGAACACAAGCTATGGCTTGTTGAAAATGGTTTTGTCCATAATTTATGGACTAAAACTAATGATGATCTGAGAGGCTTGCCGCCTATTATTGTCAACACGGTCAAGAACATCAGAAAAGACAACTGTATGCTTCGTCTGAAGTTCAGATCCACACCTCCTGAATGGATCCAGAAGACAGATGGTGAAGTTGAATATATTCCTCCGTATCATTATGTGAGAATTATTCAAAGAAGATATCTTCAACCAGCCTGTGTAGCATACAACGGCCAACCGAATTCTAGCATTCCCTGGATGAAGGCCATGGCTCTTGACTACATCAAAAAGATCATCTCTGAAGACATCAACAACACATTCCTGGCAGCAGGAGAAAAGACAATTATCACTGCTTACGATCATCCTGACGTAGTCAGCAGCGATATATTCCTATCTCTAACCAGAAAAGAGATAGACTCGACAATGGCATGCATGCGTTGGGTGGAAAAGCTTGAAAATGACAACCACTACAAGATGTATGTTGATACAGACGTCGAGGATAATGCAACAACAACTCGCATGGCCCAGGCAGACAACAACTCCTTTGTCTTTGGCCACCATTCTGAAACGGACGAGAACATGTGAAGCTACAGGTGAAGAATCAGCACCAAAATAGCAACTGTAGAACTTTAGACTTTTCTAAAGCTACTTTTGCTTTTTCCTTTTCAAAAAGAAAAGGTTAAGTGAAAAACATTTCACTTTTTCCTTTTGCTTTTCCCTGACCGACCTCCACTAGCAGGAGCACTACGAAAAGCAGAAGTCACGGAGTTGTCCTGTAGATTTTTGTATTTTGAATTCTAGTTTGAGTTCCGCTCCCTATATAAGGAGCTTCAGCTTCTCTTAGAAGGCATTCGAAAATTAGATCAGAAAAACCTCTCTGAAAAAATAGAATAGCAGTGTGCTTCCTTTCCTGTTTAGGTGTGAAGTAGTGTGCTTTCAATACAAGTAAGTAACTGTTCTCATTCTTATGGATAGCTAAACAGCTTTTGCTGTTTACCTGAGAATGAGGCTCTGATTGTCTAAAAGTTTTATATGTATATTTGAATAAATAAATTCAGATGGATGTTCACCCACTTCTTTAATTTATAAAATGTTTATGTCATTATCTTTACATTTTGTACTCATATTTATCATGCATAGTTTACTATGTCAAAGTTTGAATATTCGAATGCATACATGCATCCCATGGAAAGCTAAAGTTCTAAAGCTTTACTGTTCAGCCAAAAGAATCAGTTTTAAAACAGAAAAATTAGGACAAGCAGCAGTGATTCCGCCCTGTGAGTAGCCGTTTAGACAGGAAGTCGTTAGGCGAAATGTGGCATGTTGAAGGCTAGTCTTGTTTTTGTTTTAATGTTTTTTATTGTTTCCTTTTGACTGAATAGAACGGTAGAAGAATCTAAGGTCAACATAGGATACAGAGGGCATTTGTTTGCTAAAACTATCCATGTGAGTCTTTGTCTTTTGTCAATAGTGAAATACCAAAGTGTTGGGCAGTTGGGAAAAATACCAAGGATTTTTGGGTATGCGGGAATTACCCCTTTATATTTTTAGTATTCTTTGTTTTATGGGTACCGATAACAGTGACAAAATAAAAAATATAATCAATAAAAGTAAGTTAATACATTTATTAAAGACAAAAATCCGTATTTATTGCTAAATAAAATACTAAATTAATATATTATATTAAATATTCGGTAAGTATCTGATATAGATACGGTTAAGAGTGTGAAGTAATAATATCTAATTATTTATTGCATTTAATTTTTTCAAATTTACAAATTAATCATCTTTCCTTGCAATCCGTATTGCAAAAAGTATCTGTGTCATTATTTTCTTGTGTTTTTATATTTAAAATGTTATTAGAGTTTTTGTACAAATTATGTTATTTCTGATCAGTAACTTGTCTTTAACTTGATCCATTTGTTTAGGAATCATGCCTCTATCAGCCATTATGCAACTAGAGCGGGAGCTAATCTTGTGGAGATGGTGGTCATTGCTTCAAGACTATTAGGATTTCAATTCAATGTCATGTTAGGATTTCAATTCAGTACTAGATTAGGATTTGAATTTGGCATTTATTTCAAATTATGTAGACCTTATAAATAACAAAACTATTTATGTACTTCTGGTAAAATTTCAATGTTAGTGGATTTGATTTTATTCATTGAGGTTCTTCTTTGCAGGGGTGTTATAATGGTTGTAATCATGAAACATCAATTGTTAGATTATTGCTAATTTGAATTTTCATAATAGCAGATTAAAAAAAAAAAAATTGCTCTGAATATTAATGGTAGGTTTTAATAATTTTTTTTTTAATATAAAAATTCAAATGATACCTTTGTCATAGGGTATCCAACGCATAATAGATACTGAAGAAGATTCGTTGCTTTGTGTAATTAACATTATATAAAAATTTATAATATCAAATGAAATATTAAGGTATTTAGTATCGTATACGTATAAAACAAGTATTTTTATATTTCGATTAATATATAAATAGAAATTAAAAGAAAATGAAGAGAGAGAAAGAAAACATTAATGTAACATTTAAAATAAAATAAAAAATAGAGACACCAAAGTCAAAAGCGTGGCTTTTGGTTACTGGAGCCTGCAATAGAGGATACCCTTTTTTCATTCCGTGGCTGCACCGTACCTAATAACTTTTTGATACGGTTATCCATATTCTCTAGAGCAAAAGATACAGAAAAATTAAAGTGTTCTATAAGGCATATGCTAGTAGTGATTCGAGGAAATTTGAATTGTAATTCATAAAATATCCCAACATGTTCTTCACGGGAACCTACGTCTAAGTCTACTCTTACTCTCTCAGGACCCCACTGTTTATGTATTCTTGAAACAACTTGAAAGTATGCAATAATTATGGTCTAGAGGAGCGGTGGTATTTGGAGAAATCATTAGATTGTTCATATTCTTTATTTCATCAGAGCGATACGAGTTAAAGTATTGTCACCTAACAAGTGACAACCATCTTATATGAATGTAATTTGAGAAATAATTAAATTATAAATATTAGCTTTAATTTTAAATGATGTCTAAAAAGGTAGTTTGCCTAATCTGTACTATATATATTTAACAAAAATCATTTTGTCAGCCAAAGATAGTGTAAAAAATACCTAAAATTTCTTAAACTAAACTATATATTAACTTGTGAGTCATTTATTTGCAGATTACCATCCACCATCCGTAAATGATTTTCCATCTTTTCTTTTTTTAAATACGCATGTGCTTTCCTTTTGCATGAGGACAATTACAAAGAGACATACAGAGTTGAATGTAACAATCACAGTAGCTAAAGAAGGAATAATTAAGATTAATATCTGGTACTCAATTTCTCACCTCGTCTTTTGACTCTTATGCAAATATGCAGTAATCCAATGATCGATCGCAATTTTTGTTACTTTTGTAGTTGGGCAAATTCAAACACGACGTCTTTCATATAATTATTATTTAGTATAAGACAAGCCCAGCCAAGAGTCAAAATTGATCAGAGGAATATTGTCGGTTGTAAAAGAAATCCGACAAATAGCTTTGCGAGTTTTAGGCTCTTTTTATAGTGCGACTTTCGTTTCGTGTCCATCCCATTCCCATGAGGTTTCTTGAGTAAATCACATTATTTTACGCAAATCATATGTAAATATAATAAGAAATTGTCGATTGTATTCAATACATTCATGATTGAAAATGTTTATAGGATATGATTGTGGATACTTGAGAGTTTTATGCGATGAACATAACACGTGTTATATCGGATATATCAATAATTTATGATTTTAAAAAATAATTTTTTAATGTAAAAGATCAGGATTAGTGGGTTGACAAATACCACTTAGGACAAGAGACAATTTTCTAAAAAAAAAAAGTAACTATCATGCAATGGCTGGAGTAGGGTTCATCATTTGGCCCTTAAGCCCTAAGCTTGTAGAGACCAGCCTGGCCTTTGCATTAGGACGAGCCGGCCCAACTCTTTCTCGAATAGGCTAGGTAGGAATGTAGGATTATGGGCCATGCAGATAAAGCTCGGCCTTTTAAATCCACCAAATTCAGTCCTAATATATATATATTTTTTAAATATGTTTCTCTTTTTTCTATAATATACAACTTGTCTCTTTCTTTGTGGGATAATGATTAAAAAAAGTCATTTTGAATTGTCTTATTATAATTTAAATACCACAAATGTCCCAATGATAATTAAGGTCACCTATTCACGATCTACCACTGTACTTCAAATTAATTACAAAACTGCCACCGTCAGTTTTCTTTGGCAGTTTGTGGCCGGTAAACTAAAACGGCACTATTGTTCATCTTCTCCACATTATTTTGGGATTTCAAACGTCAAAAAATCCCTCAAACCTACTCCGAAATAGAGAATTCTTAATCCTCTTCATCTCCGGCGGCCACATTCTGAGACACATACATTCTCCGACGACTGTTTTGCTCAACGGTGAAGCAGCGCCGACTCTGCAAAAGTACTTCACAGAAAAAGCTCCAAATTTTAGGGATTTGAAGAATTGCAGAACTCGAATCGTCTACCTCGACCGGGTAATCTTTCAGCCTCGATTCTCAGAAACTTCTCTTACTTAATTTCGAGTCATTGAGATAGTGTTTAGTTTTGGAATTATAAGTCGAATATGATTTATAATTATTTCTGCATTTGATTCTGAAACAAAACAATTCAATTCCAAGTTTTGGTTTGAGTGAAGATTTAAAGTTTTTTTGAGTGGAGATGATCAAGGACTGTCTTTAAATTTTAGCTTGATGCTGTAACATAGCCAGTGACATAGGCTACTAAGTGGGTATCATTTGATTTTGGAGTGGCTCTGTTTCCATTTTGGTGTGATTTGATACAGAGAAATGGACAGTAACATAACCATTTATGTGGAGATAATGACTGTGTGTGATGCTGTTTAGGCTTTAGGCTTTACTTGAATGGAAATTCTTCTAGTGCAAATACATATTTTATAGGCTCAGATAATGAAACTAGCCAGTGAGGTCACTGGCCATGTCGCTAGACAAGTCAAAGGCCAGATAAGTCACTGGAAAAGGCCAACTCATTGGCAACGTGTGTTAATCTCCTGTCAGTGATCATGTAACTGGCCATGTAACTTATAATGTATGTAACTGATAATTTAACTGGCCATGTAACTTACATGTATGTAACTGATCATTTAACTGGCCATGTAACTGGTCATATAACTGGCCATGTAACTTACAATGTATGTAACTGATCATACAATGTATGTTACTGATCATGTAACTTACAACATATGTAACTGGCCAAGTAACTGATTATCTAACTGACGTTGAAATTGACATGAGCTGTAACTGACCATGTAACTAACCATGTAATTGATCATGTAACTTACAATATATGTATCTGGCCAAGTAACTGATTATGTAACTACAAACTCAATGCTAACCTTCTTATTTTTTCAACAGAATTTAAACATCAGAAATGATAAGAACAAAAAGAAAAGAAAGGGAACCAAGCGATGATGACGAAGACTACCAAGAGGTGGAATTAGAAGATGAAGAAGACGATCGAACGATACACAGAAAGAAGAATTCGAAGAAGAGCTTGAAGAAATAAAAAAAAAGGAGACAGGAAGAAACAGAAGAAGAAGAAGAAGAAGAAAAAGAAGAACCATCACCGAAGAAGATTCCCAAGAAGAGCTTGAAATAAAAAATAAAATAAAAAAAGACAGGAAGAAACAGAAGAAGAAGAAGTAGAACAATCACCAAAGAAGGATTCTTCAAAAGTTATTAGCAAAAAACAGAAAGTAAAGAAGGTAAAAGATTCTGAAGAGCAAGCAAAAGTAGAAGAAAAACCTGAAGCAGCACCAAAGAGGAAGAGAAATGTGAAACCAGGACATGTGCAGTACAGGTGCACATTAATAAGTTTCTTGAACACAATTAAAGATAACAAAAAGAATCTCAGTGCAAGAACATTAGATTTGCTCAGGCAGTCACCATTTGAAAATATTGTCGATGCATTCCATGGTGGCTACATAGAGGAGAAGTCAGCCAAGAAATCTGATGATTTCATTACACTCCTCCTGCAGGCCTACGACCATGAAAATGACCTCTTCTTCTTTGGAAAGAAGAAATTCAGGATCTCGACAAGAGATATTTCAAAGATCCTAGGAATGCCAAAAAAAGGTGAGTTGGTCCCAAAGACTTCTGAGGGTGCATATCAGTCCGACTTTGTCCAACAGTTTTTTTTCAAACACAACGAGAATTTACAAGAGAGTCGTGGAGAAAGCTCTGCAAGATGCGCTCAAAGAGAATCCAACAACAAAGGAAGGGATTGAGAAGAAGGACAAAAAATGTGGCAAGATTAATCTTGCTGGACTTGTCCATCAAGTTTCTGTTCCCAAACGCAGGAGGAACAATTTCATGGGACTACGTAAAAGCCTGCGAAAATTTGGATAAGATCGGATCTTATGACTGGGCAAGGGAAGTTGGAAGCTTCTTTAAAAAGTCTATAAAGACTTTGAAAAAGAAAAAGGAGTCAAGCAGCCCATATAGTAATACAGGGGGTTGCGTTCTGATAATACTGGTAAGTTACTGCCAGACTGAAATGTAACTGGTCAAGTCACTGATCAAGTCAAACTGCATGTCATTCGTCAAATCACTATGACTAATTTTTTTTTTTTGTGCAAGCAGTATTGGTTCTGTCAAAAGACTGGAAAAATCAAGCCATTATCTGGAAGGGAGAACGAAGATCATGGGATGTTTAAATGGGATATCTAGAAGCTGATACAGAATTGGACAAGTTTTAACAGCTTGAAAAAAATAGAGGTATTTTCTTCTTTGTCAAAGTAGTTGTCACGGGACACGTGACTGGCCAAGTAACTGGCCAGGTAACTATCTTGGTTAAAAGTCACTCATTAAGTCACTGTCACACTGCATGTCAATGGCCAAGTCACACTTCATGTCACTAGCCTTCATAACTGTTGTAAACATGTCATTGCTCATGTCACATAGCATGTCACTGACATATTGAATATGTTTCTTTCAGAAAATCTTTGAAAACCTGAAGGAGGATAGAGAGGAATCAGAATCTGAGGAAGAGGAGAATAGATCAGATGAAGCAAAGACAGTTCCGGAAGGAGAGGAAAAAGCAGCTGATGATCAGAATTGTGAAAACGAAGAAGATAACCTAGAAGTTGAGGTGGCTGAACAGGAAATAGCTTCAGAAAAAAACAAGTGGGAGAAAGAGCTTCAGAAAAAGGAGGAGGAGATAAGATATATGACTGTGGAGAAAGATAATTTGAAGAAAAAACTGAACGAAAAGGAACAGGAACTAAGGAAAATCACGAAGGACATGGTGAATCTGGAGGAATGAAATGCTACACTTGTGACCGAGAATTTCTGCCTTGCATCATCGGTGAAGGAGTTAGAGATAAAATTGAAGGAATTGGAGCAAATATTGAGCCCAAAGACTCGCACCTCAACAGCAGCACAGCTCCCCACCTCCTAACTCAACAGAAGAAAAAAATGAATCAAATGGAGCTGCATCTAAGGTTGCTGAAAACACAGAAAAGAAAGATCAATCTACTGTTGAGGAAGGTCAGTCCCATGGCATCTGCACAGTCGAAGAATCTGCAGAAGCAGCAGCTCAATCTCCACCTCACTGCACAATGGCATAAGAAACTAAATCGACACCTCCATCACACAAGGAGCCACAGTTCCAGAGCCCCACAGTCCACATGCTCACAGTGTCGGAAATGGAACAACAAGCTGACAAGTGTCAGATAGTGAAAAGTCCTATAGTTGAAGAAGCATTTCAACTTCGTACGTTGAGCATAGAGAAAGAGAAGAAGACACCAGAGCAGAGCAAAGAGGGAGAGTTAACAATGCACCTCACAGAGCAACATTCTGGTGAAACGGTATCATCAATAGATCTCTACTCTTACGTTGTGAGATTAAAGAATAGGAGAAGAACACAGAAAAAGGACAACATTTACTGGTGGGTAGATGTGAAAGCAAAACGACAGAAGAAAGCAAAGGAGATTGAAAGATGTTGAAAAGAAAGAAAAAGAAAAGGAGATGAAGGCCTCATTGCCAGATGCTAAAAGTAAAAAGCTAGAACAGATGGTAGCACAACAGAAGTTGGACGATTTACCAGAGGATGTTCTGGAAGCAATAAGAGAGATGGACGCTGCAGAAAATGAACAAATCAATAAAGAGCCAGAAGAGAAACAGCTACCTCCTGAGGTCGTAGACTGGGAGGAGAGCAAAGTATACAATTTTATATATGGACCAGGACACCAAGAGGAGAGTCCAGAAATACTGGCAAAATGCACCATCAGGGTAATACTTTAATTAAGTTAAAATTCTATTTTAAACTTATTGTAACTGGCCAAGTAACTGTTTATGTAACTATCAAAGTAACTGGCCAAGACGAAAATTCTATTTTAAACTTATTGTCACTGGCCAAGTAACTCTTTATGTAACTATCAAAGTAACTGGCTAGGCCATCGTTCATGTATATGGCGAAGTCACTGGCCAAGTCACTGTCCATGTAACTGACAAAGTAACTGGCCAAGTAAAGTCGCTGGCCAAGTCACTGTCCATGTAAATGTGGAAGTCACTAGCCAATGAGTTGGGCAAGTGAAGTCACTGGCCAAGTCATTGGCCATGTGATTGTTAAACAACCGATATCACAATCTATGTTACTTACACTATTCATTCTTTGCAGAGTATGCTTCTGGGATGGAAGACAGTATGGAGCACAGGTTTCAAGACAGGATTTAAAAGACATGATCATGGATGAACCGATAGCAAGCAATTGCATCGAATGTTATGGAATTCTCTTGACTGATCAGCTGTTGGAGAAAGAATCACAAGGCTTGGATGTCCCAACTTTTATGAATCCCTTATGTTGGGTAAGTAGTGGAACGATTATCAATCTACAATCAAAGCAAATAATTCTTAATTGATAATAACTTGTCTTCTTTTTTTCTTACAAATAGCATTCTGCAGAAAATTTGACGGTGTATTATGTACATCTGTACCTCTACGAACCACTGTTCCAGAATCTGGCAAGATCCAACTATATATTCTTCCCAATCTCACATGAATCAGGATTTCATCATACACTGCTCATTTTTGTCAAGGAATTAAAGAAATGGTTCCACTCTGATTCAAAAAAACCAAAAAAATCATCAACTGGAAAATGCTTTCAAAATGTCCAAAAAATGGTATGGAACACTTTCATCATACTAATTTCATATATTTAATTTAAGCAGAAAGCATATTATTGATTAGGATTAATTTCAGTTTACCTCCCCTGAGGTTTGGGGGTGTCATCATTTCACCCCCTGTACTTTCAATTTTGAATTTTTACCCCCTAAACTTTCCAATTTCAATCAGTCGTGTCCAATTTCTACTATTCCGTCCAAATTGAACGTTAAGTTTGACTTTTGAGGGCTAAAATGGTCATTTCAACATAAAAAAATTTAAAATAAATAAATAAATAAAAATTTCTGTTTTTTAGTTTTTTTTTTTTTTTTTTTTTTTTTCCTGTTTCTTAGTTTTTTTTTTTTTTTGTCTTCAACCTATATACCACAAGTTATAATAGGTTTATATAAAAACAAAAAATTACTCTAGGTGGTTGAAAGCCGCTCGCTGGTCTACGATATTTGTGATATATCTCTGATAAAGTGAAGAATTTTAGGATATATCCCCAATAAAGTGAAGAAATATTTGTAAAAAATAATTTTACACTTTATCTGTAAATAAATATCTGTATATCCCCAATAAAGTGAAGAAATATCTATGTAAAATCATTTTTGGTCTACGATATTTGTGATATATCTCCAATAAATTGAAGAATTTTATGATATATCCCCAATAAAGTGAAGAAATATCTGTAAAAAATGATTTTACACTTTATCTGTAAATATCTATATATCCCCAATAAAGTGAAGAAATATTTGTGTAAAATCATTTTTTACAGATATTTATTTACAGATAAAGTGTAAAATTATTTTTTTTACAGATATTTCTTCACTTTATTGGGGATATATCCTAAATTCTTCACTTTATCGGAGATATGTCACAAATATCGTAGACCAGCGAGCGGCTTTCAACTACCTAGAGTATGGGGATATATCCTAAATTCTTCACTTTATCGGAGATATGTCACAAATATCGTAGACCAGCGAGCGGCTTTCAACTACCTAGAGTATGGGGATATATCCTAAATTCTTCACTTTATCGGAGATATGTCACAAATATCGTAAACCAGCGAGCGGCTTTCAACTACCTAGAGTATTTTTTTGTTTTTATAAACCTATTATAACTTGTGGTGTATAGGTTGAAGACAAAATAATATAAAAAAATAAATAATAAATAAATAAAACGAAGAAACAGAAAAAAAAAAAAAAAAAAACTAAAAAACAGAATTTTTTTATTTTTATTTTTATTTTTTTTAATTTTTTTAATTTTTTTTAATTTTTTTATGTTGAAATGACCATTTTAGCCCTCAAAAGTCAAACTTAACGTCCAATTTGGACGGAATAGTAGAACTTGGACACGACTGATTGAAATTGGAAAGTTTAGGGGGTAAAAATTCAAAATTGAAAGTACATGGGGTGAAATGATGACACCCCCAAACCTTAGGGGGGTAAACTGAAATTAATCCTATTGATTATGTTGCGATGTTGGAAATGCAGGTTGAAATGGTAGAGCTTTGGATGACAGCAGTCAAAGAACAAGCAGATGACATGCTAGGACAAGGTTGCAGGATGAAATTTGATGAAAAGAACAGTTCAGAAGAACAACTGAAAATGATGGAAGTTCCATTGACTGAAACAGAGAGAGAAAGCATAAAGTGGATCAAGGATAACTATAAATGAAAAATGGCAGTGACAGAACTCAAAGACAACCCTCAGCAAGGAGAAGATTCGTAAGTACACAGCTCTTTAAAAATGTCAATATAATCATTATAAAGTTCAAATTCATTTACTTCAATTTTTATATGATGAACATATTGGATTGCGGACTTTTTGTAATGAACACAATGGAGAAAATTTCGGAAAAAGGGACAGTTAAAGAAGCTCACAAAGGATGATATTTTGAATTTTAGTGCTCATGTGGTAAAGTCATTTGCAGAAAGTAGGCACAGCTGGAACTCAAAACATAATGAAGTGTAGAAATTTGTTTAGGGAATAGGATAGGTTATATAGTTTTTTCGAATTGATTCATCATATATATCCATTCATTTGTTCAATCGGAATTTCCATTCTTTAATATTTTCTTGCAGATATTGCTTCAGTATATAAAAGTTTGTTTGATATGATCTTCTGAAACGAATTCATGAACTTAGGTACCTTTTAAAGTAAGTAACTAGCTAAGTTACAGAGAAACTGAATGTCACTGGAAATGGCGACCTGAATGTCATAGACCAAGTCACTGGTCAAGTCACTGTACGTCTCAAGTAACTGGCAAAGTCACTGACAACGTAACTGCCCAAGTAAGTAGCCAAGACACTAAATTAGTCAATCAATAAGTCTACAGATCTTATAGCAAGACACTGAACAAGTCACCAGCCATGATTTGGCAAAATAATTGTAAAAGGTAATGTCATGAGCCAATACATAAAGCAAGTAACTGTAAAAAAATTCATGTCCTTATGTACCCTATAAAGTAACTGGCCAAGTCACTGGCAAAGTAACTGACAAAGTCACTCACTAGCAAAAGACAAGAAATTACCAAACTGATCTTTTTATTTTTAATTGCAGCGTGCCGCTGCATCGCGACTACAGCGTTCCACTGCACGACAACAAACTGTAAAAAAATTCATATCCTTACATGCATTATAAAGTCACTGGCCAAGTAACTTTGACAGGAACATAATTACTCATCTTTCAAAAGACTCTGAGCTCCCACGCAAAGTTGAGGACATGGATTGTTATTGGAAATGGTTTGCTAGTAACTTGGCCCCAGGAGGTGCTTCTTCTCTTCTCTTTGTCTACTCCTTGTACTATGCTTGTACCCATTTGGCTCGTGATTCTAAGGCTACAAAGAAGGGAGGAGAACGACAATTCAATGGTCTGGTTGATGTCTATAGGAAGACATTGAAATCTGATGGTATTGCAGGTCTATATCATGGATCCATTATATCATGTGTTGAAGCAATTATGGTGATTAAAGCAATGCCAGAGAGAAGACTGGTTTCTCCTGAAGTCCTAGGGGTTCACTTTCTTTTTCTTACATGTTTTTGAGGTAACTCAGGCTTGAGGTCAAGCCTGTTCTTTGAGCGGGTGGCAATGTTACGACTCTATCTTTGTACATGGGCCATCATTGTTGTTTGGGCCTATTTGGGCTTGGCTATAGGGGTTACCTCGAAGATGATTTGACCGAGCACAGTAATAGATGCCGGATATCCCACCGCCGTAACCCGCCGGAAACAGGCCCAGTTGTGGGCTCTGATACCAGTTGTTATGAGCCAATAAATAATGTCATGAGCCAATAAATAGAACAAGTAACTGTAAAAATTGAAGTCACTGCCTATGTTTGAAATTACCTATCTAACCCTTCAACTACAAGAAAACTGTCATTGGCAGTTATCTAACCCGAGGGAGACTATTTCTCTTGGTTCATTTTACAATATCTTTTCACAATTTCAAAATTCAGAAAAACTGCTCAAAGATTTTCTCTCCAGCTAAAACAGCGGACAACAACTGATTTCCTCCACCGTGAACAGTGGGTAAGCAAGAGTGATTCACCGACTAAGCCCCAAATTCTACGGTTCTACAAATTCACCAAAAATATTTGAAAATCTGTGCTCGTCAGACAGCCGCTGGTAACTTCCTCCTACTTCTTTCATATAATTTCGATTTGAATAGCTTGAGTTTTGTTTGAATTAGAAAAGGTATTTCAATTACATGTGGAGTCTCATCAGAAAATGAATTTGCATGCAAGATTTGTTTGACTTACATGTAGAATCTGATGAGAAAATGGTGAGACTTGTTTGACTTACATGTGGAATCTAATGAGAAAATGATGATTTCTGTTTGAATTACATGTAGGATTTGATGAGAAAATGAATTTCCATGTTAGTTTTGTTTGAATTACATGTGGGATGATGCGAGAAAATTTCAGCATTTTGTCATTGTTCAATGTCTTTGTCACTGCCCATGTCGCTGCACTGGTCACTGGCTATGATCATGTAACTGTTCATGTCATTGTTGATGTCACTATCATAAACATGTGCATAAATATGTCACTGGTTATGTAACTATCAAAATAACTATTGAATTCTAATTTTCTTAACTGTTTACAGGATTTTTTTAAAAAGTTCAAGGAATGGGCCAACTAAAAAGAAAACAAAGTGAGGAATCCGGAGAAGAACAATCTGAAGAACAAAGTCCAGAAGAAACAATTGGGGAAAAGTTAAAACTGATAAAATGGAAGAAAGTAAATGAGAGAAAAAAGCGAAAGCAGAAAACTGAAGATGAAGAAGAATCAAGTGAAGATGAGGAAGGAACAACTGAAGTTGAAGAAGAATCTAATGAAGAACAAGTCCGGGGTAAGAAGACGAAGAAGGATAAAAAGAAGAAAACTGGAAACCAGAAAAGAAGAAAACTAGAAGGAACTGAAGGTGAACAAGAATCTAATGAAGAACAAGTCCGCAGTAAGAAGAAGAATAAGGATAAAAAGGAGAAAACTAAAAAGGAGAAAAGAAGAAACAGGGAAGAAACTGAAGATGAAGAAGAAGAATTTGATGGAAGAGAAGTTCGTGCCAAGAAGAAGAAGAAATGGATAAAAGGAAGACAAAAAAAGAGAGTACAAAGAAGAAGGAAGAAACTGACGAGGAAGAAGATACAAAGGATGATGAAGAGGAAAAAGTCCTAGGGAAAAGGAAAAGATATGTAAAAGAGGGTTATGTGCAGTATCGCTGCACAATGCTTTCTTTTCTGAAAACAATTGCAGAAAACAAAAATAACCTGACTGAAGGGACTTTAGAGCTGTTGCAGAAAACACCCTTTGCAACGTTGATAGATGCATTCCATGGAGGTTCAATTAAAGAAAATGATGCAAAGAAATCAGACGATTTAATCACATTTCTGCTACAAGCATACGACAGCCACACATACCTTTTTGTGTTTGGAAACAGGAAATTCAGAATGTCAACAAGTGATATATCTATGATTTTAGGAGTGCCAGGATCCGGGTTATCAGTACCAAAGACCAAAGAAGGGGCATATAGATCTGAGTTCGTGACTAAATACTTTGACAAAAAGCAGAGGATCAACAAGGCAGCTGCAGAGGAAGCTTTGAAGAAGGCATTGGTAGAAACTCCAGAAACAGGGGAAGAAAAAACGAAACGGGACAGAAATGTTGCCGTATTAGTACTCTTGAACCTTTTCATCAAACTCCTGTTCCCAAACTCTGGAGGAACAATATCTTGGGACTATATAAGAGTCTGTGAAGAGGTGGAAAGTCTGGGAAAATATAGCTGGGCAAAGGAAGTTGGCGACTTCCTTAAAAAATCAATTAAACGAAAGGCAAAAGAATCCCAAAACATGGCAGGTTGCGTGATATTGGTGATGGTAAATTCCCGTACCTTGTTAAAAATTTGTTTATGCATCATTTTGTTGTCCCATAATTAAGTACATATGTTATTGTAAGTACAAAAACTAGATCAGTGTCATGGCATTGGTCAGGTCACTAGACAGGTAACTGGCCAGGTCACTGTTAATGTTCTGTCAAGTTTATGTCATTGACAATGTGACTGTTTATGTATTTGCATATGTCATTGGTTATGTTTGTGATATTCATATTGCTAATCAGCTGTTTGAAAAATAACTAACTAGTTTTCTATTTTTATTTTTTATTTTCCAAACAGTACTGGTTTTGCCATAAGACGGGAGTAGTGCCGCCAATCTCTAGAAGAGAAACTAAAAAATACGGAATAAGAAAGTGGCAATTAAAGACCCTGATAGAAAAAAAAAGGGATTTCAACACCATGGGGAAGTTGAAGGTATGTTAATTTGATGTAGATAAACTAGGTCACTGGTCTTGTTAATGTTGTAGGGTTCCAACTGGTCAGGTCACTAAGCAAGTAATTGACTATGTCACTGCTCATGTTATTGTTATATTTTCTTGTCACAGTGCATGTAACTTTCCATGTCACTGCTTATGTCACTGACAACTTTTGTAATTTTGTTTCAGAAAATCTTTGATAAAGTTAAAGAAGATGCAGAGGAAGAAGATTATGAGTCTAATACAGACACAGAAAGTAAAGAAAAAAAGAATGATGGGCAAGAAGAAAATGTTGAAAATAGAATCAGTGGAAACATGGTGAAGGAGACTGCATGGAATGACAAACATAAGAAAGAATTAGAGACAAATCTTCAGAAAAAGGAAGAAGAGCAAAGAGATGTGGAAATAGAGAAAAAGGGCTTGGAAGAAAAAATAAGGAAATTGGAGAAAGAACTGGAAACAAGAGAAAAGAAAGTTGACAACATTAACAATGAGAAGATGGAGACAGAGATAGGGAAGACCAATGAAGAGAAGAATGACTTACAGAGAAAGCTCGAGGGAAAGGAAGAAGAGCTAAGTGCTTTGAAAAAAGAAGTTGAGGAGAAAGAAAAGGAAATTGGCAGAATAAACGAAGAGAAGGAGGATATGTTATTGGAAAATGAGGTGTTGAAAATTGAGAAAGCCTCACTGATTAAAAGAGTGAAGCAATTGGAGGGCATAGTAATGGCACTAACTGAGAAGTATGAGTCGCCAATAGCACATCCAGGTGATGACAACGACTCAACTCCTCCTCCCCCACCACCTAGTTTCCCTCCACCAAAATCAAAGGCCCCTCAGGACAAGCCAACTGACAGCAAGCACTCCAAAAACACAAAATCTCAAGGTGGAATTCAGGGAACTCAATCACAACCTGCCTACTCCACAGCAAGCGCATCTGAGATGACATCTGCGGAACCTCACTCTACCGACCGAGGACATCAGTCACCACTTGAATGCCTTGCCCAAGTAGCTGCACAAGTTCATTCACCAACCTCTCCTGAGGTTAAATTGAGAATGACGGAAGATGCTTGCTCACTGAATACTGCTTGGGTTAATGCATTGTTTGTGTTTCCACCTCCGGGCGCGTTATAAACTCCACCTCCAAGAAAAGTCCGTTTGGAAGATATGCAAGCAGAGCCACACAAGTATCAGATCATTATATCACCAGAAGTTCAGCCTGTTTTTGACATTGAACCAATCAATTGCTTTCCTCATACGGAACAGATGACAAGAGCTGAGTTCACCATGCCAATTTTAGATGACATATCAGGGCAGGACTCAGAATCTATTGGCCTCTATTGTTATGTGGTTAGGACGAAGAGAAACGAGAGAGTACAAAAAAAACATCATATTTTCTGGTGGGACGAAGTGAAAGAGCAACGGCAGAGGGCGAAAATGACCAGAATCACAGCATTGAAAAAGGAAAAAGGACAGACAGCTGAACAGCAGCCAGAGAAGGAAGTGATACATAATTTAACGATTCATATGGATGACGAGGAACAAACAGAAAAAAAACGAAATTGAAGTGATAGATTGGCAAAACAAAGCAGAACAAAGGTAATATTTCATGTTACATCCCACCAACTAGTGACTTCAATTGCCATGTAGCTGGCCAAGTCACTGTCCAGACCATTTTCAATTGCCATGTAGCTGGCCTAGTCACTATCCAGATCATGGCAATTGACATGTAGCTGGCCTAGTCACTGGTCAAGTCACTGTCCATATCATTTTCAATTTCCTTGTAGCTGGCCAAGTCACTGTCCAGATCATGGCAATTGACATGTAGCTAGCCTAGTCACTGGTGATACGCTTAACCCTATAAGATATCATTGTTAGTACGCAGTAAATAGGGATCAATCTAATCAGGGGATTGAGAGTACACTTGTCATTCTCAAACAAATAAAGAATTAAAATAAAACAAAGTATATTATTTACAAAAATAAAATAAAGTTTATACAAATTTACGAAATAAAGGGGGGATTTAGGATTTGGTTTCCGAAAATTAAAAAGAATTAAAATAAGTAAAACCATACAAACACAAGTACAAGAATGAAACATAAGAAACAAAGATCGAAACAAATTCCATAATCAAATTCGATTCAACCCTACAATTGTTCTTCCAAGTCATGAGAAAGAAGTTGATCATGTAAAACATTTGAAGCAAATGATTTTCCATATTTTACTTTCCTTTACTAATTAACCTAAGTGAAAGCACCTAGATCAATCCTATCAAACATGCAATCAAAGTCTAGAAAGCTAGCTAATCAAGACATGTTCAACGCAATAAACAAGAGAAAGGTTATCAACTTAAGTGCACAACCTAGTATGAAAAAGTTCATCTATTTGCAATCCTTTTCAATTAAATTCGACTTTTGTCCAAAGCCTTTACTACTTTTGATTCAAGTTCACAAAACTATTAGGTGAATCATAAACTTAAATCTAGCATTAATTACATGCATATATCCTAAGTTGGCCACCAAAGAACATAAACATATAAAAGTTTTATGTAAAGCAAATTTAATTGAACAATCTCACAAAAGCAACTTAGAATCACAATTATAAGAATCGAAAATTCATTCAATCTTAAGCATTCGGATTTAAACATTGTTCAAATATTATTGTCAATTAGAAACAATTCCAACGAAATCAAACAAGGTTACAAAGAAAGAGGTTGAATTATACTGTGAGATGGAGATGAGGATGGAGGGTTGACGTTTGGATGCTTGAATCTTGGAAGCAAGTCTTCAAGGTGGAGGATTGATGATGATGCTCACGGCTCCTTCTTCTTCTTCTTCTTCCTTGCTTGAAATCGTGGATTGCACTAGAGGGTGGAGAGAGAGCTTGACGTTATGGAGAGAATTTTCTGAATTATGGGGTGTGTGGAGTGTGGAGAATGAGGGAGTATATATAGGGGACGTTGGCCTTTGTCTCCAAGTCTTCATGAATCTTCTATTATTTTCCCAAAGAATTATTTAATAATTCTGCATAGCTTCAACCAATCACGTAGCGCCATGTAAGCCCTGGTGTGTCATCCAACCAATCAAAAGTCTTTAAAATAAGTCCCAAATATATTATTGCCGAATATCCATGAATTAATTATGATTTTCTTCTTTATTTTCGGCCAAAATTTCTTTAGGAATTGTAGGAACGAATTTGGACTTGTTTTTGAACCTTTTCTTCCTTAAATCTCTCCATGGACTACCTTTAACGTCATCCCTTGATTTTCTCTTGATTTTCATGACAATATGCAGATTTTATTCCTTATTTTCGTCCAAAATATATTGAGGGGCTTTAGGAACGAATCTGGACTTGTTTTGAGCTTTTTCTTGTTGCACAATCCCTTGAAACTCTCCCTATAATATTCCCAACGTTTTCCCTTGATTTCTTCTTGATTTTCCACATTTTCTTCATGATTTCCCATGGCAAAATCAGATTTAATTCCCAAAAATATCTCCATTACGTCCAACAACCCAAATTAATTGGGCTTTTCACCTTTTTGCCGAAATCCATAATTAATCTAGAAGATTCTTGGGCCTTGTTGCGTCATCTTCAAGCCTTGATGATCTCCGACGACATTTCCATCATTATTTCGATCAAGTTTCTTGGTTGGCTTCGGAATCTTGCTTGGTACAGTTTCCTCTTTTGAACCGGGTTTCCTAGTTGGAACAGGAAAGCTTCATTTCTTCATTTCTGCTCATTTGTGTAGCCCTTTGTATCTCATCTTCACACCTCTTAATGTTTGCTAGCTTATATTTCCTTTCGTGAGTTCATTTCCACTTTTGAGCTCCAAGGACCTGAAAAATAGAAACTACTACTAAAATTAGAAACTTTCCTAAAACGAAAAATAGAAACTTTCCAAAAATGAAAAATAGAAACTTTCTAAAAGTGAAAAATGGAAACTTTCCTAAACTAAAATGGAAACTTGCTAAAAACTGGAAAAAGAAACTTTCCTAAACTAAAAGGATTCATTTAAGGAAATAACTAAGTAAATACGAAGAAATAACCGTTAAAACGTCGTATTAAAATGCTCCTATCAACTGGTCAAGTCACTGTCCAGATCATTTTCAATTTCCATGTAGCTGGCCAAATCACTGTCCAGATCATTTTCAATTTCCATGTAGCTGGCTAAGTCACTGTCCAGATCATTGGCAAGTGAAAAGTAATTGGCTAAGTCACTGGACTAACACCGTTCTATGTTATGCATCGTATTATTCTGGGAGGGAAAAGAGGCTGGAAGCGAAATCACAAGGGCAGATGTCAAAATGTTCATAAGCGATCAATCAATAGCAAACAACTGGATTGATTGCTATGGGGAAATGTTGAAGGATGAAATGCAAAACGAAAGTTCACAAAGTTTGGGAAGATCTGCTTTTATGCATAGCATGTGTTGGGTAAGTATGACGAGCACTTTCTATAAAAATTGAATCCTTATCTCTCATTCTTTGTTTATTTATAACTAGTTCTATGTATTTCTTTCTTTCTTTTTTTAAATAGTATTCGACAATACATTTAACTGTGAGAAACCTTCATCAATACTTGTATGAGCCGCTGTTCCAAAACATGGGAAAATGCAACATGCTTTTCTTCCCAATTACCCATAATGAAGAATTTCACCACACGCTATTAGTCTTTGACAAGGACATACCGCAATGGTTGCATTTTGATTCAATGAAACCAAGAAGAGCAGGAACATGGGAGTGCTTTAAAAGTATAAAAAAATTGGTAAGAAATTTCTTACTGACCATGTAACTATCACTCACTAATCTGTTCAAAAATACAGGTTGAAATGGTCGAGCTGTGGATGAGAGCAGTCAAAGATCAAGCAAATGATATGCTGCAGCAAGGCTGCCGAATGAAATTTGACAAGAGTCAAAGCACTCACACAAAATTAAAGATGGTTGAAAGTATTTTGAGCGATGACGAGATAAGAACAATAAGATGGATAAAGGAAAATTATGACGGTGGAAGGATCCCTTTGAACCATGCCAGAATCTACCCCAAACAAGACGAAGGATCGTAAGTCTATTCAAAAATTTAAAATGATAACTTTACTGTTACTAAGTTGGTCAAAATCATTAACATGAAATTTTTAATTGACAACAGATTAGATTGCGGACCTTTTGTAATGTATTACATGGACAGAATGGCAAAAGAGGAGAAGATGCCAAACAAAGTCACCAAAGCTCAGATGATGAAATTCAAAGCTCAAATATTTAAAAAATTTGCTGAACATAAGCAGAGCTAGAACTCAGCAAATTAAGAATTTTAGAAATTTGTTTGTTTACATCAGAAATTCAGAAATTTGTTGTTTAGTTCAGACTATGACTTGTATGGATCTTTTTATTCAAGATTAATGCATCTTCTGAATTCATAGGACAATTCACTGACTATGTAAATATGAAGGCCGCATATAATTGAAAGTGTCATTGTTAAATTCATTACTGCCCATTATGTAAGTGCTCAAGTCACTGGCCAAGTAAAAAGAAAACTGAATGTCATTGGCCAAGTCACTAGGCAAGTTACTGTAAAACTCAAGTAACTGACCAAGTCACTGATAATGTAGCTGACCATGTAACTGACAATGTATGTAACTGACCATGTAACTAAACATGTAACTAAGCATGTAGCTGAATATGTAACTGGACAAAAAAGATTAAAACTCCAAGTCACTAGAGAAGTCACAGCCAAAATGACCAAGTCACTAATAATGTAGCTGACCATGTAACTGACAATGTATGTAACTGACCATGTAACTGAACATGTAACTAAGCATGTAGCTGAATAGGTAACTGGACAAAAAACATTAAAACTCTAAGTCACTAGAGAACTTACAGCCAAAATGATATTTCTATTTCAGTTTGCAGAGTGCCGCTGCACCGCAACAACCAAACAAAGTTTTTATAGCTAATTTTTTTTATTTTTCATTAACATTTGCAGCGTGCCACTGCACCGCAACGGCAGCGTTCCGCTGCCAATGACCAAATCTATATGCAGTGATCCAACTACAAGTCATTGAACAAGTCACTGCCAAGATAACTAAAAACTAATGTCAATGTAAATCTAAAGAAAATGGTTATGTCACTGTACATGTAACTATTAAAAACCTGTAGACACAAAGAATACTGAAGAATTTATAAAAGAAGAAAGCAGATACACTGTCTCATAGTCAAAAAAAATTCCAATGAGTAAGCACCTTACAAGCACTTCTTATCATTTATTGAAAAAAATGAAAAATCAAAACAAAATTTCAAACTGTATTGGAGTCACTTGCTATGTCACTTGCCATGTCACTGTTAAAGGCATGTAAGCAGAATTGAACCTATATCGGAGCTGTACAACTCTTTCTGTTGTGACCATCACATTTTCCGCACCTACCACACTTGATCACCCTAGTTTTCTCGCTCCTTTTTCTGAACCTCTGCTTTCTAGGCCTTCCCGGTGATCTTCTAGTCAAAGGCGGCTGCAATATCACCGCATCTCTACCAAAATCATGCACTTGCCTCGAAATAGAGGGAAGAGGATTAATTGGGAAATAATAAGTTTCTCGATATTTCTCCACCTTGTACAGCTCATTGACATACAAATACGGGGAAGAACCATGTTGTTGGATCACTACAAGGGCATGGGAACATGGGAAGCCATACAGGTGCCATTCTCCACACGAACAAAAGCAAGTTTCCAAATTTACTATACTATTGTACTTCTGGCAGTGAACTTCATACACATAGGTATCAGACCTGCTCACTCTCCAATGCCTTCCGACTTCCAAATTCTCCTTCAGCTTCTTTTCAATCACCGGGCACAACTCAGAGAACCATTCCTGAGCATCCTGCTTCCGAGCAGCAATTGAAACCATGGACTTCACTCTAATCCCATCATTAATATCAAGAATAGGAAGACTCTTCAAAGGCAACACCCAATTATCGAAAGACTTAGCCAAGTTATTTGTCATTTCACCAAATCTTTCGCCGTTAAAGTAAGCCATATACCAGTTCTCCTTAGGGAGATCCTCTAGAAATTGAGCAACTATGTCGCCGCCTTCATTCCTCAAGATTTCCATGTTGAACTCATACATCTCTGGTGTGCAAGAATAAGCACAACACATAAACAAGTGAGGAATCCGATCCTTAAGGTAAGAACCAGCTGGAAATTTGTCAGAAAAGTTAGCCATCAGATGTGTAAAACAAAACCCATGTAGATTATTGGGAAACACCCTAGGGAAAGCACTAACAAGCCCAACATGATGATCAGAAATGAACGTCACCTTCCTCATAGGGTGTTTTGCAAACTCTTCAGCCAAAACCTCAAGAAAAAATCTCCAATTACTCTCATTTTCAGAATCCACAATAGCATAAGCAACTGGATACAAGCCTGAACAGAAAAACAAAATGATGTCACTGTCATGTAACTGTTAATGTCGCTGACCATGTCGCTGACATAACTGAATATTACTTGACAGTGACATGGCCAGAGACATGTCATTCAAATCATAGAACATTTAAGTCATTGGACATGTAATTGTCAATGAACATGTAACTGACCATGTCAGTAGCTATGTAACTAACCATGTCACTTACATTACAAAAAAATAGAACATGGCAGGAAATAGAAAACAAGAAAAATAAAAAACTAGAAATAATAAAGGAGATTCAACCTTGATTGGCATCCTTTGCTGATGCAGCAATAATCTTCCCCTTGTACTTGTTGGTAATGAATGTAGCATCAATGAAAAGAATAGGTCTACAAGATTGAAAACCCTTCATCCATGCACCATAGATCACAAACATACACTGAAACCTGTGTGTTTCTCGATGAAACTCAACCACTATCCTAGAGTCGGGGTTTGACTTCATAACAGACTCACTGAACCAAAGTAGTTGAGCATAAGACTCAGCTTCATCACCATGTAGGGCTGTTTTTGCCAACTCCGTACCATACCAAACTGTACGATAAGGAACATCCAAACCATAATCACTGTTGATCTCATCAGCTATATCAATTGGCTTTTTGTTTGGATTGGCACGAATCTTATCAAGCACAATAGACTTGACAACCTTGGATCTCATCATCTTACTCTTCTGCAAACGAATCACACCATGACAAGTGTGAACATTAACCAACCTTTTAATCATAAAGAAACCATTAACCCTGCATAAATGAGCCTTCACAAGCCAATTGCAGCCCTGAGAATGTTTCTTAGAACACTGAGCAATAACACGAATCTTGTCATTTCTAACAAACTCATATGAAAAACCAATTTCTATGGCATACTTACGCAGCTTATCCCTAAACTCAACAACCCCACCCTCAAACTTTTGGCCTTCAGAATGAATATAACTCTCCCAACCTTTCGTCATATAACTCTTTGGTGCCTCTGCCCTATAACACCCCAAATAATCATTCTCCTCAAGCATGGTACTAGAATCCTCACACACTATATTACTCACCACGCTTTCACTAATAGAAGGCAAATCAGTCACAAACACTTCAACAAAATCAGAATTGTAACGAACCAAATTCCTAAAAATTATTCTAATATCAACTTCAGTCTCTAGAAAACATGAACTAGAATCCGGAGGAATAATGTACCTCAACATGAAATTGCCTTGAATCAAATTCGGAAAACGAGAGCGTATGGAATTGCATAGGTCAACAAACGACCAATTATGCAACGATGGAACTGTCGCTGCTTCACCAGAATAAATAAACTTGACAACATAGCTAGTATCCATAACAACTGCACAAGAATAAAACAAATCACTATCCATGTCACTACTAAGAAAATCAACAGAATCAACACAAACAAGTCACTGCCAAAGTAACTGTTAATGCCTGAACATAAGAACAATATTATAAATGTAACTGGCCATGTCACTACTAAGGAATCAACAGAATAACACAAACAGATCACTGCCAGAGTCACTATTAATGCCTGAACAGAAGAACAACATCATCCTCGCAAAATAAATGATAATTCCTGAACAAAACAGCAGTATTAAAAATGTAACTGGCCATGTCACTGATAAAAAATCACAGTATAGAACAAATATAGTACCGCAATAGCACAAAACATCATCAACAATTCAACATAGCACTGAGTCGACGAAGGAGAAGAACAAAGTAATCCAAAACGAACAATTCAACAATTTAACACAAACAACAAAAATACACTGCAAAATCCAAAACGAACAAATTCACAAAGAGAAGGCTTACCGATCAAATCAGAGAAAACCAGAGAGAGGAAGAAATAGAGAGACTGTAACTAAGCACTGAGTCAACGAAGAAGAAGAACACAATAACGTGATCAAGACAAACACCGACGAAGCCAGAGATCCAGAAAAAGAGAAGAGCTGAGGAAGCTCCAAAACCACTCAAAACTGAGATTTCAGATCGTTGCAGAGGCACAAAGTGAAATCGGAAGCTTCCGACGGAGAGGGCTGCGAAGAAAGAATCTCGGAAAGAGATATCCAAACAAATCGAATCGGAAGCTTTCTGATCAAAGGAGAGAGAAAATTTGAGCTCCCAGATTTTGAAATGGAAGGTTATAAAGGTTTATTACCTTAGGGGTAGAATCAGAATGATAAAAATTAAAAACTGACCTTTTGTAACATGATCTCATTATTCATAAGGACTAAACTAATATTAATAACAATTCACAATGGACCTTTTTATCAAGTGGGAAACTAGGTGACCTTATTATCATTTCACTCTCTAAAGTGACATTTTCCATCATTTCCCTTTCTTTGTAATTAATTTCATAGGCTTTATTTTTTGGGTCTTTCTAAATGTACCTAGCAAATATCTAAATACACCCAACAAAATTATAAAATTTCTAATTACACCCAATAATTCTTCCAATTATACCATTTTCTTAATTAAACACAGCAAAACCCAAACACCCGTCAAAAACTCCTTTGTTCCCAACAACAAAGCTTGAAAGCTTCAGAGTCGAGGATTTCAATGGTGCCTAGCAACAAAGAGAAGAAGCCCATAAAGCCTGAATTCTTTCCAGTCGAAGATGAAAACAAACTTGTGCGTCAAGACCAAACTTTGAGGTCCGACCCGATTGAGACAGAGGAAGTTGTCTTGAGACTGCCTCCATTTTTCCTATTCCCAAATCATGAAGAAAGGAAGAAGGGTCGAAAAAAAAAAAAACAAAAAAAAAAAACTACATCATACTCAACAATCGTGTTGCCTCTCTCTCTCAAGCGAAAGAAGAGTCAAAATTGGTTAACATACTCTATGAAACTAGACTACGATGATTAATGATGAACAAATCTCATTAAAAACAACTTTTTTTTTCTTTTTTTTCTGAGGAGAATTAAAAACAAATCTTTGAACAACCCATTTAGAATTGCTTCTGATAGTGATCTACTCTACCCCCGCGAGTGAAGGTAGAGATTGACAAAAATGATTAATAATTGTTTCCAATTATCAATCTACAGTTTATACCACAATTAAAACAAGCTTAAGTAGTTAATTTTTGGGATCTATACTCTCTCTCTTTTATCTCACGTTTAAGGTAGAGAAACAAGTTTTCTGGAGAACGGAAAACTTTGCACAACCGCCAGCGGCACCATCGAGCGATTTGCTGGGTGGAATTTTCTTTCTTTCTTAAGGGTAAAGTTGGAAAACCAAATAATATATTTCAGAGCTGGGTACACTAAGAAATTTGCTAGGTACATTTAGCAAGACCCTATTTTTTTATTTTCTTTGTTAAACAAAAATTAATTTTGAAAAATTTGAAGAGATAGTTAATAGAATATAACCACCTTAATTAATATTTATAAATGTTATTAAGTTAATTTCACTTAGTACCATTTGATTTAATGACATAAATCTCTTTTTTATACATAGGTGTTCATACTATATGCATATTAGGCACAAACACCGGAATCACACGGCCAAATGGCCACCAGAAGAGGCTTGAGTCCTAGCCCTACAAGAGGGGCCCAAATCCTAATGTATACATAAGCCTCACATTCCCAACTTTAATAGGCCACACTTAGGCCCACATAGGCAATGAATGAGTGACAAGCTCAAACTTACACTATATATACATACATCTCCTCTCATTCAAGGTAATCATCCATTCTTCACTTACTCCTACCTTATCTACATTCTTACATGTATCTGACTTGGGCATTGGAGAGTCGAAGGCCGGCAACCACAGTCTTCCCTCTTACCTCTATTCATAGTTGACAGGTATGGGACTCGAAGATAGTTTCTCTCATGGTGATTCTCGGTTTCCCTCAGAACTACGCATAAACATTGGCACTCGAAGGACCCTCACAGCTCGCCGGAAAATTTTCTGAGCTCACTGGCAACTTCATATCTCTGCTACGACAACTTTCATTCATCACGTACACTAAGATTCATCATCTCTCCCACATCTCCCTCAACCCAACATCAAAGTCAGGCAATTTTTGTTTTTGGGTCTTTCGTTCACAGAGAGTTTCAAGGAAATAGAAACTAGATATGGGTTTCTCTATCTCCTCTTCCACCATTGGGGTCTACAACACCTTTGTGCCTCACCTCCACCACCATTGGATTTATCAGCCTTTTGCAAGTCTGGTCCACCGTTGATGTCCTCTGACGATGACGGAATGTAGGTCACTCGCCACAGCAGTAAGCACCCGAAAATTTTCTTTGTGCACCCATGACTCTTGCTTCCTTCCCTGGTCGTCACTACAATACAAGCAGCATCCTTTGATCCATGATGGAATCGATTCGTACAACTCCCAAATCTTCTCTCTACACCCAGATTAGTCACATGCAGTTCTGCTCTTCTCTAGTGAATCATGATTGCAAATCTCGCGATTTTAGTTTTATCACTAAGAGTGAGATGGAAAAGAGAGAACGTATCTCAGATTCTCTCTCTCTCCTAGGCCGATGACTGCTAATCACCTCCCTCACTGAGACATTTGTGACTGGGCTTGATTTGCGGGAAACCAAGTTGCTTCGGCGCATTCCCAACAACTTACTCACCAGTACCATCATCTTGCTCTTGCACAGCACCGGAATACAAAGTCGTCCACATTCCCAGTCTCAAGAATGGAAGAGATCAACTTCTCGACCTTGACCCAACAACCCGAGTTCCCGACATCGACACATCTTGAGTCCAATTGCTTCTAACTTTCCCAGGTTGAGTCTGAGTAATCATTGATCTTTAAGACCTAAGACCGGAGTTTGAAGAAAACGAGCAAGACCTCTGCTCATAATAGTTAGGCCCACATGGAAAATGAAAGGGTGAAAAATTCCAAACCTACACTATATATACATACATCTCCTCTCATTCAAGGTAAGCATCCATTCTTCACTTAGTCCTACCTGATCTACATTCTTACATGTATCTGACTTAGGCATCGAAGAGTTGAAGGCCTGCAACCCCGGTCTTCCCTCTAATCTCTGTTCATGGTTGACAGGTATGGGACTCGAAGATGGTTGCTCTCATAGTGATTCTCAATTTCCCTTGGAACTACGCATGCAGAAACAGTAAGAGGTCGTGAATTCAACTCACAAAAGACTGGTATTGTAATTATTAATTATTGATGTTTAAAAAAATAAAATAAAACAACAATTGGGATATGGAAATTTGAAGAAAAAGATTGTGGTTACAGGACATCCAAGCCATCCAAGACATTCTCCAAAATAAAATCTCACGGTATAGCTGAATTTCAATGCTATTACAAACCTTCCTAACATGCTTCTGCCGTTCCCTTTGAATATCTCATCTGAAATCTATTCCCTTCACTTTGGTGTTTATGGTCTGATAAAAAAACTTTCTTCTCTGGGATGAAAATAACAATTTTTTTTAATGAAATAACATGTTATAGCTTTAAACATATCATATTTAAGGGTTTAGGGTGTTAGAGGGAGGATGCAACAAGGAAATAAGGAAATAATATATTATTTCTACCACGCTGTGTTCACGTTTAGATGTTTACCTTCATTCCCTCGATGAGTCGATGCTTTTAAGAGTTAGAGCACAAGCGCATTAAGCCGCTCTGTAGATTTGGGCAAGTGCATTTAAAGTGACGAGTAGTGAGCAACAAGTACTGGATGCCATGGACTTACATGAAATTTTGTTAATTTTGACTAGGCTCGGCTCAGCCCAACCCGATCTTAAGCCCCTAAAACCAGCTCATGATAATCCCTAGGCCGGACCTAGGCCTCATGGGCTTCTCCACTGTTTGGAATGAACTAGCATAAGTCCATTAAAACTGTCAAACGGGCCCTAAATAGATACAGCGAACATCAACAAATATGCTGGAACAGTAAACTGTGGTGGAGTTGGGTAGCCAATTGGTACTTAAAGTCTAGTGTCAATGATGACCTACCTGCCTAAATAATGGACGTGTAGACCTCGACATTTTGTTTTTCTGAAAAGAAAAGCAAGCTATATGATCCTGTCCACAATTTGGTTTCGGCAACCAGACGAGAAGGGACCAAACACTCTTTCTTGGCACCACAAATTGCACCTTACAAATTCCCACAATTATAGACTGTCCGCTCCCACATGCATTGCCGAGACCGTCGTCTTCAGCGTCACTTCCAACTTTGGTCACCGATCTAATCCATATGATCTTAATTTAAACTCCATCATCATCATCATCGTCATGCATGCCCAATCAAACTGGCTCGAATTGTCCTCCATTTCTACGGTTTCTGAGGATTTTGTCTCCTCGAAAGTACATCTTGGTAAGATAATTGTATTTGATACTTTGATTCATAATTGTGTATTGTGAGATCATTGTGTTTGATCCATAATTTCATGATCGAGTTGTGTATATAAATTAAATAAAAAACACAGTTTTAGATATAAATATGTACTAAAATTCTAATTTATACTCGCTCTAAAATTTTCTTCATGCATAATGAGAAAGCTGTGCATCTGGTAATTATGCTATGTTGTAATTGTGTTACATATCGAGTTATCTTTCCGTTATGTCACTGTTATGTCAAAGCAAATAGAGTAGCTAGTTGGTGCTTTGTTAGAATACATGAGTTTTGTAGAGATTTCTGATATTATTTCAGGACATACTCTAAATGCCTATTGTAATCAGGGGTTTAGGCTTAATGTCCCCCATTGTATTCGACAGTTTCAATAATCAAGGCTTGAGGGCAGCCCCACCACCCCTTTATTTTTAAAAAAAAAAATTTCTTCATACAAAAAGCATTTAGATGAGATTGTCAAACTACATTTGCATACTGATTTGTATGTCTACAATGCTAAAAATTGAGATTTTGGTATTTCTGGTACAACTTTTATTAATACTAATGTCTATAAACTTATATGTTTATATTTAAAATTGTATTATTTTTTACATGTAACGTATGTTCGTTAAATATTAAACTTTAAAACAATTAACCCTTACATTGAATCGATTGAAGAAATCAATTTGAATATAAACATAACATAAACTCAAAATAACAACCTTAGATGAAATAATCTATCATCAATGAAGGATGTCGAAATTTATGAAGAATTAGATCCACTATATAAGCATGGTTCGTTATTTGTGACACATACAAAGTGTGCTATAATTAGTTTGATTGCCATGCATATCTAACAACTAACAAAGTGCGCTAATACGAGACTGTCAAACCGGACGTGAAAAGCGAGCAAATGCCAGTTGTCAGCCTAACATTGGGCGGATTTGGAACAGATTAAATCCTGTGGGACCTAGTTATCCTGCCTGTCCTCTTCACGGCCAACATGTCATCTGTCTTTTACAAACGGGGCCAATCGAGGAGTACGAAGTTCGACTACGTGATGACGTGGTAGAAAGCAGTCCAGTGCTTTTTGAGGAGTCGTAGCTGGGCAGAGTCCTGGCCACTTGTTACTCGAGTGGCGGAGATTTGCCCTAGAAGACCACCAATGACGACCCAATGTATATCCCAATCAAAAGCCTTGCTAATAATGGAAAAAAAAAAAGATCAAAACTATCTAATCTTTTTTATCAAAAAAAAAAAAAAAAAACCCATCTAGTCTTCATGATGTTCCGGAAAAAAAAAAAAATGATATTATTGGATGCTAAGTTTGTTATGTGATTTTCTCGATCCCTCAAGATGTTTCCGATAGGTCAACATCAAATCAGATTTTGCATTTATAAAATAAAGAAATCATATTAAGCATGAGAGATTGGATAGCTTGACATTATAAATTAGAAAATTTACTATTAATAGAAACATTTAAAATTAATTAAAAAAATTGGAAAGATTGTACAATCACTACAATGTATTGAAGTTTTGACAACTTTTCACATGAAAAGGAATAGCTTGACATGTACAACTCGAGGAAGAATTAAACTCTATTTATGATCCGACAATACCTTTTTCAACTTTTCACCAAGAGCAATTATGTTCGAAGAAAAGGAGGGTAAGATAATCTTCACGAAAGTCTTAGATTCATTGAACTTAATTAATAGTTGAGTGAACATTTTTGAATATGACCGTTGAAAGTAATTAATTATGCTCGTGACTTTATTTCGGTTAGCATGTATGGATGAACCTTATTAGTTAATACTAATTGTTTTCTTGTTGTATTCTAGTCATTTCTATAATTTTAGTAAAAAGAGAGATGTAATAAGTGAAAAAACTTTATCGATACAACTATTTGATATGACGGAAGATAATTCAAAGATTTAATCCCTCCCTGTTGTGTTATTGCTTGGTCATTTATCCTTATCAGCCTCTGAGTTTCTGATCTTTTGATAAACATCAGGTTTTATTTTGTAAGATAGTGCAAATTATTAGGATGGAATAGTGACAATGTTCCATGAAAGTACAGTATAAAACTATCTTAAAAAAAGGAAAAAGGTCAAGCTAGTCGTTATACAAGAGAGATAAGATCCAATTATCTTATCTCGAACGTTATGGTTAGGGTAAATAAAACTCTTTATGTAACACAAATCTGACCCCCTATTCTTCGCACACCACGGCTTCCCCTCTACTCAACCAACCTCTCCCATGGCTTCCCTTGCCCAAAACAACAGCAGGCTTTCCATAGCCATGGAGCGAACTGGCCAATGGTATAACAAAGCAACACTCTACATGAATGTTTCACCGTGCCTATATAGTTAAGAAATTCAATTCTTATGATGATCTTGCATGTGCTTTATTTTACAGGATTTTCTCTCAAGATATCCCTGCAGATGTAGTAGTCGAAGTTGGCGAAGCCAATTTCTCCTTACACAAGGTACTACAATCGAGTCTACACTCAGATCGATCATTTCTGTGTTGATAATGAGCTTATGTTCGAGTTTATGTCCATGTCAAGTTCAATGAAAAACTCACTTTTATTAACAGTTCATGCTAGTGGCCAAGAGCAACCGGATTAGGCAACTGATATTGGAATCGGACGAACCAGACCTGACCCGAATCGACCTCTCCAACATTCCTGGAGGACCAGAGACGTTCGAGAAGGCAGCCAAGTTCTGCTACGGCGTCAACTTCGAAATCACAGTCCACAACGTAGCTGCTCTCCGATGCGCCGCCGAGTACCTCCAAATGACCGATAAGTATTGCGAGAACAACCTTACCGGCCGTACAGAAGATTTCCTCACTCAGGTGGCCTTGTCCAGCCTCTCCGGCGCCATTGTCGTTCTCAAATCATGCGAAGACCTCACTCCCATCGCTGAAGAACTCAAAATCGTTCAGAGATGTGTGGAAGTAGTCACATCCAAGGTACAAATTTTACGAGCTAAGTTAGCTATTAACACGAATAAATTAATTCATCATCATATAAATAATACATGGTTGTTTATAGGTTACAATCGAGGCAAACTTTCCGAGCCGCTCTCCGACGAACTGGTGGACGGAGGAGCTATCAATTTTGGACATCGATTTCTTCGGGAGAGTAATAACATCCATGAAACAACGTGCTTCGAAGACTCTGACCGTATCGAGTGCGATCGTTACATACGCCGAGAGATGGCTCCGGGATCTGATCCGGGACCACTCCGGCGCCGGCACCAAGTCCTTGGAGTCCGACGACTCCGACATCAGAATCCGGCAGCGGGAGCTTATACAATCCATAGTGGCTCTCCTTCCTTCCGAGAAGGCATCTCTGCCGATCAACTTCATCTGCTGCCTTCTCAGATCAGCGACGTTTGTCAAGGCCTCGACGGCGACCAAGAACGAGCTAGAGAAGTGGATCTCGGCGATCTTGGAGCACGTAACCGTCGACGACCTGCTGGTCCTGTCGTTTAGTTACGACGGCGAGAGGCTGTTCGATCTGGAGAGCGTGAGGAGGATTATCTCGGGATTCGTGGAGAGGGAGAAGAGCGTGGCGGTTTTTAACGCCGGTGACTTCAGGGAGGTGTGCTCTGCTGCAATGCTCAGAGTTGCTAAGACTGTGGATGCGTATCTCGGCGAGATAGCCACTTGTACTGAGCTTAGCATATCCAAGTTTAATGGCATCGCCGTCCTCATCCCCAAAGGCGCGCGTAAAGTCGACGACGATCTCTATCGTGCCGTTGATATTTACTTGAAGGTAATAATTAGTCCATAATTTTGAACTTTGTTTTCATGTGTTTGAGACCATTAATTATCCAGTTTAATCCTTATACTTAAAGAGTAAGAGTGAGATTATTATAGCACTCTACTCTTTGAACTTTACTTTGAGGAGTAAATTGAAATTTTCAAAATTTGAAAGGCAAAAGTGTCACAATAGATAGTGGCAGGTTAGAGGTACGTCGGAGAAAGTATGGATCCATGCTAGCTTCTTCTGCCTTATATTTTGATAAATTCTGCTTCGGTTGTGTAAAGAATTTTGTGTTGTAATTTTCTTTTCTTTTAGCAAAGAAAGAAAAAACAAAAAGCTAGTGGCTGGTTTGAGCTTTGATTAACTAAACTAATTGGTTAATTAATGATGTGCAGTCTCATCCGAACCTTGATGAGATAGAGAGGGAGAAAGTGTGCAGTGTAATGGATGCGTTGAAGTTATCATACGAAGCGAGATTACATGCTTCGCAAAATAAGCGTTTGCCTGTACAGATTGTGCTGCATGCGCTCTATTTCGACCAGCTCAAGCTGAGGAGCGGTGAAGACGAGAACGACATGCAAATGGATGCTGTATCGACCAGAAATCAGGTACAGGCCGACGTGTCGTTGGCTAAGGAGAATGAGGCACTGCGAACAGAGCTGTTGAAGATGAAGATGTACATTTCGGACATAAAAAAGACTGGAAGTGGTGTAGGTGCAAGTGCAGCAACGACGTCGTCTGGGAAAGGCGGTGGGCCTAGAAAGCCGACGTTTTTCTCGTCCGTGTCGAAGAAACTGGGAAAGTTGAATCCGTTCAAAAATGGGTCTAAGGACACCTTGAACATTGATGATTGTGTGGACGTTACCAAGCCTAGAAGAAGAAGGTTTTCCATCTCTTAATCAAAGTCTTTTTAAGCATTAGATCGAGTGAGCTTCTGCATACTCGACTAGTACATGTACATGTTTGCACTTTGTGGACGGATTTGTGGTGGTGATGTTTTTCTTATTCTTTTTGTTCTGTCTCTGTTTTTTATTGAGATTTGTTATCTTAATTTTGGAGCACCATTGCTCAATTTGTGTAGTGACAAATATATATAAAGAATTTTTCTATTTTTTTTTTTTTTTTGAAACGGGGTTTGGAACCCAGCCTAACTGGGAGGCTCAGCCCCACGCCCGGAATTATTATTAATAATAGATGGATAATTGTACAGCGAGGGGGACATATTACCTAAACCTCGAGTACTAGTACAAGCATCCTCATAGAGAACATCCTGGATAATCACAGGTGTCTCATCTAACCAATAATCATCTAAGTAATCAACACTAGCAAGATGGGCCAATCTATGTGGAACCTCTAAATTTACTCACTTGATCTCTATACTTTTTACACTTCTTATCAATTTTTCAAATACTAAATTTACTCATTAAACCTCACTAAAGTTCCTCAAATAACTTTACTCATATAATTTACAAATAAACTAAGATCTTTATAATAAAAAACTTAGTCATTTCAATGATTTAATTACTCTGTAAATCTTAATTACATCTCCATTCCTTAATCAGACAACATAAATCTCTTATCCAATAAAAAAAAATCAAACACAAGGTATTGAGTTTTAAAAATTAATAAAAATAAAATAACATGAACTATTATATGATTTTTTTAATTTACTTTTTCTTTTTTAGCTGTGCAATTAAAAAAAACAGATTAATCATTTTTACTTAATGTTTCTCTATTTTCTGTACCTCATGATTAATTATTTAAATATTTTTTTATTTTTTTTTATTTGCTAGCTCTATTTTTTTTTATTCTTTTTGCAAATATAATGGATAGATTTAGATTTAGGTCATAATACAATTTATTTTGTTCTCCCTGACCAATATGCGTTCAATATGCGTATCATACATTTTTATCTTAATCATAATTTTATTTCTTATTAAATATATATGAATGCTTTAATGAGTACGTATGTAGTGAAATTAGAAAATGAAAATAGATAGGGAAAATAATAAAGAATGCAATCTAATATTATTGAATTGGAAAGTCTAGAGAAAATAAATATAAAATTTTTTTGGGTATAATTATTGTCTTTAATAGTCATTTTATAGTAAGTTATATATGTCATTTAATAATTCATAATAGAGTGAGGTCAAGTGAGCAGATTTGGAGATCCCAATAGAAACTCTCATATATAAATTACAAATTTCTCAAATATGGATGAATTATTGGGATGAGTATTTATGTTAAGACCACCAAGTGTGTGTTGGCATGTGAAACTTGGAGGCTAAATTAGAGACTTAAATCCCTTCTACTTGGGTGTTCTTGGAAGGGAAAATTTTGCAAACAGTACATCAATTAAAGACCACTAATAATTTTGATACATAAAGTTTCAAACCGATCATTTTGGTACACGAAATCTGAAGCCCGACCTACTATATAGACACGACATCAATAACGCCGTTAACTTTTTATGTCATTGTTCATTTGTTAAAGGGTAATTTCGTAATCTCACATTCTGGCTCACTTTTTGGTAAAAAAAAAGAAAAAGGATCTCCTCGCTCTCTCTCTCTTTCTCTCAGCCCCGACTCAGCACCAGCACTGCAGCCACTATCCACACACCTCTCTGTCAATCCATTTATCCCAGAACCCACCTCCTCTCCATCTTCCCTTTCAGATCAATCCATTCTTCTGGCGGCCGGCCTCGATCCTCCAGGACCTCCACCATCGTTGTGGGGTGCGAGGGAATCTCCCGATTCGACCTCGAAACTGAAAGGAGATTGGAGGTTAACTCCTCTGCGACCCAGCCGCCGCCGACCGCCTTAGAGAACCACCACACCCTCCACAGACCTCGTCAGAGTCTCTTGAAGCCACCTCCGAACAAAAAACATACCTAAACCCAAAACGCACGACCTCTCTCTCTCTCTCTTTCTCGACCCCGGCGACCATTGCATTGGGTTGTTTGATGAATCCTTACTAAATGGCTTGTGTAAGGAAGGCAGGTTGGATGATGCAAACGGGTTGTTTGATGACTCCAATAGAGAGAAGATGTGGATGGTTGGAATTGAAAAGGTGATTGGGATTGGGAGGGGGGAAGAGAGATGGGGTGCTGATAGAGTCGTAGTGAGTAAGTGAGAGAGAGAGAGAGGGAACGATGGGTGCCCAGAGAGAGAAGGTCGAGTGCTCATAGTAAAAATCTGAATAGACCATATTACCCCTGAAATTAACGGCGTCATTGATGTCGTGTCTAGATAGTGGGTCGAATTTCAGATTTCGTGTACCGAAATGCTCGGTTTGAAACTTTATGTATAGAAATTATTAGTGGCCTTTACTTGGTGTACTGTTTGCAAAATTTTCTCTTCTTAGAATTCTTCTTGAGCAGAAAGAGAGAATTAGAATTCTTCATAAATCAAGTCAAAACATGATCACAGTTTCTAGGTTAGGATTTGCAGGGTGAACTAGGTACTAAGCTTGAGAATCATTTAAGAGTGCCATTAACTCTTTCCCTGAACAAACATGCACGGTGTACCATTAGCAAAGAACTTGCTCATAAATCTTAAATTTCGAAGGCATTAATAGAGTATTATGGTGTACGTACGTATTACTGATTCTTGTAGTACATGAACCCACAAGTAGTAAGCCTTAGACGTATGTAATGAAAGAGATCAGAATTAATAATAGTTTTTTAATTCAAGAAAAGGCAAAATAGTCAAATTACCCTCTGACTTATACCATGATTGTCGATTTACCCCCTGATATTTTAATTTTGATTATTTACACCCTCACTTTACTAATTGTTGCCGATTTAGCCCCTACCGTTAACTTTTAGACCTTTCATTCAATTTCTCTGTTAACTTAGTTAGCTTGTGAGGAGTATTTTCGTCTTTCCAATTGTCTATCGAAAAAAAATTAAACAAACCAACAATCAATGTCAGATTTTAGGAGAGAGGGATATGGGGAGAGACCAAATATGTCACCAACAATCCTTCGTTAACATGTGAGAGCTTTATTGGTCTCTTACCTTGAGTTAATATGTGCCCAGATTATGTTGGACAGTAAATATTATTCTCCATTGAAGAGAGAAATGAACCCAGAAAGCCCACAAGCCTTCAAGTGCGATGGAAATATGATGTTAGATTAGAAACACAATTTCTCAAACCATTGTTCACCTGCAACCAAGTGAGAGTAGCAGGTAAGATCTAATTCTATTTCTACTCAAGCACAAGAATGGTTGAGACTAATTATGGAGTCAGAGATATGAGCAAACGACACCTGGTCTATAAAATGGATTATTTGTTCCAATCATTTTCCAGATTTTAACTTAAACAACTAAGCAAAAATCACACCCGCATACATAATGTTGTTTTTGCCAAATTCATTGGCTCCAACAAGTGAAGAAGTCTCACATTGAAGAGAACATAAACATCGAGAAGAGAAGAAAGCAGAGAGGATTAAAAAAACAGTAAAAATGGACCACTGCCATTAGGTCTTCTGTACTCAAATCCTTGTACTTTTGGTCAGGGCAAATCTCTCTCTCTAGCATGGTCTCTCTCGCCAGATCCAGATGTCAAAATACTCATGTATTGGCTGCGCCCTTTCATCATGGGGTTCATCGATCGGTGGCATGTCTCTCTCCAGATCCCTCTCTCCTAAAATCTGACATTGTTGGTTTGATTTTTTTTTTTCGATAGACAATTGGAAAGACGAAAAATACTGCTCACATGCTAACCAAGCTCATGGAGAAATTAGATGAAAAGTCCAAAAATTAATGGTAGGGGGTAAATCGGTAACAATTGGAAAAGTAGGGATGTAAATAATCAAAATTAAAATGTCAGGGGATAGATCAACAATCATGGAATAAATCAGGAGGTAATTTGGCTATTTTGCCCAAGAAAATGAGCCACAATCTAAATTAGAGATCGAGTGGTATCTTTTAGGAAGGACATGCATGATTGATCAGGATATCTCTCTATCACTTTCCTCTGCAGGCGTCACCCCACCACCCCCCCAACCCCCCAGGGTTTTATGGAAAATAAATAAGTAAATTATAATTAATTATCAATAAATCATCGATGTAACCAAAAAGTTGAAAATCTTTGAGAAATCTTAAGAAAATACTGTAAAGAATCTAGGGTTCAGTTCATGTCATGAGGCTACTCAAATCTCCCTGATATTTTCAATAGCATAACCCTAGCTCCGAGAAGAAGATGGTAATCACAATCAAGAGCTCTGAACCTGTTTGAGCCCAAAAGTAATTTTGGCAAGATCCTTTAGTGGATTTAGCGTAGCGGGCCGATAACTGCGGCCCAAAAATAAGCCTACTTGGGTTTGGGTTATAGCTTCGCCCATTCCGTAATCCATAAGGAAAACGAAACCTTATTGGAGTCGAGTAGCAGAGATTGAATAGGAAGCTTCAATCAATAATCCTTCGGTAGCAAGGAACAGTCGAAGACCTAGGTATAAATACTAGGGTTCAAGGACAAAGAAAGGACCTCTCTCGAATCAATCAATCCCAGCGATTACAAAGCCTCCCCGGAGCAAACCTTCAACCTCGTTGAAACCCGGTGACCGCCCGCCAGTCCTAGTCTCCTCGCGAGCCGACTGTCAGCCTCACCAGATCAACCCGGCGACCGTGCTTCCAGTCCTAGTCTCCTCGTGAGCCGACTGCCAGTACTACTGCCACCGATACACCTAGCGAAGCAAGGGTAACGCCCTCACAACCCAGCGAAGCTAAAGTCACGCTTTAGCAAAACCCGTGCTTTCTCACAACTTCCCAGTGATTGCTCTGCTCAACCTACAACGTTGAGTATCGATACGGTGAACGCAAAGAGATCACAACCAAAACCCTTACCAGTAAGGCAAGAAGTCCTTTTTCGAAAGGCAAGAGAAGAACCCTATGACGAGGTTGGTGCTCTCCTCGTCCACAGCGCTTGAAGAAGAAGTCAGGTCAAGGGACTACCCCAACGACTGCACCCCGCGGTGCTGGCACGCCTGCGCAATCACTCGCTCAAAAGAGACAGTTTGCAAGCCAACTGGTTTTGGAGCCAAACATTTTGGCACGCCCAGTGGGACCACAATAGTGTTTCTTTGTGAACGCAACCATTGGGAAGTCTAGCGATAACCCTTACCAAAAGGGCTACGCTAATTGCTCAAAGCATAAGACCTCCAGTTACAGACCACATTCTCGTGCGGACTGTCGTGGTCTCTCTGAAGAACAAGTGACTCAACGATTCTCTCATCAGCCCCAATCACCCGATATGTCAACTGCACAAGGTGAGAATCGCTCGACCGCTACTGAGGGTCAGAGCGTCAATGTCAATCAGACCAGCGAGTCTGTTATCCCCATCACTGTCAACACTACAGTGGGAGGCGAGAAGAAGAAGCTTTTGTCTCGAAGCCTATTCCGGAAGGAGCGACCGCTGAGGTCAAGTTCGCGATCATCATGGAGAATGTCGAAAACCATCGCAAGAAGATGGATGCCGACTTTGCCAGGGAAACCGCAAAATCGGAAAAGCTTCTTCGCGAAATTGAGCAGCGGATGACTCTACATAAGGAGAGTACCCGGCAGCAGATCACACAGTCAGAAAGTACCTTGAAAGCGCACGCTGCAGGTATCGCTAGAGAACAGGATCAGCGTCATAATGCAATTTTGGACGCTATAGCGGATCATACCAAATAGACCGCGTCAAACATAACAGATCTGCGCAAGGACGGGGCCAACTTGGCAACTGAGGTGGCCATGCAGAGAGCCGAATTGAACCAGGCGAGAGATGTACTGAATAAAGTCCTAGGGGATCCTAATGCTATCCTTAGCTCTCTTGGCCAGCCGTCCGGTTCAGGCAAGTACGTGCCACCAAATCAGCGCGAAAAGACTAACCAAAATGTTGTGTCTTCCTCAGCTACTGTTGCTACTACTCCGGTGAAGAATAAAGAACAAGCCTTGGTTATCAATGGCAGCAAAGAAAAGACTGCCTCATCAAGCGGACATGCCACCAAGAAACACCAAGTCTCGAAGGGCGCAGGAACTGCGTCGGAATCTATGACTTTCGGCCAGTACGACAGCGATGGAGCAGAAGTGGTATATCAGGAACTGCCGGGGAGTTATTATGCGCTCGACCAGACTGGCGCCCCGGTCAAGATAACAGCTTTATCGAAGGAAGAGGTTTTGCCTGCAGTAGCGCTCCAGCAACAGGCTACTACCCGCACTGTGCATGTTGGGGCAGGATCAGCAATAGCAAACCAGGCAGCATCTGGGCAAGCTACCCACCGAGCCGCAATGGCACCTCCTCCGCCTCCGGGACCAGATTACGTAAGACGTGATGAGGTAAAGGAGATGATCAGATTGGCAAACCCTAGAGGCCAGCCAGATGGGGTCTATGAGGGACCTTTCCCGCCACACATCATGCTCGCACCCTTCCCCCGAGGTTATAAGAACATTATCTTCTCTACGTTTTCAGGGGAGGACACTGAAGATGCGGCGACTTATCTGGCCAGGTTTAGGGTACAATGTGGCCAATACCAGAATGATGACGTCCTCAAGTGCAGGATCTTTGGCACTTCGCTGTCGGGCGCTGCCTTTAGATGGTTTTCTAAGTTCAGACCAGGGACTGTGACGGATTGGCCGGCAATGGAACTACTTTTCCGTGAGACATTTGGGACTATTGAGCCTGAAGTAGACCTCGCCTCTCTCACCCAGATGGCCCAACAGCCTACAGAATCGGCAGTCGCTTATCTTCAGCGCTTTCAAATCCAGAAAGCCAAACTGAATGTCATTCTGCCCGAGAAGGAGTTAGTCAAGTTGGCGGTCAAAGGTTTGGAGCCCCGACAACGAAAGAAGCAGCATGGCAGCATGATTCAGTCAATAGGAGAGCTCATCACAGAGGTGGGCAGTTTCAAGCATCTCCTCAGAGAAACAGATGCGAGGAAGAATGCTTCCAGAGGGACGTACGTGCCAGGTAAACACCGTACTATGGCGGCCTTGAGCTACCAGCCGGCCACCTACGACCCTTATTATAATCACAATACTGGAAAAGCGGCCCAGGACAATGAAGAGGACGAGGATAATGATATAGCAGCCTATGAGCTAACCGGGAAGAAGAGCCCGTCCTTGAAGCAGTTGAAGATTTCAAAGGAGCCTGTTAAGCTTAAATCAATGGCCTTCACCAAGCCGGAGTTCGCGACATATACTTATGACGCCAATAAAGCTCACGAGATCCTCGACGAGATGATCGCTGCGAAGATGGGGAAGACTGATTTTGGGCCTTTTCCGCGGCCAGAGCAGTTGAAAGGAAAGAAGTACTGCAAATTCCATAATCTGTGGAACCACAATACCGCGGACTGTGTAAAACTCAAAGACCAGATTCAGGTATGGCTTAATAACGGTAGTTTGCAGGTAGAGGCTCCAGGCACAGCGGCGGCTTTAGTTGACGTGGATCCCTTTCCTGATACCGGGATCAATATGGTCAATGTGGATTGGAACAAGCGGCAGCGACGGAAAACAACTCTGGATTTGGTTCCGAGCAAGCAGAATGATAAGTCTATCGGATGAAACGCCAGCCAGGGGTAGAATTGAGCCAACCAACCACGCTTCACCCGTGATCCTATGCTCGCGATGTAAAGAGGAGTGCGGTATCCAAATACCGCACGAGGAGGTCGAGCAGACATTTCACTTTGGCTCCCTGCCACCAATCAAGTGGGCTTCCTCGTCACGGAACTATCAGCCTTCCAGTCCAAGAGAAAGGGAGAAGACGAAATCACCACCATCCCCCAGAGACTCCAACTTATTCATGAAGCTAAAAGCAGCCGCGGTTGGTCCAAAACAGGAAGAGTCCAGGAGCGATTGCAAAGATGTGCTGACCAAGCCCTATATACCACCTGCGTCAGCCAACCCTATCAAGGAGGGCAGATGGTACACCAGGGAAAAGGGGAAGGTGGTGGAGATTAGCCCGTCCAGGAAACGGAAACTGCAGCGCAAATTTGGAGAAGCCAAACGCGCTCTAGAGGCTTTAAATCAGGGCCTGATCAAACCGTCCCAACTGGTCAAATCGCCCGAACAATACCAGAAAGAGATGGAAGCGCTGGCTGCTAAACCATTAAGACCTCCCCGTGGCTTTAACAAACAAACAGATTCACTAACAGGGGCCTCAAAGCCCAGTGTGTTTTGCAGGATCTCAGAGGAGCGCTCACCACCTCTTGCGCAAACGGAGAGCTCGCCAACTCGGTGTCAGCATGTCAGGCGCCGGCTATTCGGTGAAGCACCAGTGGTCAAAGCTTCAGTCTTTGAGAGGCTGGGGGGCAAGGACAGAACTGGTGACACCTTGCAGTGGCGACCTAAGAAAGTCCAAAGTATGGTCATCTCTGCCTCAGAGGAGCGCTTGGAACCGGAGAGCGCTAAGCCAGTTGTTGTGGAGCAGGAACTGGAATCACAAGAGCTTGCACATTGCGAGGTAAAAGGACTCACGGAAGAGTCGTTGGTAGATCGTTTGGCTAAGCAATTCCAAACTGATATCCCGGGCGAAGAACCCAAGCTTGAGTTGGACGATGACATGGAAGGGACATAGACCGCTGATGTTTCTTGCAACATGGTTTATGTACTCCCCGCGAGATATGCATTGCCAGTCGCTGCTCAGGAGTGTGTGGGGATAGAAGAAGAAGGTGTACAGCCGTTGCAGGTCACTTCAGCAGCGGCGACGCCTGTAGAAGATGGAGTCCAGCAGGAAACAAAAGAGATTCCGAACAAGGGGTCACTCATGCACTTCGCCAAGCCAACACCAGCTATGGTCCAGCACATGCGACCACTATACATTACGGCAGACATCAGCGGTATCAAAGTCAGCAAAATCATGATTGATACCGGAGCAGCCGTGAATGTCGTCACTACTCGGACCATGCACTTGCTTGGGATTAAGCGGGAGAAAATCCAGTCCACGTCTCTTGCACTCAAAAATTTCGCAGGCACAGTAACAAAAACCTTAGGGCTATTGTTCTTGCACATTAAGGTAGGCCCAGCAGAGGGGGTCTATGCCTTCTTCGTGACGGATTGCTATGCGGCCTACAGTGCCATTTTGGGCAGAGACTGGATCCACAGGAGTTACTGTGTACCCTCGACACTTCACCAAGAGCTGGTTATGTGGAATAGGGGAATAGATACGGCGGAGGTGGTCAAAGCAGACCCCCGTCCATTCCCGGTCTCCGCAAATTATGTAGATGCCAGATACTATTTGGAGCCTATCACTCCATTACAGGTTAGTGGCATCGATGATAAGGGCCGCCCCACAGGGGTGACGGCCTCTGAACTGGCACAGTGGGGGCTCACGCTAGCAAAAGAAGGCTTGGAAAGGTCTGGCCACGCTGTGCCCAAACCCTTAACCGATTAATGGATTACGACCTCTCGAATGAGGGGATAGAGGCCTTCCACTCGATACATGAACGACTGTCATCATACATGGTGGAAAAAGAGGCTTATGATCGCATCGCGACCTTAGAGGTCGTTAATGAAGAACTTTTTGATCCGGAGGACGAAGAAGAAGTCCGCATTCAACTTGCCCCGGCAGCGTTGGATGATACGCCTCCTAAAGTTAGAGACCCTACTGAGAAGGTCAATCTGGGCACAGCGAGCGAGCCTATGGAGGTATCTATCAGCGCTTACCTAGAGCCTAGCGAGAAACAGAGGCTCATTGATTTGTTGCTAGAATTCAAGGATTGCTTCGCGGAGAAATATGAAGACATGCCCGGCCTGTCACCAGATTTGGTTTGTCATCAACTACCAACTCTCCCTGACAAGAGGCCCGTCAAGCAGGAGCCTCGACGAATGAATTCGGAGACCCAGATTCTCGTTAAGGAGGAGGTAGAGAAAATGCACAAGTCGGGTATTATAAGGGTCGCCAAGTATAATCAGTGGCTATCCAATATAGTGCCTGTCCGCAAAAAGAATGGCAAGATGAGAGTCTGCGTCGATTATAGAGACTTGAATCTCGCTACGCTAAGGATGTTTACCCCATGCCGGTCGCGGATATGTTGGTAGATGCTGTGGCAGGACATGAGTTGTTGTCCTTCATGGACAGTACTGCAGGATATCACCAGATTCCGGTCGCTGAAGAAGACAGACATAAGACCGCTTTCCGCTGCCCTGGCTTCGCGGGAGTTTTTGAATATGTGGTTATGCCGTTTGGCTTGAAGAATGCTGGTGCGACGTATCAAAGAGCCATGAACTTGATCTTCCATGACATACTGGGAAAGGTTTTAGAGATATATATCGATGACGTAGTCGTCAAGTCTCAGAAGAAGGAGGACCATATCGCGGATCTCAGGAAAGTTTTCGAGCGCATGCGAAGACATAGACTCAAGATGAATCCGGCCAAATGCGTGTTTGGGGTCCAGGTAGGAGACTTTCTGGGGTTCATAGTTCATCAGCGAGGGATTGAGGTCCCTGAAGACAAGGCGAGCGCAGTTATCAACGCGTCTCCCCAGCGGACGAAAAAGGAATTACAGCGCCTGTTGGGTAAGATCAATTTCCTAAGACGCTTTATCTCTAATTCTGCAGGCAAAATCCAACCGTTCTCGCCATTACTAAGGTTATAAGGGCAGAATGAGTTTGTGTGGGAAGCTAAACATCAAGAGGCTTTCGACAGTATCAAGGCCTATTTAGTAAGCCCACCAATCCTGGTTCCACCCAGAGCCGGGGTCCCATTAAAGCTGTACATTTCAGCAGCAGAGGCCTCCATTGGCAGCCTGCTCGCTCAAGACGATGAGGGAGGTGTTGAGCATGCTATATTTTACCTTAGCCGCACATTGACAGACTGCGAGACAAGGTACACCCCTATGGAGAAACTGTGCCTCACTCTGTACTTTTCCGCGTGCAAATTACGACACTACATGCTATCCTTTACCACTTGCGTCATCGCTCAAACCGACCTGGTCAAATACATGTTGTCCCGGCCTATCTTGAGAGGCCGCATTGGCAAATGGGTGTTGGCTCTCTCAGAGTTTTCGCTCCAGTATGTGCCACAGAAAGCTGTCAAAGGGCAGGCCATCGCAGACTTTCTTGCACATCATCCTACGTTAGAGATACCCGCGCTGAAGGAGTTAGAGATTGCATGCACTAATACAACTCGACCAGATTTGGCATACATCCCTGAGTACGCGGTTTGGTACCAAGCTACGGTCTACCTGCAGCCTTGGGTTTTATTCTTTGATGGCTCAAGAACGGACACACTGGCTGGCGCGGGGATTGTTCTGGAAAACCCGGCTGGTGACCGCTTCTCTTATTCTTTCCAATTAACATTCCAATGTACTAATAATCAGGCTGAATATGAAGCTCTTATCATTGGACTCGAAGTCTTACTGGAAATGGGCGTACGGGTCGTTCAGATTCGTGGCGATTCTCAGCTCGTTATCAACCGGCTCCAGGAAAAATATCGCTGTGCGAGTTGGTTGCTTGTGCCATATATGAATCGCGCTGTCGAGCTTCTGGACCAATTTACCGATGTCGATCTGGAACATATACCACGTGAGCGTAACTTTGCAGCTAATGAGCTCGCTCAGTTGGCCACAGGAATCACATTGAAGTATGGAGTGCGCGAGCGCATTTTGAAAGTTGAGCGTCGCACATTACCGTCGTGGCTTGCGCGACCTGATCCACCAGATGATCCTGTGGTCGCGGTACTAGAACCTATTGACGTGGATTGGCGAATCTCGCTGATCGAGTACCTCAAACAACCAGATCCCGGCGCTGACAGGAGGGTTCGCTTCCTCGCGTTGAACTACTTCCTTCGAGGTGATGAATTGCGACGACGTGGGGAGGATGGAATAGATTTTCTCTGTGTCTACGGTCGCGAAGCTAAACGGTTGATGCGCGAGGCGCACACGGGGATATGTGGAGCCCATCAAGCTGGACCTAAGATGCGCTGGCTTCTGCGCCGTCATGGTTATTATTTGCCCAGCATTTTGAAGGATTGTATCGCCTTTGCCAAGGGTTGTGAGGACTGTCAAGCGCATGGTCCAGTCCAACATGTTCATAACATTCCAATGCAGCCTATTATTAAGCCTTGGCCTGCGCGAGGCTGGGCACTGGACTTGATTGGAATGATCCATCCTCCGTTTTCCCTTCAGCACAAGTTTATCATCGTCGCCACTGACTACTTCACTAAGTGGGTTGAAGCAGAGCCTTTGAAGGAGGCTTCCGGTGCCACCATTCGCCAGTTTATCTTCCGTAACATTCTCTGCAGGTTTGGCATCCCTGAGGTGCTGGTTTCGGACAGGGGGGCAGCGTTCATGGGAGGCCCCGTCGAGGAACTGGTCAATGATTTTGGTATTCAATTCGTACATAGCACTCCGTATTATGCCCAGTCTAATGGTCAAGCGGAAGCTAGCAACAAGACAATCATCACCTTATTAAAGAAGATGTTGGTAGAGAACCCTCGCCAATGGCATGACACTTTGTATGAGACACTTTGGGCCTATCGCACTTCTAAACGGAATCCCACCGCCACGACGCCGTATGCACTTATGTTCGGTCATGACGCTGTCTTACCATTAGAAATTAACGTTCATTCTCTACGCGTGCAAGAACAGCATCATTTGAGCGGCGAGCGATTACCACCGCGAGGAAGATGGAACCACAAATCGATAGTATGGGTGATACCTGCAGCGTTCCAGCGAGCTAGATCTCGTGCCCGTGTCTCGCGATACCAGGAAATCTCCTGTGCACTAATGGAAGATGGCCAATTCCCTATCTTGGCTCGATGGTTCTGGGCACCCCAACCGCTAAAGTCTCCAGGAGTCCTTCGGAGGACTGGAATGGGCCGGCGAATGGGAAGGCCGTATAGGGCGATGGCATCGTCTGGAATAACGCCCTGCGGTGCTGGGCCTAACCCGGCGTGATGATCGGGAAAACGAAGGAGTAGGGGTCGATGAATTGAGGTTTCAAGATGAATGCGGGCACCGATGCTGGTGCCCCAAGTCTGAGCGGCATTTTCATTTAATTCTTCTTCCTGATCAATGATGATTTTCTTAGGGGGAGCCATTTCTGGTTAGTGTGCAGAGAATATTTTGGCGGAAATGGTTTTTCTAGGCTTAAGAGACTGGAAGGGTTTCTGAAGTGACAAGGTTGCGGCTGTGAGTTTAAATAAAGGATTTTGTGAGGGAAACGATGCGACAGAAAGCGTTTCACGAATGAAAGGACGCGACCTTCAGTAATGGCATCGTTTCAAGCGACCGGCACGTTTTTCTAAGTCCCCTTCAATCAGTTACACTCCAGCGGGCCTGATTTCGCGGCCTGGGGGGCAATGTTTGAGCCCAAAAGTAATTTTGGCAAGATCCTTTAGTGGATTTAGCGTAGCGGGTCGATAACTGCGGCCCAAAAATAAGCCTACTTGGGTTTGGGTTACAGCTTCGCCCATTCCGTAATTCATAAGGAAAACGAAACCTTATTGGAGTCGAGTAGCAGAGATTGAATAGGAAGCTTCAATCAATAATCCTTCGGTAGCAAGGAACAGTCGAAGACCTAGGTATAAATACTAGGGTTCAAGGACAAAGAAAGGACCTCTCACGAATCAATCAATCCCAGCGATTACAAAGCCTCCCCGGAGCAAACCTTCAACCTCGTTGAAACCCGGTGACCGCCCGCCAGTCCTACTCTCCTCGCGAGCCGACTGTCAGCCTCACCGGATCAACCCGGCGACCGTGCTTCCAGTCCTAGTCTCCTCGCGAGCCGACTGCCAGTACTACTGCCACCGATACACCTAGCGAAGCAAGGGTAACGCCCTCGCAACCCAACGAAGCTAAAGTCACGCTTTAGCAAAACCCGTGCTTTCTCACAACTTCCCAGTGATTGCTCTGCTCAACCTACAACGTTGAGTATCGATACGGTGAACGCAAAGAGATCACAACCAAAGCCCTTACCAGTAAGGCAAGAAGTCCTTTTTCGAAAGGCAAGAGAAGAACCCTGTGACGAGGTTGGTGCTCTCCTCGTCCACAGCGGTTGAAGAAGAAGTCAGGTCAAGGGACTACCCCAACGACTGCACCCCGCGGTGCTGGCACGCCTGCGCAATCACTCGCTCAAAAGAGACAGTTTGCAAGCCAATTGGTTTTGGAGCCAAACAGAACCCAAGGGAAAAAGCTTCGAGGTTGAAGAGTCTGCTGCCCTTGCATCCCAGACCATCAAGCACATGATCGAGGATCTTGAGGATCCCATCCATGAGAGTACTATTCCCCAAGTGACAAGCGAAATCCTTGCCAAGGCGGTCGAATACCTCAACATGCACAGGCAATGTTGCCCGTGTCAGCATTAATTGTGTAAATAGGTTTGACACCTATTTCGTGCTTGTACACAAGAACACACTCTTTGATCTCATCAAGGCAGCAAGCTTTCTTTGCATTAAGGTATGAGAATGGATGAACTACGAGAGTATTTCAACATCAAGGAACAACTTAGGGACAAAGAGCCTAGTACTTGGAAATATGGTCATATTGATTTTACACCAGAGCTGAAGCCTATGGAGTCACTGCAAAAATTCTTGTATTCGGAGAGGGAAAAAAAACAGTGGCAGGGCTCTTCCTCAACGTGATATTAGGATCAGGGGCATTGCGAAGCCCATACATATTGACACTTATAGAACTAGGCATCATGAGTTTATCCTCAGCAATGTGATTTATGAGAGAGCCGATCAATTTCGTTGGTCGATTTATGAGCCTTTTGCTGGAAAAGATGGCACCAGAGTAAATGTAAGGGACCATGTTATATCAATGGGATATAAATTATCTATATTTGAGTTGTAGTTTAGTGAGCTATTTGAGCGCGATATGAAATTATCTATATCAGTAAAGAAGACACAAAAACTAGAATTTCGGATAAAATAAACTAAACTGTAATGATAATTTTTTTATCTACTGCGTTGCGACTGTTTGGTTATTAGCAGTACCGTCTTTATAGCTATTGTTAAATATTCAATTTGTTTTCTGGCATATTTTATTATTATTATTATTATTCAAAGTTCATACTGTACCATTCTCCAAAAAAAAAAAAAGAAAAAAAGAGAGAAGAGGTTCATACTGTACTTTTGATCCAAAAACCTGCAAGATTATTCAAAGTTCATACCGTACCATTCTCAAAAAAATAAAAAATAAAGAGGTTCATACTGTACTTTTGATCCAAAAACCTGCAAGATTATTCAAAGTTCATACTGTACCATTCTAAAAAAAAAAAAAAAAAAAGAAGAAGAGGTTCATAGTGTACTTTTGATCCAAAAACCTGCAAGCCACATGTGAACACATGATCCCTTTGCCTGCACTCTGACCCTGCCCTCAATGTGGAGATTGAATTGTTCATCTTTTGACAATGCATTAGTAATTTACTAATTTGCTAACCCAACATTGACGACACTCGCCACAGCAAACCTATAGTTTTTGAGTGAGTGATGTATGCCACGAGCTTCAGATCCGTGCTTAGCTTGCGGGAGGTGTATTGTATTTGGATTTGTGCAGACTTTTTTTAATAGGATGCAAAAACAATTAATACATGTATTTGGTTAACGTGTGTGATGACATTTACATATAAAATGATAATTTTAAGTAAGAGCTCCGATCATAAATGAAAGATTTTCAAGGTTAATACTTGACAGCTCTAGTATCCCAAACTATCCGAACACACATATAATTGAGTGAGTTAAGCTAAATCAGAAATCTGTTTCTCCTCTAATGTAACAATGAAGTGATGAAGTCAAAAAATCATAAATTTTATCGCCACTTATCCACGTAGTAATTAGGAATTAAAATAAAATAAAAAAAACCACTCTAGTAATAATTCTTCTATCTGAAATCAAAATAATGAGCCAGCCCAGTAATCCTTAATGACATATTGGGCTCAATTGAGAATCCCATAACAAGAGACTGGACGGCTCAGGGATTCCACGAATCCGACCCAAAGCTGGATTCGGATGCGGGCTGAGGCGGTGGAGCAACTATAAAAAGCCCACGCTGGAATAATCACTTTCTTGTTGCCTACTCTAATTTCCAAGTACTCAAATCTCCGCCTGAAGCTTGAAACCAAAACAATCAACAAACCCTAAAAAGCGAGCAAAATCTTCAATTCACAATGGCATCGGCGATGGTTCTGGACCCGAAACCCCTACCAGAGCCACCGGCTTCGCTGCCCTCCCTCAGATCCGACCCGGCCTTCACCGACCCGAACTCCGACGAAGACTCCGATCTCTACAGCCGCCTCAAGGCCCTTCAGCGCCAGAACGAGTTCATCGACATCAAGGAGGAGTACGTCAAAGACGAGCAGAAGAACCTGAAGCGCGAGATGCTGCGGTCGCAGGAGGAGGTGAAGCGGATCCAGTCGGTGCCGCTGGTGATCGGCCAGTTTCTCGAGATGGTCGACGAGAACCACGGCATTGTGGGCTCCACCACGGGCTCGAATTACTACGTGAGGATTCTGAGCACGATTAACCGGGAGCACCTGAAGCCGTCGGCGTCGGTGGCGTTGCACCGCCACTCCAATGCTCTTGTGGATGTTCTGCCGCCGGAGGCGGACTCGAGTATCTCGCTGCTCAGCCAGTCGGAGAAGCCCGACGTCACCTACAGTGTAAGCTATGCTCAATCCTTCTTTTGGTGTTTTTGTTGAAATTGGAGTAGGGATTTTAGGGTTTTTGATTATTATTATTATTTTTTTTTTTGCGGAACTAGTTAAAATTGAAGTAAAAAAGCATTAATTTAGGATCAATTGGGGCTTTTGAATTGAGGCATTTAACAATGTTCAGGTCCATGTGCTGTGGGTATAGCTGAGCTAATTGATTCTCTAAGTTGTTTTGCCCGAAAGTCTATCCCTTTGGTTGAGTATTGAGTGTTAAGGTGAAATTAGGAAAAGCCATTAATTGGAAGCAATTGGGGGTTTTTGAATTCTGGAATTTAACAAAACTCAGGTGCCAAGTGCTGTGGCTATAGGTAATTTTTTTTTTTTGGGAAAGGATAGCTCAGCTAATTGTTACTGAACGAGAGTTTGTTCTCTTAGTTTGGGTTTTGCCCAAAAGTCTGCACCTTGTTCAAGTATGAGCGTTAAGGTGAAATTTAGCAGAAGGCATTAATTGGGGCTTTTGAATTCTGGAATTTAATGAAATTCAGGTGCCATGTGCGGTGACTATCTAAGCTAATTGTTACTGAGCGAGAGTTTGCTCTCTTAGTTCTTGGGCAAAAAGTCTAGCCATTGGTCAAGAATGAGTGTTAAGTTTGAAACTTCAGCTTTTCTGGTTGCAATATGCATATAGTTTTTCAATATGAGATTAAGTTTAAATGAAAAGTTAAGTATTTAAGTTTCATAGCTGTAGTTCAGATTATGAAATCTTAGTTTAGGGGTTCCCAATTTACTACCAAGTTGCCTCTCTCTCTCTCTCTCTCTCTCTCCATAGAAACAATTCCTATTGGTTTTGCTGTACCAATTGTAGTCTCAGAGTTGGATGTTTGAAAATTTTTGTTTCTGTTTTTCATCTGTTTGCTAAATACTACTTCGGCTGATTCGTTTCATAATAACATGATACTGTAATACTGATACTGATTTATCGTGTTCCATGTTTAAGGATATTGGAGGATGCGATATTCAGAAGCAAGAAATCCGTGAAGCAGTGGAACTTCCACTTACTCACCATGACTTATACAAACAGATTGGAATAGATCCTCCACGTGGTGTATTGCTCTATGGCCCACCTGGAACTGGTAAAACCATGCTAGCTAAGGCTGTGGCTAACCATACAACTGCTGCTTTCATTAGAGTTGTTGGTTCAGAATTTGTTCAGAAGTATTTGGGTGAGGTAGGATAATCTGTAAAACTTTTATTCTTATCGTACTTGGGCTACTCTATTTTTATGTCTTTCATCTTGGAACAGCAAATGCTATGAGGTCAGTGTAGGAGATTTTGATTGTATATAGTAATTCTTATTATGATTTTGTTTTCTTTGTCTAGGGTCCACGAATGGTTCGTGATGTTTTCCGCCTTGCCAAGGAGAATGCACCTGCCATCATCTTTATTGATGAGGTTGATGCTATTGCTACTGCAAGGTTTGATGCTCAAACTGGAGCTGATAGAGAAGTTCAACGAATCCTAATGGAGCTCCTCAATCAGGTAGGTCCAGGAAATCTTTATTTTAATGTGTAGGGCTTTTGATTATTTAGAAGTGCATATCTATTTGAACTTAGATACGCAAATTCCTTTTGGAATTGGAGAAAATATTTTTGTAACAGCAATTTTTGGTACCGTATTCATTTATTTCTTGCCAGCTCTCAAATTAATTAGGAATTGTTATCTTTTGCAGATGGATGGGTTTGACCAGACTGTAAACGTTAAGGTCATAATGGCTACTAATCGTGCAGACACTTTGGATCCTGCACTTCTGCGTCCCGGAAGGCTTGACCGTAAGATTGAATTTCCTTTGCCTGATAGGCGTCAGAAAAGGCTTGTTTTTCAGGCAAGTAAAATTCATATTTGCATCTTTCCATGAATGATTTATTTTACAATTATCTTGGGAACTTTTACAAAGTTACTGCAAGTAATCTAATTTCAAGTTCCTTGCTTATTCTGCAGGTTTGCACTGCTAAAATGAACTTGAGTGATGAGGTAGACTTGGAAGATTATGTATCTCGGCCAGATAAAATCAGCGCTGCTGAGGTGAGTTGTGATTTTCTGTTAGAACAAAAATATTTTTTTCTTGCTATGGTTATCTGCTATAAAAATTAAATCTTGTTCTCTTTTAGAGGGTTGGGCTAAGGTGCTGAAATAGTTGTGACGTACAAATAATGATTACAGTATCGTTATGTTAAAAGTTCATAAACATGGGATGAATCAAAAGTTTTGCAGCATTTCATACTTCGTAATTGTTTTCAGTTTGCTAACTAATATGACGGTATGGAATGCTATATCCTACAGATTACAGCTATCTGTCAAGAAGCCGGAATGCACGCAGTTCGCAAGAACCGATATGTCATACTCCCAAAGGACTTTGAAAAGGGTTATCAAACCAATGTGAAGAAGCCTGATACTGACTTTGAATTCTACAAATGATCGCGCTGGAGGAGGTTTCCGTTCGGGTTGCTGAAGAGCCCCTGTTAAATATGGCTTCTTTGCCATTACAGCTCACCGGAAGGCTTTTTTAAATTATTGTCTTGTATGGTCTTGAGCTGTCAAGTGAAACTATACTGTTGTTTATTGTGATAGTGCAGTTCTTCTAGCGTGTTACTTGATATTCTTCTTCGATCTCAGCATGTGTCAAATTTATGAGAACACTTTCATGTTAACTAGAAGACGGGTCAAAATTACAAATTATTAGAGGACTATTCCTTCAGCAAAGTAAGAATGAAATTTAATGGAGTGCAAAATAACCTTTGTGTTTTCTAGCCTTTTTTTATTTCTTTTTATTTTCTGTCATTGTCTTAGAGTAGTTTTTGTACTTCTGCTGTGAGTTTCAACCTCTATCCGTAACAGTTTGGACCACTACCTTAGACAGAGGCTTCGTTTTTACCCATTACTTTCATCCAAGGAGGCAAATATATATATATATATATATATATATATATATATATATATATATTTGTTTTAGATTGAGAGGGCAGTTGATAGTTGGTACTTGCAGTTGGGTTCCCCTTTGAATGATCCGTTTGTAACTTTGTATGAATAATAGAGAATCCTATACCAAGTTCATATAGTGATGGACAGATTTTTTTTAGGACTAATACAAAAGCAATTTACATTTATGCGTCCATATGTTCAGGCCTGACTGTGGGCCTAAGCAAACTAGGCCCGAGCCAATCAATTTAATGAGTTTCAAACTTTGTTGAGCCATAAATAATAGTTATAATACTGCGATCGAAAAATTATTGTGATAAAAAAGAAACAAGAGCACACCTTTTTTTTTGGTATTGAAAAGAAAAAGAAAAAAAAAAGAGCACACCGTGCTCACAAATGATTCATCAGTAATAGTTCTCTTCAACAAAATTAAAATAAGAGCGGTATATCAACCCTAGAGAGCGAGACTCTAGCTTAGCACCATCGGCGAACATAATCGTCGACGACTGGGAATGATGGCACTGCGCATTCTCGCGTGGAACTGTCAAGGCATAGTGAGTAACAAGAGGAGACGTGCTTTGATCGATCTGATTCGACGAGAGAAACCGAAGGTCCTGTTTCTCTCAGAAACCCTATGTAGTCTGAAGCAACTGGAAACCTTACAAATTAAGGTAGGGTTTCGACAATTGTCTAGGTTGGCCTAAGGAGGATGATAGTCAAGGTATAGCTTGCCTGTGGATGAACGACGCATAGGTGTGAATCCGGAATTACTCGGCTCGACATGTTGATGTGGCTATAGGAGTGGAAGGAGCGGCTGATGTGTGGAGACTCACTGGTATCTACGGGTAACTGCAGATTGACATGAGACCTGGAATCTAATGAGGCAACTTGCAGCCCAATCAATACTGCCATGGCTGATTGTGGGGTGATTTCAATGAGAAAGCAGATAACTCTGAGAAAACAGGAGGGGTGCCTAGGAGGCATGCTCAAATTCAGGCATTCAGGGAAGCAATGATGGATTGTTCTCTTATTGATATGGGGTATAGTGGAAGCCCGTACACATGGTCTGATTACCAAACAAAAGAGAGGTTGGATCGTAGTCTATGGACCGTGGATTTGCGGGGACTGTTTCCCTCGTCTCAAACGACTCACTTACCACCAAGTTCTTCAGATCACAGTCCATTGCTTGTTGATGTCAGTGAGAATCCTGTACCTCAGTCAGGCAGGAGGAAATCACGATTCCAGTTTGAGCAATTCAGGGCAACTCACCCGGAGTGTGAAGCGGTGGTCCAACGTGGTTGGCAGATGGGTGTAGACGGTGACCCTATGCATTGGGTTTGTCAGCGTATCAAACATATTGGAAGAGAGTTGACAGGATGGCAGAAGCAAACTTTCATGTTTAGACAAGTAGAAATGAGAGCAGTTCGAACTCGTCTGGATGAGTTGCTACGTAAACCCTATGATGCAGCTGATCATGGTGTAAAGCAAACTCTTGAAGCAAGGTTTCAAGAGTTGCTTATGCAGGAAGAAATAGTGTGGATACAAATATCCAGGGCGGCAGGGCGTTATGGCTGAAATGTGGAGATAGGAATACGGCGTATTTCCACAGAAGAGCATCCAATCGAAAGCAACGTAATCGGATTCTGGGATTGTTTGATGCAGCAAACCAATGGGTGAGTGTCTGAGTGATGCTGCCGGTATTGATAGGGTGGTCAGTGAGTATTACAAGATTTTGTTTCGAACTGAGGGGGTGAACAACAGAGCTTTGGAACTTATACTTAACACAGTCCAGCCTCGGGTTACGCGGGACATGAATGAAAGGTTTTTAGCACCGTACTCTGATGAGGAGATAAGAACAGCACTGTTTCAGATCCATCCTTCCAAGGCACCTGGCCTAGATGGGATGTCCCCATTTTTCTTTCAGAAGTACTGGAATGCAGTTGGTCCAGATGTGCGCACGGCTGTGAGGTATTTTTTGTCCTCGGGTGTTTTGATTAAGGAGGTAAACTTTTCACACATCACACTTATCCCAAAGGTCAAGAGTCCGAAACATATGTCGGATTTAAGGCCTATAGCTTTGTGTAATGTTTTGTATAGAATTTGTTTGAAGGTATTGGCAAACAGGTTGAAAAGAATTCTAGGAGGTATAATATCACCATTGCAAAGTGCATTTGTTCCTGATCGATTGATTTCTTATAACATCCTGGTTGCAACTGAAGTAATTCATCATTTCATAATAATCGTAGGGGAGGTGACGGGCATTTCAGTTTGAAGTTGGACATAAGTAAAGCGTATGATAGATTGGAGTGGCCGTTCTTGCAGGCCATAATTCTGAAAATGGGTTTTGCATCAAAGTGGGTGGACTTGATAATGGCTAGCATTCAAACTGTTAGCTATTCCTTCTTAATGGAGAAGTTCGGGGTTATGTTAAAATTTTCCAGGGGTATTAGGCAGGGTGACCCTCTGTCACCATATTTATTTATCTTGTGTGCAGAAGGCCTATCTTCTTTAATTGGCCATTTTGCACAGAGGCGATAGATCCAGGGTATTGTTCTTGCACCAGGTGCACCACAGCTCCATCATCTTCTTTTTGCAAATGACAGCTTCCTATTTGGTACAGCTACTGATGAGGAATGTCGGCAATTTCGAAATATTCTGTATACCTATGAGATAGCGTCTGGCCTAAGAATTAATTTGCAGAAAAGTGAGGTAGCTTTTAGCAAAAATGTCGATCCTAGATAAACAATACCAATTGGCAGGTTTGTTGGGAGTACAAAGAGTTGATAAACATAAAAGGTATTTGGAGCTTCCTACATATGTCGAGAGAACAAAAACAGCAGCCTTTAGCTACTTGAAGGAGAAGTTGATGAACAAAGTAGTCAGTTGGAGAGCAAAGCTGTTAACTGGAGCAGGCAAAGAGATCTTGATTAAAGTAGTAGCTCAAACAGTACCAAATTATGTCATCAATTGTTACAAACTATCTATTGGTTTATGTGAGGATTTACAACAATTGTGTGCAGGTTTTTGGTGGGGGGACTCAGAAGAGAAACAAAAGATCCATTGGAAGTCTTTGGATAGACTATGCGTCCCAAAGAAAGGGAGTGGCATGAGGTTTAAAAATCTGCATTAGTTCAATATGGGTATGTTAGTGAAGCAGGGATGGAGGTTAGTCAGAAATCCTAACTTTCTGATTGCAAAGCTGTACAAGGCTATTTATTTCCCTACTTGTGATTTCTTGCATGCTGAGTTGGGAGAACAACCTTCGTTCCCCTGGTGGAGTATATGGGAAGGTCGAGCAGTGCTTGCACAAGGTTTAAGATGGCAAGTCGGTGATGGATGGCTACCAGATAGATACCCTCGAGGCCTAGTTCATTGTTTTTTAGGTAACTATTGCATGATTAATGCATCTTGTGTGAGAAATTTGCATTATGTTTCATTTATATATTTAGAAGTAATTCATTATATGCATAGTAACAAATCTGACATAGGGATAATTTCCTAAATCTCTAGATATCTATATGATTATGAAGAAAGGCTAAAAGCTTAAAGAACATGACAGTCATCATGATTACTTTTCCCCATTAATCATCTTCAGAAATTGTATGAACTTTGACCTTCCCAATAACAAATATCTGCTCTAAAGAGCTGCAAACACAAAATAAAATCTTTAGGAAAAGAATATTTGGCAGAAATTGACATACATATGCAGGTTACAGTAACATTAATCCACAATGACATATATATATATATATATATATATATATATATATATACAGATCCTATCCAGAGCGGAGCTCCGCTTTGAAAATTAAAGTGTGAAGTTCAAGTTTTGGGTCACTTTTCGGTCGCATATCCACATCTCGACCGTTCAGTTTTTAGGTACTAGTGTATAGATCGTCTATACAAATTTTCAGCCAAAATGATGATCGTTAAGGCATTGATAACTGCCTTAAAGCTAGTACGGTGCAGGTTAACAGATTCAGTCCGTCCATTGGTTTAAGCGAGTTAGATACCTTAACGATCATCAATTTGGTTGAAAATTTGCAGAGATGATCTATACACTGGTACCTAAAAACTGAACGGTCGAGATGTGGATATGCGACCGAAAAGTGACCAAAAACTCGAACTTCACATGTTAATTTCAAAGCGGAGCTCCGCTCTGGATCGGATCTGTATATATATATATATATATATATATAAATGTCAAGGTTACATTAACATTAATCCTTCTTGTTTTTTCAATAGACATAAAATTAAGAGAAAATTTCTCAAACAGTACACCAAGTAAAGACCACTAATAATTCTTATACATAAAGTTTCAAACCAATCATTTCGGTACACGAAATCTGAAACTCGACCCACTATCAGTACACGATGTCAATGACGCCGTTAATTTGACACCAAAATGTTTATTATGCCCTCAATTCTTTTTTTTTTTCAATAATTTTTTTTTCTGTTCTTTTATTTTTTTCCTTCGTTTTTATCTCTTTCTTCTTCCTTCTTCCGGCTCCACGATGTGAACTTTGCCCATCACTCCGAGCTCACCCACGATGTCAAGCCGACAACCATACACACAGATGGATCTATTTTTATTGCGCATAGAATCCCCGAAATCAACCCCATTGTCCGCAGATTCCGATCACAACCTCCCTGAAACCAATCAATCCCCACAAAATCCAAAAACCAAATTCAAGACGAATTGAAGAAAACAAAACCCTAAAGATAGGATTTTGAAACTGAACAGGTTAGGGGAAATCAAAAATTGAGAGAAAGATGAAGTAGATACCTGGTTGGAGATGTCGGAGAGCACCTCTATTTTGAGGAATTGAGCCACGCTCTTATCCTCGTCCTCTGATATCATCATGCCGGTGGCCAGATATTGAAAAACCTATGCGGTCGTGGGGCTGGAACACGGCGGTGTAGTAGCGGTCGCCGGGCATGCCTTCAGATCGACTGAGAGGATGACGACCTCTTTGGATTATTGTCATTGATGGCCTTGGGGGGCTAGTACCGGAGATGGTGAGGGCGAACAGCCTCTGCCATGAGGATGTCAAGCCGATTGTGAGGATCTCCCGCCTCTCGAGCACCGGAATCGACTGGGTAAGGCTGGGCTCGGGTCGGGCCGGGCCTGAAAATTAGTGAGACCGAGACCGAACCTGAAACTTTCGGTTCGGGCCGGTTCGGGCTTTTTGTAAACTGAAAACCGACAGACATGGAACCCATTCGGGGCGGTTCGGTTTTCAGGCTTTTCGGGCCCAAAATGCCTGTTTTGGTACCTGGAAGACTGGAATGCATATCAAATTATAATGCTGTGAAATAAACTCATTAACATAACTGTAATCAATTTGCAATAATCTATTTCTCATTCCTCAACAGAAAATCTCAGTTATTACAAACAACGCTTTCTATATATATATATATATATATATATATATATATATAAACAGTTGCATTTTGCTTACAGCACACCTAGAAAGATTCGAGCTTTCAAGTCCATGCAAACAAAATTCTAGATTAACCTAAAGGCTAAAACTAGTAACCTGCCAAGAAATGAAAAAAATCAGTATCACCCATCATTTTTTCAAGTTTGAACTGATTTGGAGTCCGAATCACGACCTCTCTACGAAACAAATATGATCTTAAAAGTTGCAGCTAAGAACATCAGAATACGAATATGAACAGAACAATCCAGAATCATTACCAGTATCCCAATAAATAATATGAAACCAAGATATTAACTTTGCAAAATCAAGCATATGAGCAAACCCTCACTAATAGTTCAGAGTAGAATTGCATATATACCATAGTATAAAAAAACACAAACCCTCACTACAGGTGTGCTGTAAGCTTAAACATCAAATTCCATAGAAACCCCGAAGAAAACTCAAGTCTGCAATTCAACAACCACCCAAAAATCACCAACAGTAAAAGAAAAAACAACAAATCAAGCACAACAGAAAGAAAAATATCAAACAGGCAAGAGATAAAAACGAAGAGGGAACCTTTTCGCTATCCACAGGGCCAGTGCCCTATCGCCGCCGATCGGTGCCACGCCGTCGCCGAGCTGCTGGTTTCTCAGCACATCGTTCCGGAGAGGGTTCTGATTCTGGAATCCTCTTAGAATCGGAGTATTTGCCTTCGGCTAGTGTGGTGGATGGGTTGGGTGCTGTTCTGGAGCTGCGGGAAGTGGTGGTTGTGGTTCTGGTGAAGGATGGGTTGAGTGAAGGATCTGCAGATCTGGAGCTGTTGGAAGTGGTGGTGGTGGTTCTGGCGCGGAGGAGCCGAGGAGGATTTTGATTTTTGGAGACGGAGATTGGAGCAGGAGCCGGTAATGGACGGAGAGAGAGATAGACAACTCAAGAGAGGGGTGAGGAAGGGACTGAGAGGGAGATTTCGATCAGCTGCAAATCTGGGTTTTCAGATTTTGATAATTTGGGGCTGAGATGGTCAATACCATCGAGAGAGGGAGTGAAGGAGGCTGAGGTCGATTTAGACTTTAGAGTTTTAGACGACTGGAGTCTGGAGGAGTGTTTTAGACTTTTAGGGTTGTGTATTTTTTATTTTTTAAAACACTCAATTATGGAGCGACATGTGGCATATGCTAAAGATACGGGTCGGTTCCGGCTTTCGGGCCCTGAAAATATGAAGACCGAGACCAAACCGAAAAAATGCAATCGGGTCTGGCTTCAGACCGAACCGAAAATTTCTATACTAAAACCGAACCGAATCGGGCTTTTTTCCTCGGTTCAAGTCGGGTCCTCGGTCTTTCGGGTCCAGACGCCCAGCCCTACGATTGGGGTATCAGGTCGAGCAGGTCTCGGGCGTTCTCGCTGTAGGCAATGACCCCGAAGGTGGACTCTTCCACCGCAATCGTGCACCCGAACCGCTGGATATGGCTGCCCCTCTGGATTTTGGACAGGTACGCCATGATTTGCTGCAATTGTCACCGAACCACCGCAATTGTCACCAAAGAAGAGAGAGAGAGAGAGAGAGAGAGAGAGAGAGAGAGAGAGAGAGAGAGAGAGAGAGAGAGAGAGAGAGAGAGATCTGAGGGAGGAATCGAATAGATGAAGAAAAATCAGAAAGAAAGAAAGGAAAACTGAAGAACAGAGGTGGGTTTTCATCGTGGGTGAGCTCGGAGTGATGGGCAAAGTTCACATCGTGGAGCCGGAAGAAGGAAGAAGAAAGAGATAAAAACGAAGGAAAAAAAAGAACAGAAAAAAAAATTATTAAAAAAAAAAAGAATTGAGGGCATAATAGACATTTTGGTGTCAAATTAACGGCGTCATTGACGTCGTGTACTGATAGTGGGTCGAGTTTCAGATTTCGTATACCGAAATGATTGGTTTGAAACTTTATGTATAAGAATTATTAGTGGCCTTTACTTGGTGTACTGTTTGTGAAATTTTTCCTAAAATTAATGAGTTGATAAATGCTTTATTGCACAAAGCGCATGCATTTGTTTTAATTTTGGTGAGGAATTGTGCAAAATTGAAACAACTATCATCTATGTCGATCTATGGCATTCAATGGTGTCCCTTTAGGTTGGATTTGGATATCATCATCATTTCTTGGAAGGTCTGTATATGATTCTTGTGGTATGGTTTATACTATGGTCTTTATATATCTATGGCCTTTAGAAGTGAAAAAAGGAAATTAAATTTGTTGAGTTTGTCCAAGCAAACTGCATATGTGATATGTGTGGTCCTCATAGCACTAGTCCAACGGGCATCCTCATCTTGCTGGTTATATCAACCTGAGAACATATATAAATCTGGGAAAACAAAAAACATTGAATTATTAGCTGAGTCACTGTCTCCAGTGGATAAGTGATGGTAACCATGAAAGTGTAACAAGTTTAACCTTGACAAGCATGTGTTGTTGAGAGTCTGAGACTGATGAGTTCATGTCCAACTTATTTTTTGACTGTTTGATTCTGCGAGTACTTGAGTATGACGTAGATGCCATGTGATTGGCCTCTACACCAACTAGGCTCGGAAAGTAAGTTTATGTGCTTCCATTATTTGACAATAACAGCTACTGGGTAGCTGGAAGTTCTTACGTGTAAATGGTAATCATGATTTTAGTATTTGTTGTTTCATGTTACAGAATATACATTTTTGTAAGGTTGGATGTTTTTAGCATGTGAACAGATTTCTTCTATTCAATTTTTAGTGAATTACATTACCAATGTGTGCATTCACAATTGAATGTCACAATACTTTTTTTGATTTAGCAGACTGATGACTAATTGCATATGGTTTTATGCTCCAATGTTTAATATATATATATATATATATATATATATATATATATTCTCCTTAGTGGGAAGAAACTATGGAGACCACATATCTTCAAGAAGAAATAGATGAAGTCCGTGATGAGTGGGCAGAATTTGTTAGCGACAAGTATCTTTAGACTCCTCAGCTCTATGGTTTAACTACGTATCTAGTGAAACTTGTTTAATTTGTTGCAAAATTTACCTTTTCCTCTATATGAGAGCTAAATATGTTTATGACAGCTAGTACTATTTATGTTTCTTTTACTTTTGCAAACTTCACTCAAAACATTTCAATTGAGAAAGTATAGTAAATGTGAATACTTGAAGTACTTCTCTATATATTAATATATTACAATTTCATTTCAATTTCCTGAATTGATGCAGTAGATCATGGTTGAAAAAAAATCGTCGTATCTCTGGCTAGTAGACAATGGATTTATTCTAGAAATCGTTGTAATTTACTATCTTCATCATCACCGACAACGTTGTCAATTTAGAAACCGATGTAACAGCCTCCAAATGCCAACATTTTTGACGAGAAACTGTTTTCTAATGAAGTTGGAAAATATTTTTCAACTAAAAACCGATGTGTATGAAAGTTGTTGAAGGCCAAAAGTGATGTGTTAATTATATTACCGCATCGGTATCTGAGTGAAAACCGTTATTGAATAATTAAATACACAACGGTGTATTTAGTGCTAACGGTATGTGCTAAGTATATCTACTACGATTTCTAACTAAAAGCCGTTGTACTTTATTATGTTCAACATCGGTGAAGTGCCGTTGTGGAGTGAAGCATAAAAAGATAACAGTCACCTAGACAACGAAAATATATTTTTTCAGACAACGGTGCGGAACCGTTATCTATTTTTGATTTTGTATTTTGTGATGAGCAAGGACATGTTCGGGCAGCATATGTATGGCCCCTGCAGTCCATTACCACGCCATTCCATGCAGACCTACAAGCGTTGACTGAGGCAGTCCAAATTGCTGAAGGTATGGGTTACAATAAGGTGATATTTGAGACAGATTGTTCTATGTTGGCAGCTGCAATGAATCAAGGGAAGGTGAAGGTGACTTTTCTATGTGTAGTTTTCTTCTTGATGATGTAAAAGAAAGAATGAGTGCTCATACGAAGTTCAAAGTAAGATTTGCTCCGCATGAGACCAACGTAGTGGCTCATAAGTTAGCAAGCAAAGCACGTACTAGTGTTAGCCAAACATGGTTTGGTATTGTGACTGACTTTATAAGAGATGTCATTTTAAATGAGTATACTCGTTGATTGTTTTAATGAAATTTCATTTCTGAAAAAAAAAAATAATAATAATAAAATAAGAAGGGATGTACATTTGTCAACGCATTATCTGTTGTTAAAATCATACTATGAAAAAGAAAAAAAGAAAAAAAAACAGATGGACTCTTATCATCTGGGATGCAAGACTCTAGGGTTCAGGCTAATCCAATTTCGTTTGTTGCTAAATTACAAATCTTCATAAAGGAAAGAGAAGGATTAGAAGTTGCAGTTTCAAATCCATCTTCTTCAATCATCTACTCTTCTTTATTAGTGAATATTAAAGTTTAAAGTTTCATCACGGATAATTCAATTGTTAGATATATTATGAAATTAATGTTCTATTGTTGTGTCTTTCATAATCCTTTCTTGATTCTTGATTCTTGATTCTGCGTTGTAAAAAGAATCAAGTTCAAATTGGCTGTTAGGTTGTGATTAATTTTAAAAATGGGGACCCCCAGCAAACTGAAAATGATATGAAGTGGTGGTAGTACCAACTTATTCAGTGTTGCATATACAGCCAAGTCCTTCTAGATTAGGCCAGTCCTATATTTCTCTACTAGACTACCTAATTTATGGATCCATGTGCTTGAATTAATATCAAGAGAAGATGCTGCGGAGGGAAACCTCATATTAAATCAATAGGGTCCCCTCCATGAGCTGTTACTCTAGCTATCTTAAGAATGAAAGAGAGAGTTTACAAAGAAATGAGAACAAGATGTCACTCACTGCACACTACTTCATTTCTTCCTTAAAATTCTGTTTCCCATTGCTAGCTGCAAATTGATTGGCATCTCATTTTTTTTTTTTTTTTTTTGACTTTGTCAAGGGGAACCCAAAGGCTTCCTAGGCCCAAGATAAACCCCTTCGGCGCATGTGAAATGCTCCAACTGTGCATTGCAGCACAGTGCCTGGCCACTTTGACAGCTTGGCATCTCATTCTGTCAAGAGTTTTCTTTAAATAACAAAAAAAAAAAAAACTTTTAAATTAGAAAAATCTTAGAACTCTCATTTCAACATTGATACAAGTATTGACGAAATAAGGGATAAGAAGGGTTTATCAACTCCACCAAGTTTGATATCTGATAAAATGTCTCAAAAAAGGAAAATTATTTCAGGGAGAAAGTTACGATTTATTCAAGCAATCTTTTTAGCACATTGCACGGGGGATCTATATTGCATATTTATATGATTACACGGGGGACCTCATGTTGGCACACCACACTCATGAGTGAGTACGCTCTCATTCTCAGTAGTCATGGCCCTTCTGTGGTCTGTGGCTTCATAGAGATCTGAGCTTGACCATTTATTGCATGCTGCAGCTCCTTTATTTTCCTCTGTTGCCTCTCCACTTATTCTAGTATTCTACTGTGAAGACTGAACCGTTCAAATTAGAAGCACAACCCCCAAATTGAGTCAAAATAACAAAAGGGAAAAAACACAGATCAAGTCAGAGCAGACCCCTCTGAAAGCCATCATACTATCTCCCACGATCAATCATTTTCTTTGTCCAGCAAAAATGCAAACATGTTTATGTTTTGAAGGCTCAGGTTTTCATATAGAATAATTTCCAATGATTTACATTAATTGTTACATTTAGCTTTTAAAACATTCATGGGTTCTTCTCTGAATCTCTGCCAAGCTGTGAGAATGATTAAAACAATGACTTGATCTGATGAATAAATATTAAATCCATGTGAGTACTTTGTCCATTCTATTGTGTTCTTTTCAGTAATTTAGTGCATTATACAGCTTTGAATATACCAAACAAAACCAACTTGGATAAAACATAATAAATACAAACAGAGTCAGACTGTTAACGTAGCTTTCCAACCTACAATATTGAATCCTGGGATGCCCAAAAGTCATGCTGTTTTTGAAGTAGAAAATTCAATTTTTTAGGTCAAGGAAATTCTTTTGCCATAGCCAACTCATGAGTAACATGAATGCTTAATCATGAATCTTTTGAGGTAATTAAGTTTCTAATGAGACATCATGATGAATGATGATAGATGTTAAAACGTCTCATTCAGAGTTAGATTGCTAAAAAAAATTTGACCATGCAGCTACAATGTAAACCATTTTCAACATATTTAGACAATTTTCTAGTTTCTTTAAAATATTATTACCCATTAATTTTCACCATTGGAGACTTGAGAGTTGACGAACTTACATGCCCTCTTATTTAATTTCTAATATGGAGAACGTATGGTACCTGCTCCCATTTCATGTGGTCTTATTTCTTTCTTTTTGTTTGGAATTCTTCTACTTGGCATGGGGTACAAGGTGAGCATGCAAATGATTCATGAGAGATCTTAACCTAATAATGGTAGGTTGAGGGTGGTTGGTTATAAAATAGAAAAAGATTGGAAGTGGTTGGATCAAGGTGTGTCATCAAAGATTGTTCTCTAGATTGTTCTCTACCCACAGCTCACGAGTATATTATTCAAGATATTGTGTCTCATTAATCTGTAACCTTTACTCATTTCTCATCTAAATGACCATTTATATATAAATGATACTTCAAATACCCCACCAAATGGCAATATGGCTAAGCTTATTTAAGTCCCCCCCCCTATATTGAATTGAAATTGGGTTACTTGGTAGGTTTCAATTATATTTCTTAAGTAGCGGAAATGGTATGAACATTGAAATTTTGATATGCATAAGTAATGAGCTGTATGTGATTCAAAATCATTTGAAAACCCTCTAAGCTGATGAAGTTTGCAGCAGGAAACCTCATTGGCTTAAAGGACCCGTTCCCATTCCCCCACTACAGGATATGATGAAGCAAAAGAAGGGGAAGCTACTGCTGCCACTCAGTGTAGGTTGGCCCTGCCAATGTGGGAATTTGAATAATGAAAGTTGATATAAAAACACCAACTACTTTTTAGGCTTAGGTTGCTATACGGAATTAGTAGTGACGGACCTAAAAATTATTCTTTGTGAACGCAAGATAAAAAAGCTCTCAAATAAACTTCAAGTAAAAAAGACTTATAGAAACTAAGTTTATTTATTTATTTTTTTACTTTTTATCAAACACATTGTCTCCAATTCTCGAAAACAAAATACAAGATAGTAATAAATTATGTATAAGTTGTATATAATCGGAGCATAACATTGATTCTGTTTTATGAAGTTGGTGAATATATATACTATTTGCATGTCAACCGTAAAACTTGGATTTGCATTTCAATTCCTTTTTTTTTCCCTCTTAGTCAAACACCCAATGAATGCTATTAATGATGTTACCTATCTGTTTGTAATTGAAAGGTACTTGCATATGGCATATTCGAACTCTCTAATTTAGATATATTCCCATCAGTTCCATATTTGTTATCTAGCTTCTACCAAATATATGCTAACCTTATTATTCATGGGTTGGTCTGCCAAAATCCAAGAATTTAAGTGATAACCTTAATTCAGGGAAATGCATGCATAACTCTGATAGATTTGGGTGCTAGCTAGGATGATTGGTAAGGTCATTTGAATAAAAACAAGTTAGAAGTCTAGAATTGAATACCTAGTTGATGAGGAAAGCTTGAACAAATGGTGACAATAAACAAACAAACAAAACGGTCTAACAACAACAATCAAAATTGTATATTATATGGTATATATTTAAGCACTAACCTGACAATGAGCTGTAAATTTAAATAATTTAAGTTTACAAAACGTTTTCTTGCTCGAACATGTTGTATTACTAGACTGTTAAACATTTCTATGAAATGAGGTATAAATAAGAGGTATCTTCAATTTAATTTAAATAACGTTTTATTTTTATTTGACATGTTGTGATGTTAAGCTATTAAACTCGACTAACTAACTTTTATTTGACTTGGTGACTCACGTGTGGACGTGCTCTTAGCCTTTCTATGTCCCAAAATTACTGTATACATTGTTTATATTTGTATACTGTATATGGTAACTACAAAACTGATACTACTTTTGAGCTAGCTGTCTCTGTAAGTGGTAGCTGGAGACTAGAGAGAGGTTCTCATTTTTTTTTTTTTGGAGAAAGAGAGGTTCTCACTTTGCTGGCAAACACAAACAGTGAAACAGTGAAAGGCCAGTGAAGTCCTCTTCATCTCTTTTATTCTCTATTTTATTCATTCATTCCATCTTCTATCTCCTTTTTCCTTTCTCATTACCCTTTAACAATTCAAACCCAAAAATACTTTTTTTCCGTCTCCAAAACAAGCTCTCTCTGTCTTTGTTAACTTTGTCACTGTAAGAGAAGAAACAGAAATACGTTTCCTGCTCAAAGTCTCGAACTTGCTACTCCCAACTATTAAAATCATGCTTACTTCTCACCAAATCCACATAAAGTCTCGTACTTTCTGCTCCCCAATGGTTTCTTCCAAGTACCCACATTTCAGCTGAGTGCTAAACTTGGAAGAAATCTCTAATGTCTGGATCTGAAGCTACCCCATTCAGCTCAGGCTGCCCTGCTGTCTCTGCATTCTTGGATTCTGCAAACTGCAGGTTACCATCTTCATCTTTTTTTATTGCTTACAGATCTGCTTGTAATTTCTGCCATTGTTTAAGAGTGTTTTGGTTTCTGACAGTATTGGGAGTATGAAGTTATGAATTTTATCCTTGCATGAATGCTTTAATTTGTAGCTCTGCAACATAATTTGTGTTCTAGTTTAAACCCATTAATGGTTCCTCAGTTGCATTCATTTTTGCTGAATAGTTTCGTTGAATTTGGTCAATGCTTTTGCTTTTAGAACAAACCCACTTTCGAGTAATGTTTAGTTTAGGTTTAATTTGGTGAATTCACTTAGTTCAGTTCTTTTGTGGTTGTTAAACAACTCTCAAGTTATCAAATTGTGCACAATTATGCTAATTTATCTTGTTGTGTAAGGAATTAGCTTGGACAACAGTTGATAAAAGATTAAAAGGGTGTTTTGCCTTTCTCACCCACTTGTATATGGTAATATTTTGAACTCCTAACAGACATGTACCTATACGTAGTTCTCTGGTTAAGTAAGAACTGAAATTTCAGATTAGCAATTTAGCATTACTGAAACTGTGAATTGACATTTCATAATTTGATTGTTTTTATTTGCTGTCCTGTGCTTTGCTGTTATTATCAAATGGAAAATGTTTGTCCCTTTTTGTAGTTATTGACCACCTGATCTTGTTTTGTGGTTTTCTTACTGAACCAGGAGATCATGATCCCTGAAGATATAGTTTCAAATTTCTAGTCCTCTTTGTAGACTCTGGTCTCAAACAATAATGAAGTCTTGTCCCTTTTCAGTGGTTTCTTTTGTTTTTGTCATTGCCATTCTTCTTCCCCTGGTTTTCTCTGACCTGAATAGTGATCAGCAAGCCCTTCTTGGCTTTGCTAATGCTGTTCCCCATCGCCGTAACCTTGCTTGGGACCCTGATACCTCAGTCTGCTCCTGGGTTGGCATCAGTTGCGATCCAAATCGAACTCGGGTGACTTCTGTCCGTCTCCCAGGAATTGGACTCATAGGTTCTATCCCACCAAACACCCTGGGCAAGCTTGATGCTCTCAAGGCTCTCAGCCTTCGATCCAACCGCCTCAGTGGTAGCCTTCCATCCGATATTACCTCCCTTCCAATGCTCCAGTACCTATATGTCCAGCGGAACAACTTCTCTGGTGATATTCCTGCTTCCTTTCCACTTCAACTCAATGTGTTGGATCTATCATTTAATTCTTTCACAGGCAACATTCCGCAAATGATACGTAACTTAACTCAACTCACAACATTGAACCTCCAGAACAACTCCCTTTCTGGACCGATACCTGATCTCAACCTACCTAAGCTAAAGCGTTTGAATGTAAGCTACAACCATCTTAATGGCTCTATCCCATCATCCCTTGAAGGGTTCCCTAATTCATCCTTTGTGGGAAACTCGTTTGTATGTGGAGGACCTCTTAAAGCTTGCACCCTCCCTCCACCTCCTACCTCCTTTTCTCCGCCAGCAGCACCTCCTCATAAAAGCTCCAAACTGAAGCTGAAAATGGGAGTCATCATTGCTATAGCAGCTGGAGGGTCTGTGCTCTTGTTGCTTTTAGGCCTCATTGTAGTTCTCTGCTGTTTAAAGAAAAAAGACAGTGGAGGAACTAATGTATTGAAAGGGAAGGCTCCTACTGGTGGGAGGAGTGAGAAGCCCAGAGCGGAGTTTGGCAGTGGGGTGCAAGAACCTGAGAAGAACAAACTAGTATTCTTTGAAGGCTGTTCATACAATTTTGATCTCGATGATTTGTTGAGAGCTTCAGCTGAAGTGTTGGGAAAAGGGAGTTATGGTACAGCGTACAAAGCCGTCCTAGAGGAGGCAACAACAGTTGTAGTCAAAAGGCTGAAGGAAGTGGTCGTTGGGAAGAAGGATTTTGAACAGCAAATGGAGATTGTGGGAAGAGTTGGACAACACACAAATGTTGTACCACTCCGTGCTTATTATTACTCAAAAGACGAGAAGCTTCTGGTGTATGATTATATCTCTAATGGCAGCTTATCAGCGTTTTTGCATGGTATGATCCCTACTCTTTATTTCTGTCTTTTTTTTCCCTCTTTCTCGTGGTTTGACTTTGTGATTTATATGTGGTCATTCCTCTGGGTGTCTGGACACATGAAAATAAACACAGATAGCCTAAAAATCTGTTAGGTGTGCACTTTATGTGCATATCTAGAAGAAAATGCAGGTGAACACGGAGTAGAGAGCATCATAATTTCTGTAGCATACTTCTTGGAAGACATTTAAAAAAAGAAGACTTGTAATGAAGTTTAACACTTGAAACTGTATGCTGCATTGTGCACCCAGTCGAGTAGCATGTTTGATGTTGTCGTGTTATGTTAAGATTTCAGAGTGTTATAATCACATGCTTTGCCACTTTGTATGTATTTAGCAGGAGCGATTGTTACAATTAAGGTGGAGCCCCCCTGCCCTTTTTTCTCTCTTCCCGTACTTGTTAGCTTCTTATGATGCATACTAGTTTTAATGGATGTATTTTTTTTCTACCTTATGGTAACAGAAGAATGTTTATCTGAGAGGCCTGATATAATATTACTGTTCAACTTCATGAAGTATCTTTTATTTTGTTGAGATTAGGATGTGTGGAAATTCCCAAATTCAAATTTCTTGCTAAGTAAACTGAGTCAGGCAAAGAAGCTTTGCATTTTTTGTATTTTAGAAAGGACTTTTTAACATTCTTCCAAACTCAATAAAAGTCTATTTGGGCTACCTTGTCAGACTCGCTTTCCCTACTCTTAGAGCTAGAGTTATGGGTGTGAAAGTTCATAGGAATTCAGCTGTCTGTTGAAGCATTGTCTTGAACTAAAACTCATATTTTTCTGATGACAGGAAACAGGGGAGGAGGAAGAACTCCATTAGACTGGGATTCAAGAATAAAAATTTCCCTTGGAACTGCAAGGGGAATCGCCCACATCCATTCAGTGGGTGGTCCAAAGTTCACTCATGGAAATATTAAGGCCACAAATGTACTTCTCAGCCAAGATCTTGATGGGTGCATCTCTGATGTTGGCTTGACTCCTCTTATGAATGTTCCTGCCACTGCTCGGAGTGCAGGTTATCGTGCTCCAGAGGTAATTGAAACTCGTAAGCACTCTCACAAATCAGATGTGTATAGCTTCGGCGTCGTCCTCCTAGAGATGCTGACTGGAAAAGCTCCTCTCCAGTCACCAGGGCGTGATGACATGGTTGATCTCCCAAGGTGGGTCCAGTCCGTTGTCAGGGAGGAATGGACTGCAGAGGTTTTCGATGTTGAGTTGATGAGATATCAAAACATTGAAGAAGAAATGGTGCAAATGTTGCAAATTGCAATGGCTTGTGTGGCAAAGGTGCCGGACATGCGACCTAACATGGAAGAAGTTGTTAGAATGATTGAAGACATCCGGCAATCTGACTCAGAGAACCGGCCATCTTCTGAAGAAAATAAATCAAATGTGCAGACTCCTGACCTCTAAAACTAGCTTGTTGCTGTTTCCATTTATCAGTGTGGTAAATTCATATCGACATTGATCTGATTAGGGAAGCATTATAGAACATTTTCTATATATGTACATGCCTCCTATGGTTTTCCTCAGCATGATTCAATTCCATCCATGGCTTTTTAGAGTGGGAATCAATCCAATTGTGCGATTCTAGATAGTTGGTTTGTGCTTTCTTTCTTTCATGATTTCTTGTAATATGCATTTTAGCATAATGAATTAATTGATGATCTTCATTAGTTAAGAGCTTTCTCGACTTTCGACTTCTATTTGACAATATGCATGCTAGTCTCATCATATAACAGTGGATTTCACGTACGTATATTCCGCATAGGTCTTGTGAAAGGATTATGAGATTATCACATATGTGACAATTTGTCCAACAATTTGTTACGGACATGATTCTCTTAGGTCCTTGAAAGTAGGAAGCTATATTTGGAGTGTGCTACATTACAAGCCTGGCCATGCCAGATTATGGGTGTGAACACCAGGTATTGTTTAGTTTACTTTGCAATCCCAACTTTTATTTACTGTTTATAGATTGTGGTCCTAGAGTTTCTCACAGCTAAGAAACCTATTGTCCATCTGAAAGATATGAGATTGAAATTAAGCTGGTCAATTGCATCACATTTTTGTTTTCTGTAGTACTCCTCCTCCCCAAAGGCTAGGAGGTACTGCCGATCGATCATCAAACAATGAGGGAAGATCAGTTTGGATCTTTGCCACCCCCTCCCGGCAGCTCCAAGTCAAAGCAGAGCAGCAGGGCCAGCGCACGCCACGTTGCCTTCTCGGAAACTTCCACTCCAAGTACCAAGCCTGATGGAGCCTTCCTCCCCCCACCAGATTTAGATGGAGAACGTCCAAAACGCTTCCGTCCACGTGCCTATGCATGCTGTGCATGGGGTTGCATGTTCATTTTCGCCTTCGTCCTCCTCGCCCTCATCTTAGGTTTTGTATTCATCTCCATCTTCCATTCTTACCTACCTGAAATCAAGGTCCGGAGGTTCAATGCAACGAGGATCGACTTTGGCAACGCTCAAAATAAGCAGAAGGTGAGTTTGAAGGGAAAAGTGGACTTGCTAGTGGAGTTTAATAACAAGAACGAGAAAACCGAGCTCAAATTCGGGTTGTTCAAAGTCAGTGCTTCTGCTTCTCATGTCGATCTGGGTAAGACCGAGTTTCAGCCATTTACTCAGCCAAAGAAATCCACAAAATCACTGAATGCAACCATTGGGGTTAACCATCCTGGGGTAGATAAAGAAGACGCAGACCTCCTGAAACAAGACATTCAAAACCATGAAGTTGATCTGACACTGACCTTGGTCGGAAGTGTTAGCTTCCCACTCTCAGGGATTATGATGAATAAGATTCCGATCATGGCGTCATGTGATTGCAAGCAAACGGAAGTTGATTTTGGGAATAATGCAAAGTGTGATTATCGGATTTTCCAATCCTAAATTATGAGACCTAATGTAAGATCCTTTCTCATAATTGAGTTCGAACTACCTAGCATTGACAGATTCATAGGGCTACAACATTGTTAGATGAGAGGAAAATGACTCAATCCATCCAATGATCGATCCCATATATAAGATTCATAGATTTATGTATATATATTGTATAAGGTTAACATTTTGAATTTTGAATTAATGTTAAATTAGTTCTTCAAATTGATCAAATGTTTTGAATACTAGCGGAGAAGATGCAAAAAATTGCTTTCCTGTGTTAGTTTCAACTACATAAGTCATGATTTTACTTTTTTTTTTTGTAAGGACATCATCTAAGAATAAATTGTTTATTAATATTATGCTCCCAATATACTGTAAATTTGTTAATTATTGCATGATATTTCCTCATTAAATTGGGGTTTTACAGGGCTACACATTATTATCGCCTTTAACCAAATTTTATGATCGCAATGTGAGGTATTTGTATTCATTTGTTCAACACTTCCACATGATTGTTTTGAGTCATGCATCAAAGATTAGAAAGTAATAATATAATTTTGTTTTCTGACTTCATGTTAGTATCGGTGGTCTATAGATGAATTACGACAATCCGATACTGTGCTTATATAAGTTATATCCTAAATCATCCATAAAATAATTCTACTAAATAAATGTTATTTCTATGTACATGTCCACAATCACATATCGACACCAAGAAACAACCAGCACAGCTGTTGTTAATATCCACTAAACAAAGATGAAAACTCTTCAAGGAAACACAATATTATAAGTTCTAACACTCATAAATTGCATAATACAGAACCCCATGAACATCATCTTCTGTAAACCGTGTCTCTTCAGTACATGCTTAATTGAATTTTCAATTGCTGCAAAACCTCAGAGTACGCAAGCGAGCAAACCCAAAATGGCAAGAGCTTTTAGAACTTTCTTTCGTTGTTTCAACCAGTGAACAATATGCGTAAATAGTCGTTGAAGTTCTGTCAATCAATGAGAAAAGTTTCAATAGATCCTGAGTAAAACTAGCCAATCCGTTATAAGGAAACATGTATAGTAACTTCTAATTTCATGCTTACTTTTTCTGCATTTTGTATGGTTCCTACGACGAGAGAACCTTCTTTTATAATTGAAGAAGTCAAGGGTCCTTTATATAGCATGGAGTTGATTTCACCCCAGTCTGAATTGTGAATGCAAGTAAATTAATAAGGACAACTGCGCAAATAACAAAATATTTATTTGAGTCCATAATTCATAAAAATCTTATGTATGTACTCTTCTACACCCCATCATCTTGTAGTCTCAAACTAAAATGCTAGCTTGTTCTTACTTTGGTGACAAAATAAAAACCTAGTCTGGTTTAGTTAGGTCACAACATAGGATGTAAGCATTTCATTGACCCTCCATTTACCCAACTTCTGAACCCTGCTCTAGGAAGGAAGACAACCCTCAAATCCAAACACTGAGGGTTCAACACAACCTTTTCGATTTTCCACCAGCTGGTCGTATATGTAGCTGAAACAAACATTGTTAGACTGAAACTCGCAACTCCATTCTCATCTCGTTGCTTATTGATCTCGTTTGAAACCCATTCGTTCTTTGCCATTGTTTGATATTTTGATATCTTCATGTGCACCAGTCTATGCTCCTTGTATCCCAACTCAAATGGCTCTATCGAGTATATTGCAAGAGAGTTGTCTTTGCATGAAATCGAGTCCTTTATGCTATTGAAGTGAACCGTATTTTAAGGGTCATATCTCAGTCAGCCATGAAGGTTTTGTTTGAGATGTTAAATTTAGAAAGGAAAAGAGAGTCGAGTTGGAAGCTTGGAGTTTGCGAAACCAAGAACATGGAGGTGAAAAGAGAAGGCAAGGACAAGACTATCCCAAATAAAACCATTAGAATTATGAGGTGGATGACGATAACTTTGGATATGTAATGTGATCTCATAGATTGCTAAACATAAGGGTTTGAATTAGGGTAATTTGAAATTGGAAGTAGGGGTGAGTTGTCTAGGCCTCTAGGAGCTTTGAGATTAATCTCCATTGGAATGGAAACCCAATTAGAATTCAAGGCAGGTCTTTGTGAAAAATCGAAAAAGAGATGGGTTTGAGGAAAGTTATTTGAAATGAGAATGTCTTCACAACTTAAATAACTTTTAGAGATCGTTAAAAACATAAATGTTCATTATGGTATTTGTTAAAAGTCAGTCGAAATGAAACAGTTATAGGTATAGTCAAGAAAATGAATAACAAGACTGAAAACGAACATGCAGTTGCAAAAAATGTGTGATCATTATTTTTTTCAATTAACAAATAAAACAAAAAAGTTTAAATAATACGATCATCTTATGAATTAATGTTAAAATAGTTCTTCTTCAAAATGATAAAATGTTTTGAATACTAGTGAACAAGATGCAAGAACTTGCTTTCTTATTAGTTTGTTCTTCACTTAGATGAGTTGCATTGAGTTATATGGTGTTACATTATCCAAGGAAAAATTGTGCACTAAATCTATGCTCTTAGAATACCGTAAGTTTGTAACTTATCACATGATATTTTCTTCTCATTAAATTGAGATTTTATGGGGCCACACATCATTATTCGCTTTAAGCTAGTTATATATATGATCCTAATGTGGGGTATTTATGTTCATTTGTTCCACATGATTGTTTTGAGTCATTCATCAAAGATTAGGAATTAATAATGAACTCTTTTGTTTTCTGACTTCATATTAGTACTGGTGGTCTGTAGATGAATTACGAAAATCCTATGTTGTGCTTATATAAGTTATAAGTTATAATAATAATAATAAAGGGAAATTATGGAAAATGTCATATTAGAGTATGAAATGATAAAAAGGTCACCTAGTTTCCCACTTGATAAAAAGGTCCGTAATGAATTATTAGTAATATTAATTTAGTCCTTATAAATAATAAGTAATGTTAAAAAAAGTCAGTTTTTAATTTTTTTGATTCTCATTCTGCCCTGAAAGCCAACTCTCTCTCTATCGTCTTCTATCGTCTTCTCCTCATCCACAAGAGACACAGAACTCGAGAGAGTGCAAATGGCGAAGAACGACGCGTCTTTGGGATCGCTGTACGAGTTCTTGAAGCGGTGCCGACTCGCTGGTAATCAAATCGCTCCAGATCATTCAGGTCGATCGGGCGTCGTATGAAGCCTCTTCGTCTCTTGACATACTTGTCGAGATTGGAGAGCGCGATGGTGAAATCGAACGCCGCTTTGCGCTAGGCGAACCCGAGGCCGATGAAGGCGTGCTTGTCGGTGCCATCTTCGATCCTAAGGATGAAGTAGCGCGACGATTCGAGCATGGTCTTGACGGAGGTCGCTGGAATTTGGATCCTCCAGTAGGATCTCGCACCGGTCCTTGCAAGACCTTTTCCGCTCTCGGCGAGCTTCTCGTCACTGCTGGCTGCATCACTGACTTTGATGAGTACCGCTCGGTGAGTTTATCTTCCCCGGTTGTTTTGATTCGTGCTGCTTAGTTTCTCAGAATTGTTAGCTTAGTTTCTACAATAAGCTTATTGCATTGGAACTGTGGAGCTTAGTTTTGTTAAAGTTAAGAGTTTTTTGGTGAAATTTAGATAGGCAATTGTGAATTTCTAATGAACTGTACTCGATGAGTTATTGAATTGTAGGCTTTATGGTGTTAGATGTTTAGTACTTACAATTAGGCATGGTTGAGATGACACTGCTTCTGAAATTAGTATTTTTTATTGTGATGCTGATTCGATGAACCAAGTTATAAGAATCGAACATGTTAGTTGTGAAATTGATTAGGAAAATTAGTGGTCAAGAAATTGATTAGCAAATGGACTCAGTATTGTGATGAAATTGATTAGTTGTTGTGATGAACTGTTGGATTTGTTTTTCGGTCAAGAAACTTAAGGTGTTGAACTGAAAATTGTGAATCAGATTCTGAACTGGAGCCAGCTGCTGCTGGATTACAGGTTACATCAGATGGAAACCCGAAAATTCTAGATGTTCTTGATTGGTTAGTAGATAATAGTCTACCTTAGTATGAAATTGGTGGTTTTTATCGTGCAAGATGATAAAAACCCACATATGAATAGTCTATTTCGTATAAAATCCCAAATTTCAATTCTGTCATGATTTTTTTTATGTTAAGGATATTGTTTGTTTGCTATCACATCTTGCAACATGCAGTCATTGGTTAACACTAGGGATTTATGTTTTGTGTTTTTGGTTCGTAACTTGGTAAACTCTTTGGTGTCCTGTTATGGTGTGGATCTTTAGGAGATTCATGTTCCCAAGTCCATATTAGACATTTGTGCCCTTTGGAAACTTAAAGATGATGAGAGAGGTAACATGATTTAAGCATGGTAATATATCCATTTCCATGATTTAAGCTGTGCATTTCGTTTTGTGTTGTTTAGGTTTCTTAGCAATTACACGTGCCTATGGTGCATGCATAATTGCATACATAGAAGCATAATTGCATACACTCATATCCATGCCTAGCTTACTTTGGATGGTCTAAAGGCATCTCAGAGTTTCATGTCTTGAGGCAATGATTACAAAATTGCAGCTAGTTTATAGTGTTTCTCTCTGCTTATGATTCTAGATTCTGTTTCATATTGTCTATTTTCATTGATCTGAGGTCAGTCTCTCTCCCTCTCTCTATTGTCTATTGTGTATGATTGTGGTCTCTTTGTACTCTTGTTTATGGAACGCTTTATAGAAGAGGCCCTTAAAAGGCTGAAAAAGAAATAGGTCTCTTTATACATTTCATACTGATTGGTGTTTGCCCTCTATATCTGCCCTGGATGCAGTACAAATGGAAAGAACAACATTACTGGGAAATTCCTTCCAATTGATATTTAGATGTCATTTATTTATTTTCTCTGTGCGAAAGAGTTGGCTAATATTTGAAATGGTTTCAGGATGTGGAGGCAAACAATCGAAAGGTGAAAGTGTATGGTAGGAATTATACATTCATTGAGACCAGATGGAAGAAGCTCAGAGTTGGTGATCTTGTCAAGGTGCACAAGGATGAGTACTTTCTTGCTGATCTGCTTTTGCTTTCATCAAGCTATGAGGATGGCATTTGCTATGTGGAAACTATGAACCTTGATGGAGAAACAAATTTAAAATTGAACCATGCACTGGAGGCGACATCCCATCTTCATAATGAAAATTCCTTGGAAAGATTTAGGGCAGTGATCAAGTGTGAGGACCCAAATAAAATTCTATATTCATTTGTTGGGACTTTGTTCTATAACGGCAGAGAACACCCACTTTCCTTGCAACATATGCTGAAAAATACAGAATATGTCCATGGATTTGTTGTTTTCACTGGGCATGACACAGAAGTGCAGCAAAGTTAGACAGCTCTCTTTTCTTTTAGTGTCTTTTTTTTTTTTTTGCCCTTCTTTAATTATTGAATTTCTAGTGTTGCATGTTGGTCTGTATGTTAGTTTGGTTCATGGTAGTTTTGGAGGTTTGGATTGGTTAATTGTGCTAACTTGGTCTCAGTTTTGTTTATATTCAAGAACTGATTGTTTGATTACAAATCAGAATTTTATCCAGATTATGTGACTTGGCTACTGACAGTTACTTGGTTAGTGACATTGTCAGTGACATGGTCAGTTACTTAGTTAGTAACATGTGATTAATAGTGACTTGGCTATCAACTTGATTGTGACTTGGCTACTGATAGTTACTTGATTAGTGACATGGTCAGTTACTTAGTTAGTGACGTGATTAACAGTGACTTGGCTATCAACTTGTGACTTAGTTACTTGGTGGTGACATGGTCAGTTACTTAGTTAGTAACATGTGATTAACAGTGACTTGGCTATCAACTTGTGACTTGGCTACTGACAGTTACTTGATTAGTGACTTGGCTACTGACAGTTACTTGGTTAGTGACATAGTCAGTTACTTAGTTAGTGACGTGATTAACAGTGACTTGGCTATCAACTTGTGACTTGGCTACTGACAGTTACTTGATTAGTGACTTGGCTACTGATAGTTACTTGGTTAGTGACATAGTCAGTTACTTAGTTAGTGACGTGATTAACAGTGACTTGGCTATCAACTTGTGACTTGGCTACTGACAGTTACTTGGTTGGTGACATTGTCAGTGACATGTAATGTGACATGGTTAGAACTTATAATAATAATAATAATAATAATAATTCTACTAAATTAATGTTATTTCTATGTGCATGTCCACGATCACATATTGACATCAAGAAACAACCAGCAATGGTGTTATTAATATCCACTAAACAAAGATGAAAACTCTTCAAGGAAACCCAATAATATAAGTTCTAACACACATGAATTGCATAACTCGATCAGATAATTTTCTTTTGTAAAAAATATGACCTAGCCCTCTGCTAGGGTTTACTCGACGGCTGAGGCTTTCGATAAAACTCCCAAACATGGCCGTAAGCGGTGAATTTCCAACTAGGAGGACAGATATTGGTCCTTTCTATCCTCTGATTGGATTGATGGTAGCGACAACGACGTTTCTCTACATCGTGCTTTTGGGACTATTGTTTTCTTTCTTCTCCTTTTTCTGTGTTTTGGAGGAGAATTGTTTCAGGAGGAGGATCTTTTGGATTACAGGAGGATGTTGATTTCGGATATGGGATAGGGCTGTAAACCCATGGTAGTGGCAGCAGTGCGGCGTGGGTTTCAACTGGATTTTCTTGGAATGATCTGTTCCATGATGGTGATGATGGAGTCACTAGCTTAGGATGGGAGGCAACTGCAGCTTTGGCTTGCTGCAAATTTTTGACGGGTCCGATGATGGATGAAGACCTCCTGACGCAAAACGACGATGACGCTAGAGTGCGGCAAGAAGTGAAGATTGTCGCCACTGGCGGCGGAGGACATGACAGCGGGTGGGTGGCCTTAGCAATTTTGCTTCGTTGGGCCTTTTGGGCTCTCACATGGCTAGTGGGCTCAAAGGAAGGATGTTGTTTCGACTGTCGTGACGTTCCAACTTCTGTGGAAAAGGAGACATGTGATCCCGAGAATGAACAAATGGAAAAGATGTAGCCAGATGGTGGAGCTGTAGGGGATGCAGGTGCATCATCCTTAACTAATAATGTTTAAATTTTGTTTGGGTTGCGAGATCTAGTTGCATTTATTTATTTTACTTCTGAGTTTTTAGGTTTTGTTAGAATAAAGGTGCTTGAATGTCCTGAGTAAATTTCATGCTTACTTTTTCTGCATTTTTGTATGGTTTCTACGATGGGATAACCTTCTTTTATAATAGAAAAGGGTTCTTTATATAACAAGGAGTTAATTTCACCACAGTCTCAATTTTGAATCCAAGTAAATTAAATAAGGTCAACTATGCAAATACACAGCAAAACATTTGTTCGAGTGCATAATTCACAACAATCTTATATATGTACTGATCTACACCATATCATCTTGTAATCTCAAACTAAAATGCTAGCTTGCTCTTACATCGGTGACAAAAATGAAAAAGCTAGGTAATCTAGTTTATTTAGATCACAATATTGGAAGTGAGCATTTCATTGACCCTCTATTTACCCAACTTCTGAACCTAGCTCTATGAAGAAAGCCAACCCTCAAATCCAACATTGAGGGTTCTACACAATCTTTTCGATTCCATACCAGCCGATCGTATATGTAGCTGAAACAAATATTGTCAGGCTGAAACTCGCAGCTCCATTCTCATCTAGTTGCCTATTGATCTCATCTAACTCCATTCATTCGTTGCCATTTTCAATATTTTGATATCTTCATGTGCACCAGTCAATGCTCCTTGTATCCCAATTCAAATGACTCTATCGAGTACATTGCAAATGAGTTTTCTTGGTCCGAAATCGAGCCCTTTATGTTGGTCAAATGAACCGTAGAGACTAGGTTGGGGTTCTCTATTTTAAGGGTCATATCCCAGTTAGCCTTGAAGGTTGTGTTTATGATGTTAAAGTTAGAAAGGAAAAGAGAGCCGAGTTGGAAACTTGGAGTTTGGGGAACTAAGGACATGGAGAAGAAAAAAGAAGGCAAGGACAAGACTGTCCCAAATATAACCTTTCGAATTATGAGGCGAACAACAGTAACTTTTAAGATGTAATGTGATTTCATAGATTGCTGAATATAAGAGTTTGAATTATGGTGATTTGAAACTTGAAGTAGGGGTGAGTTGTCTGGGCCTTCAGGAACTTTGAGATTAATTTTCATTCGAATGAAGAAGCTAAGTGGAATTCAAAGCAGCTTTTTGTGATAAAGCGAAAAAGAGATGGATGTGAGGAAAGTTAATTGAAATGAAAATGTCTCCATAACTTAAATAACTTTTATAGATTGTTAAAAACAAAAATGTTTACTATATTTTTTCTTTGATTAAATTGGGTGTGAATTGATTAAAAATAGTGAGAAGCAAACATTACACAACAGCCCGCTCTATGAAGGCCCAATCAGAAATGAGCTATTGCTAAGAGCAAGAGGCTCACGCTACGAGGACCCCCGTTGGCGCCTTTATGTCTCCATGTCTCGAATCAACCTCAATCTCTGACAAGTATGGTTTGGTCGATGCGGATGATGAACCCCGAGTTTGAAGATGAGTGGATCGGGAATCTAACCCTACTTATAACTAAGGCACAGTAGCGCACCAAGCGGCATGATTGATTAGCTAGTAAGGAAAAATCCATGTTATACTTGGATGTCCTTTTATGGCTACTGCTAATACAATCATTGATGTTAAAAAAAGGGATTTTCACTATGACGGTTGCTCTAAAAACTAGAATTCTATGTAAAGATGTCTTTAATAGCAATTGAAATCAAGTAACTAAGAAACCATGACACTATTAAGAAGGAAACCGGACTAGGCCAAATTTCCAACCCAATTTATTCTCCGGGACTTCCCTACGCAGAAGGGGCTTACCCAAAAGCACCAACAACCTAAGCTAGAGGACAAAATCCCAAAGCTCAAGATAAATAACACTAAGCCCACAAGAAAGCTGCCCTAGCAAATAAACACCCAAAAAAGGATAAGAAAAATAAAGCGACAGCCCAAAGGGTGGGATAGAGCCCAAGATCAATAATAGTGGCCCAAACCAAATCCATTAATAACCACCAAGCATCGGTCAGCTGCATGCATCGCCGTTACCACCATGACTTACTTTGCCGCCACGCCGCAAGGGACATCACCACACTGGCTTGACGCCACTACTCTGAAGACATCAATGAAAACTAGTGCAATAAGCCCAAATTTAAAATGAAGTTAGAAGCTTTGCACATCAGATCATTGACAACTCCTTTGATGTCGCCCGTGTCGTCGGTGTCTAGGGCTGGGCATTTAAACCCACAAACCCGGACCGGCCTGTCAAAGCCCGACCTGTATAGGCCGGGCCCATTTTTTTTTCATTGAAACAGTTCGAGCCCGGGCCTTGACTTTCAAACAAATGGTTTAGGCTGGGCCTTGACTTTCAGAAACAAAAAAGCGCTCCAGGCCCGTATCACTTAAAAGAGACAGGCGTTTCTATCTTACTGGTCATATAATAAGGCTCAAAACCCTTATCATTGGGTCGACCTCACTGAATCCTTTTCTTCAGCTCCAAATTGCCAAACTCTCTCTCTCTCAGACCCGTATCACTTAAAAGAGACAGGTGTTTCTATCTTACTGGTCATATAATAAGGCTCAAAACCCTTATCATTGGGTCGACCTCACTGAATCCTTTTCTTCAGCTCCAAATTGCCAAACTCTCTCTCTCTCTCTCTCTCACTCACACATTCTTCACGATCAGCCTCCTCCTTCTTTCTCCTTCTCCTCTGCCAATCGGACTTCCGACAATTTGCTCCGATTCTCAACTCCAAGATAACAAGATTATCATGGTATAGGCTTATCATGGAGAAGGCTAGGTGGTGTCTTCATTATCCATCGATCTGTACTAACTGCTAAGGGCTTCAAATATCTCACGATAACCACTTCATTATCCATCAATTTTGCAACCATTGCTAAATTCTGAAGCTCACAACTCTTCAATTCGGTGCTGAAAAAATGAGGCAGAAATGTTTTGGAATTTTTGAATCTTTTGGTTTACTATTGTTTTCGACTTGAAATGAGTTTTAAAGTTTTGATTTTTAGTGTTGGATTAGTGAAGAACAGATCGATGATTACTTTTGCTGATTGTTTGATGCATGTTGATTTTGAATCTTGGTGTAGTTTATGTTGAAATCTGATGGAAGTAAATTTATGTTCTTGGTGTACTGTGAAGAATTTTGATTCGTTTTAATACCGTAAAAAATCTGATTCTGATAACATTTTGATTCAGATTGCAGTATCGGAAATTCATGTTCTTGGTTTTCTTTATTGAAGAAAGTGACTTTGAAGTGAATTGCAGAAAACAAGTATTTGGGCCCGAAAGCCCAGAAGCCCTGCCCAAAATGAAACGGGTCGGTCCCTGTTGGTTACAAAACGGGCTTTGAGCCCGAACTGTAAGAAACGGGCAGGTCCCGAGCCCAGCAAACTATTAGTTGGACCTAGCTCATGCCCAGCCCTACCGGTGTCTGGAGCATATTTGGATTAGAAATTGACCCAGCCCACACTGCCAGTCGATCACCATCTCTTGCATCTATGTCCATGACCACTCTTGCCTCTGGGCAGCTTTGCACCATAGATCAACGTCAACCACTGTTGTTCCTCCAAGCTAATCAATCCTAAAGACCAAGGAAAATGAAAACAATATTCATCCGACAGCAACACAACGACAATGAGACAGAGCCCGCGCTGCCGTCGGACGAGAACTTAGGCGACGCGTAGATCCATCTCTGGTTAGTAGGGCTTGGGAGAGAAATTTTTTTGGCAATGTAACTTGAAGTCGTTATGAATCAAAATTTTTTTTTACTATAATATTAGTTAAAATTCAGTCAAAATAAAATGGTTACAGGTATAGTAAAAAAAACAAATAACTCATGTAGTTGCAAAAAATGTGTAAATATCAATTTTTTTTTCAATTAACGAATAAAACAAAAAAGGTTGTTTGGTAGAGAAAATAACATCCCATTTTTGTTTTTAAAAATAAAAATAATAAAAAAATCTATTCGTTAGCCTATTTTTAAAAATACTGAAAATAAAAATTGAAAATGTTTTCTAACTTTACTCTAAGAATCAGAAAACACCAATTTGATGTTTTCAATGTTTTCTCTCAATCTGCTTTCATTCCTCACCAGAAAACCTCCACTTCTTCATCCTTACACTTCCAATAATACTAGGTAACTCAAAGAGAAAAAAACTACCCAGACCCCTATTGTCGCCGGATTCTGACCAAACTATGCTGTCAACAGTGCCATTGTTGGATTATGACTAGGAATTTGTGAAAGTTTTAGATCTGGATTTTTGTATTGAATCTATAGTAACGATGAATGAGATACGTAGAAGACTTTTATAAATATAGAACTCTTGTATGATTAATTATGATTTCGGTATTGAGTTGATTATATATAGTCAGTCTCTTGCATGATTGATAAGTGGTTCTAGCCGGTAAACACTTGATTGTATTGCCTGTTGCATCAACAATAGCTTGCCTTGTTTGCTCACCAATTTGCTTCATCTAGTTTTAGGAAATCAAATAAAGAAGATTCATGGGTACGCCAATCTATTGATAGCCTATTGCCTCTGAGTTATACTGAATCTCCATTGTTTTAGCTTCCAGGACACCATGACTCATGAATTCTGATATTAAAAACGAATATAAAAAAAGAGAATGGAATACCGAACTCATTTTCAATATGGAAAATGTATCTCTTTTTTCTCTTTTTCATAAATGGGTCATTGATCAAAAGCCCCAAAATAAGCCAAAGCTATCCCACTTGCCCCAGCAACAAATTTTTATTCCCACTAACCCAATTTAAATTGAAATGACTATTCTGCCAACTTCCTAATTAAATAACTACAGCTGGTACTCTCTATCTCTCTCCTCCATTCGATCTCTCTCTCTCTCTCTCTCTCTCTCTCTCTCTCTCTCTCTCTCTCTCTCTCTCTCTCTCTCTCTCCCCTCTTTGTCTCTCTCTAGACTCTCCCCTTCTTTCTCTATGAAACCAAAACTCTCTCTCTCTCTCTCTCTCTCTCTCTCTCTCTCTCACATCCTCCCAAGCATATAGGAGAAAACTCTCTCTCGGAGTCCGACTGTGTTGCGGTGGCGTCGAACCCAAACCGGGTTGAGTTCCTAGCCGGTCTTCTGTTCCACAATTCGATGGAGGCTCGAATCAACTCGGCAGCGTGCATCTTCTTCTTCTTCTTCATCTTCGTCTTCGTCTTCAGCTCTCAAATCTCAATTTGAATTCAGGCGATTTAGCAAAGCTTCAGATCCATGGGAAATGGTAGATCCATAAAGGATAGAGATGATGAGTTTGGCAAACAAGGAAAGAAAATCTAGCAGAGACGAAGAAAAAGGGACTAAGAGAGAAAGTTAGAGAGAGAGAAGGGTAACTATTTGGTTTTTTTCTGCTGTTTTTTTTTTTTCACCGAGTCATCAACCCGGTTCTTCCGCCTTGCAGATATACGCAGTCCGACTATTGATTGGGGTGCCCAAATCAATTTCTAGAGTAACGGGACAAAAGGAAAGAAAAAAGAAGTTTTGAATGTCTATTGCCCCCTAATAGAAGTCTATTACCCATCTATTGGAGGGCAATAGACGGTTATTGGGGGGCAATAGACGTTTTGAATTGATGTAATCTCTTTTTTTTTTTTTTTTTTTTTTTTTTCTGTAATCAAAGTTTTATTTGTCTAAATTTAGGGAGATTAGTTCTCATTCCGGCAACTGAAAGTCCTATTAGGGGGCAATACATGGCTGATAATCGTCTATTGGGGGGCAATAGAAGTCTATTAGGGGGTAATAGACTATTGGGGTAATAGACGTCTATTGGGGGCAATAGAGGTCTATTAGTAGACCAGACAAAGTCAGTCCAAATCTCTCTCTCCAGCACATAGTCGCGCGTGCTCTTCCTCCCTTCCCCTGGCGCACGTGTCTCCTTCACTCCTTGCTCCAGGCTTGTTTCTTCTTCGGTTGGGCTAAGACAGCCCAATTGCTGGCCCCGCAGCTACAGTGCCAAGTCTTAGTCTTGGAAAAGTCTCATATTTGAGACTTGGGATGAGGCCAAGTCCTATAAATATAGGACCAACACCCCTAAAAACCATGGTTGGAGATGAGATGTCCTCTAATTCTCCCAAATCTGGTTTGAACCCAAAGGTTGAAGTTGCCCTTAGAGTGTTTTGGGTAAGAGAGAATTAAAAAAACTTAATGGGGTAAGTGGAAAAAAAATCTCTAAAACTGATGTAAATGGACAAAAACCCTTCATAGAATGTATCTCTGTTTTTGAAATTTTGTTTTGGGAAAAAAATACAAACAGTACCCAACCTATGGCCGACTCTGAATTTTTGTATCCAAATTTTCAAAACTATCACTTTGGTACCTGAAGTTCGGACCCCGACCCAACTTTAGTACCTAAAACACTGTTGGCCGTTACGGAGTTAGTCAACTGTCAAACTTTGAGGGGTATTTTCGTCCTTTCACTAAATTTCTTCTTCTTCCTCAAGCTCTCTTCATCTTCTTCTTCCTCCTAACTCTATCATCATCTTCTCCAAACCATTGGCAAAAGAATGAAACCCAGAATTGGGGCAAATTAACTTCATTTCTTGGATCTGATCAGGCATCACCCATCTTTCTCTCTTTTTTTCTTTTCTTTGGGCTGGGTCACAATTTTTTTTTCTTTTTCTTTTTTTCCACTCTTTCTCTCTTCTTCCTTTTTTCTTTTCTCTCTTCTTCCTCCTTCGCCTGTTGGTAGATCGAGGGTGGGCGCTGGTGGGCAGGCTGTTGGCTTGCTGCGCTGGGTGGGCTGCTGATGCTGAGGCAGTAGCGCGGAGGGAGATGTACGCGCAGAGGGTGGGCTAGGCGATGCGCAAGGCGAGGCTGGGCAGCGCTCGGCCTGGTGTGTTGGTCTGGCCGGCTGTGGGGCTTCGCGGCAGGGGTTGCGGTGGGGGGGGGGGGGGGGGGTGCTGGGCTGGAGAGGAGGAGGTGCGGGGCTGCTGGAAGAATTTTTTTTTTTTTTTGGTCGTTGATAATGGTTAGAGAGAGAGAAGAAGAGGTAAAAAAAAACAATATATAAATAATGAATTAAATATGAAAAGACGAAATTATCTTTCAATATATGCCACCTGTCAGACGCCGTTACTGAGTTAACGGCTTCAGGTACTAAAGTTGGGTCGGGGTCCGAACTTCAGGTATCAAAGTGATAGTTTTGAAAATTTGGGTACAGAAATTCGGGGTCGGCCATAAGTTGGATACTGTTTGTATGTTTTTCCCTTCCCTTTTGTTTTTGAAAACTTTACCGAACAGGCCCAAATTGCCCGAGAAACCCAAGAAAAAAAAAGAAAAAAAAGAAAAAGATTTTCTCCAAGGATTTGGTAGCAAAGTAAAGAAACGAGGTGGGGTTAGGAAGTGGCGCTGTAACAAGGACGTAGATCCTACGCCAAGTTGGAATATTAAAGATAGAAAATTCTAGAAGGCTAGTCTTTGGCTTGCGCTCTGCTTTTTCTTATCTTTTACATCCCCTATTATATAATATTTAAAATTAGGCACAATTTTTTTTTTATCCTTCTGAATCTCTCCGATTTGGGTCAATCAAATCGTTCCCTTTTGGTGGTTCCCAATCCCAATTCAGGTACCTCCCTCTTTTCCGATTCATGTTTTGATTATTGGTTCCTGGGTGTTTCGCTGTTGATCTTGGATCGATTCGGATTTTGGGAATATTTGGGAGGGGGGGATCTTTGGTTTCTGGGGTGCAAGATCTAATTTTGATTCGGGATTTTTTGTGGGTTTTCAGGTTTCTATTTTGTGATTACGTGTTGCGATGGCGTCGAAACGAATCTTGAAGGAGCTCAAGGATTTGCAGAAGGACCCGCCTACCTCTTGCAGTGCTGGTATTGGCTCCTTTGACCTTTTAGAACCATCAATTTTTGATGCTTTTGATTTCGGGTTTGTTATGGAACCCTGATTTTGATGTTTAGTTTGTATGGAATTGACTTGGGTATTTAGTAGATAACGATTTCGGGTAATTAATTGGTTGAATTTTGAGGCTTTATAACCTAATTAGGTCAAGATGATAAGCCTAGGCATAGCCCTTTTCACCCATTAAAGATTAACCATTGTGAATTATGGATGATTGTGGTTGATAGCAATAGCTTTCATTTAAGGAGGAACAAGTCACTGTTTTATGGCTATGGGAAACTTGGGGCTTGGATTTGGACATATGCATGGATTGAAAAATGTATAGAAAACTCCTAAACCAAATAATTTTAATGAGCATGAGCAAGATCAAGTATGGATGTATGAGGTAGGAGCTTATTTGGGGTTTCTTTTTATGGATTTTAGGTCCCGTGGCGGAGGACATGTTCCATTGGCAAGCAACAATTATGGGACCTGCTGATAGCCCATATGCAGGTGGTGTTTTTCTAGTTTCAATTCACTTCCCTCCGGATTATCCATTCAAGCCTCCAAAGGTTGTTACTTCTCCCGTTTTAAAGAAAAAAAGATATATTGCTCTAATGCTTCTGTAATGTTTGTAGTTGTCCTGCTCCTCTATAGATTGCAATGTATGAATCATGAGTTTTGTGTGTTGTAATTGAATGATTGGAGATGATTTGTATTAAGATAGTTGTCATTCATGCTGTGCCAATCATTTTGAATCACATGCGCAACCTTGTAAGATGCTTGTAGATATGATCTCAGTGGAAACAGTCGTATGTGGTTACATATTGGCTTCCCCTTTCCTTGGCTTTTTATTTAACAACATTTTTTTAGTCATTGGATGTTTTAAATTGTTGGCTCGAGCAAAATCATCAGGTGAGTGGATTAAATCACTGAAAAATATCCACCAAAATATAGTAGTTGTTTATCAGCCCAGTCTGTATCACATCTTTCACTATCAACCATTGGTATTTAGGCCATGTGTTTTTAATTTCAACAAAGTAGCCTGGGCTGAGTATTCAGTGGTGCCCTTTGATTGGGTCAAACTGACCATCGGAGGAGGGAACTATTATAATTGACTGTTCCTTTGCCAGATGTCCAATGTTTGTCTATTTGCCTTAGAATGCTACTAGAATTGTTAGCAGAAAGTTTATTCTTGTGATGTTATCTGATTGATAGTGAGTGCTTATTTGAAAAAGGTTTGGAGTGGTGTCGGTCATGTTATCCTTCTGTCATTTGCATCTTGAGATAGCTTATGATTTTTAGAGACTAACTTGAGTATGTGTGCTGCATTTATTGCTTTTTGCTTCTTGTGATTGTGTTGTCTTTCTTTGGATTATTTTGGAGATATTTCAGAATTTAAGAGGCTAACTTGAGTAAGCATTTCAGGTTGCATTCAGGACCAAGGTATTCCATCCAAACATCAATAGCAATGGAAGCATATGTCTTGATATTCTTAAGGAACAATGGAGCCCAGCACTAACCATTTCCAAGGTCTGTCTAACTATTTCATCCTCGCTAGAAGAGGTCTTTCATTTGTGTTTACTAGAAGTACAACTGTAGTCCTGTGACCAGATTAGGAAGGATATGTCCGATTAACTTCATCCCAGTGGTCCAGTACCCACTCCATGTCATGTTGCGTAATGCTACTTGCCATGGCCATAGGTGGTGTAATGCTCATGAAATTATAAAAATATGGGTACGAGCGACATAGAAAGTAAACATGGTATGGGATGGAGTTGATTACATCCTCGCAGTCTGGTCAAGAATGGTCTATTTGTTTGGATATGTTATATACTAGCTTAAGCTCCTTGTTTTTTGTTCCTACCATGAGAATGGTCATGCTCATCCAAATGAACTTGGTGTTTCAGGTGCTGTTATCCATTTGCTCTCTGTTGACAGACCCCAACCCTGATGATCCCCTTGTCCCCGAAATTGCACACATGTACAAGACCGACAGGGCAAAGTATGAAGCCACTGCTCGCAGCTGGACACAAAAGTATGCCATGGGCTGACAGCTAAGAACATTCTGAGCATTTGTAAAACGTTGCAAATGCATGATTCCATCTCCGTTAAGTTGAACATTGAAACATTGGAAATTTATTTGTCTTAATTCATCAAGGAACTTGGTTCTCAATCTGTGAATATTCATTTGAAGGCATTTGGAGATGGGAAAAAAAAAAAACTGTATTGTATCTTTGCCGTGTTAGTTTATCAAGTGAATGGTTTGTTTGATGATCCGCTATTAAGAAATAATGCTTTTGGTGGTTTTTGCTAGCTCATACTTTTCCAGCTTTGAATTTGTGTTCAGGATGGAATTCTTCTCGCATCACAGCATACGAATTGGAATTCCTCGGTCTATGTCTGCCAAATGGGACTTGGTCTCCCTTTTGTCTTTGATTCTTCTAATCCACTAACGTGGTTGAGTTTTCTACCAAGAACGAGATTTGAGTTTGAAAATTGAGGTCCAATTTTTCTTTCTGAGTGCGGCTACTAGAGCATGTGTAATTAGATGAAGGGACGCTCAAATTGACAGTTTTCGCATGACAATGTCGGGGAGGGGTGATGCGCTCTGTTATTGATTACTGATGTCCGGTTTCACGTGGCCTCTTGGGACTCGGTTTGGATCTATTGATTATTTGAGAAAAGAAATCAAGCATGATTTTTTTTAATCATTTATGAATTGGTATTCTAATATTTTTTTTTTTTGGATATATAGAGCAAAAGGCTCAAAGAACAAACACAAAGAAAACAATCAGGAAGTAACAACTATATTCCTAGTTCTAACAGTTTCACACAAGTCATCAAGAGCAAGATTCACAACTTGTGGAGGAGGTTGCTGAAAGTACTGCACTCCAAACTCACACCCCAATCTGGACTTGGAGAGAATATCAGCCACCATATTGATCTCTCTAAACACATGTGAGATTTCACACGAAGAGAGCTTATTCTGCAGAAACTTACACCTACTTATCACACTATGCAAAGGATGAAGATCATCCACCCCTTGATTTAGCATTTGAACTAAAATTTCAGAATCAGATTCAATGAGAACATAAACACACTTAAGGGAGCAGGTGAGCCTTAAACCTAGCAGGAGACCCCAAGCTTCTGCCTCAAGAACAGAACCACATTGGTATTCTAATATTTACTCTCTCCTTCTTAGAGTAATTCCAACACATTTTTTTTTTATAATTTTTGTATCATAGTGAAGTAAAAATCAGAGCTTTTTATAATTTTTTTTTTCAATTCTAATAGATTTTTTTATTTTACAGATTGCTGTAAATTTAAGTAATTTTATTTTCTTTTTTCTCACTACTCCTAAATCCCTAAAAATCTAAAATAGAGATAATTCTAAGGAATATGTTGGAGTAAAAAGACTCATTATTTATAAAATAGAGAAAAATCAAAATATGAAAAATCTGTTAGAGTTGCTATAAGTAAGGCACTGCTGATCTTATTTTACAAACTCGGTAGAAACACACTTGTTGAAGGAGTCGCTTGAGCATGTCTTGAATGGTTGTGTTATAGGTGCTTAACGATTGATACTTTTAAAACTGTTGGGTTCGCAGTTTAATAATATTGGTGATTCTCATCATATATAAATATATATATATATATATATATATATATATATATATATGAGAAAAAAATTTCAAGAGGAAGGACTTGAGCCTGAGATCTTTATCCATTATTGTCGAATAAAATACTATCAGAATACTAGATCTTGAGCATTTTTATATGCGAACATTAAGACCAAATAATAGATACCAGAACCTAACGTAGAATAAATTTGAGTTGCTCCCAATGGCCGAAGGAGCATGCGGCGGCAGCAGAGCCTAGTCATAATAATAGTCGCAGCGTCATGCATGATTTAAAAGTAATCCATCATCAGAAATTGCTCGAAGCACCAGCATCAATAATAGAGAAGTGCATCACCTCGATCAAACTTGTCACTTGATCCACAAGCAACTTAGACTGTGACCACTCGCCGTCTCTAGTCCGCCTTTTCCCCCAACTCTATCACATAATTGCTGACGTTTTGAGTCCACTTCGGTATATCAATCAGGTCATCTTCACTGTGCCTTTGCTTCTTCTCCAAGCATACGACTACCAACTCCCCCAACTTTTCTATCCCCTTTTATTTAATTTCAAACCTATTCTATTTTGACTAAATCTCCACCTCCCCCTTATTTGTTTAGACTGATAATACAACTAGGGTGTCCTTTGGCAACTGCAACGTTGAGTGTTCAAATCAAATGGAGTGTGGCATGGATTTAGAAGTGGTCAAGAAAAATTTGAATTTGGGTCCACTTTGTGTGGATGGCCTGGCATGCACTTATTTGTGGAAATTTGGAACCCCCCATTTCAAAGATTACTATGCTGCAGAAGCTGTGACAGTAAAAGTAAACAAACACGCCTCCCAATTCTTAGGTAGGTCGGATAAAAGAGCCAAAAAGAAGAGAGTACAAGGGCTAGCTTCCCCAACATGCATGCTTTTGGAAAACCACCACAGACACAAACACAAGACACAGCTCCGAGGAAAGAGCTATGGCAATTTCATCTTCACACACACACACAAGGGAGACAAACATGTACTCAATTCGCTCTTATCTTTACTTTATACATGTACACACCGTCCATTCATGCATATGCTGCCACCATTGCACACTCGCAAAGTTGTGAATTTTTCCGTCTCTTTGAGACGTACATGTTACCAAACGGAAGTGCGCACACATATGCTACAATCAGTGTGTACCAAACTGCATGCGACATTATAGCAAACACAAAATATCTTTGTGCGTGATCGATCAAAATCGGCTCTCACATACTTTAAAATCAAAATAAGTTAAGTGCTAAATGTATGTTTTTTTTTTTTTTTTTGAGTAAAACCATAGCAGTGCTTTTATTGGATTAAGATAAATGGTTACAATCAAATTATAAAGCATCCAAAATACTTGTTGGAGCTTAGTCTATACATATCCAATTGGTATTGGATTTGAGATCTAAGGTAGCTAGCCTACCTTTGCTAGGAGCAACAAGGAAAGCTAGACAAAATTTTAAAAACCAGAACGGTACATACATGCAATCCATACAGAATTCATGATACCATTCACTATTACATTAAAGCCCAAAATTGCATGAGCCTACACACCTTTGTAAGGTCATATCACACAAAATGCTAAATGTACGTGTTGCTCCGACACCCAAATAAATACAGCCTAAAATTCAACATAGTATTGAATTTGTAAAATTCTTTGAAACAATTTATCGGACGCTTATTTACAAATGCAGACTAAATACGCCGAACAAGACACGAGGATGTGAGTGGTAAGGCAAATGCCTGCTTGAAAACGCAAACGTTTGAGGGGTTAGTGTCAAGTCAAGTGGGGGATGGACACGAGAGGAAGAGGGCTACTGCGCGACGTCATCAGAGCCAGCTGGATGCAGGTTTTCCCCCTTCTTACACTCCCGACATGGTTCATGACCCCGCTCCATACTCGCTCACGACTCACGAGGAACTAATTCTATTTTCTTTTTTTTCTTTTTTTTTTCCAAAGAAAAAAAAAATCTACCAATTAAAAAAAGTTAAAAAAAGGGGATAGATATTCTCAATTTTTTATAGTGAAAAATCAGAGACAGTCCACTACTATCCATGACTTCCATGCCACTATATAAACCTCCACCTTCTCCATTTCTCTCCGTTTTCTTCTTCCGAACCTGCAAGGGGGTTAAGGGTTTTAGCCTCTTACCGCCACTCTTTGCAGGTCCCCCTTCTTTTTTCTCAGCTTCAAATCCAAAACCCTCACTCACACCACTACCCAGTATAGCTCACTTTGCTCATGAACAAACCCATCTCTTCAATTTCGTTTCTGAACAAACCCATCTCTTCAATTTTGTTTGTTCTTCCTTAAAGACTCATCCTGACCATCCATGGCGAAATTCTCAGAGCACTTTATCTCAGTGAGCAAGTTCGTTCACGAAAATTCCCAAACTACCCATCTTGAATCGCGGAGGGTGCTGCAGAAGCGGGTTCGGATTATCCTCACCGACCCGGACGCCACAGACTCCGACAGCGACGACGATGAGAGCTCCGCCGTGCGCAGAGTGAAACGACATGTCAAGGAGATCAACTTGGAGCGAGCTTCCTCTTCTTTCAAGCTGCCGAAGAGAGAACAGCCCGAGACCCGACCCGATCCGAAGTCACCGAAATCGGATCCGGCCCGGAAGAAGCATTTCAGGGGAGTCCGGCAGAGGCCTTGGGGTCGTTGGGCCGCGGAGATCCGCGACCCGATCCAACGGAAGCGGCTCTGGCTCGGGACCTTCAACACCGCCGAGGAAGCCGCCATTATATACGACAGAGCCGCCGTGAAGCTCAGAGGTCCTGACGCCGTCACCAACTTTCCTAACGCCGTTGCAACGGAGGAGACCGTTGTTGCTGAGGAGGTTGTCGTCCCCACCGCGCATGAGGAGGAAAGAAGCTTCGGCTCGACTGCCACGTGTGACTCGTCTTCCAATGTAGAACCGGCGTCATCTCCCACGTCGGTCCTCCGTTACGACGATCCCGCCCCCTTTGACGGGTTCCATTACTGCGACTTCCACGCTTGCGGGTTCGAATACGACGTGCCGTTGCTGAACCTGCCGGACATAATGATCCCGGCGAGCAACAACTTCAACCACGACGAGTTCGGCGAGTTTGACGTCAACGACTTCCTGGTCGACGTCATCTCCTAAATCCAGCGGTGCATCCCGCGTGTCCTCCCCCACCAAGATACGTGGATGCCAGGGATTGTTTCGTAATTTTGCTGTTACTGTGTGGGGGACTGTGTATTGTGACGTGTCAGTGTTGGACTAGGAGAAGAACAGAGGCCGAGGGTGCGCTGAAATTCCGAATATGCCCCGAGTGGTTCCTGGTCAAACCACGGAGTGTGATTAGTGGATATGAGTATTGAGTAATGCCGATTTTTGAAAAAATCGGCGATTTTGTGAGCAATTTTGAGTACTTTTTTAAATCAAGGCGGTGGAATTGTAATTAGTAGTAGATTATATATGAGAAAAGAAGGGTTGGGAAAGTTGTGGGTAAAAATTTATAAATGCTTGGTGTGTGCTTGATTCCTTGGAGATCACGCCTAGCGTTGAAAAGCCAAATACCCTAATTATTGTAATGATTCTGGGTTTATAATAAATTAAAAAAAAATTAGAATTAATATTTTGTCTGTCTATGTTTTTAAATTGGTTGCTTGGAATGGAATGAATGAAATGAATGAATCTTCTTCTCCGGCGGGTCACTGTCAATAGTGGCATAAACAGTAAATACACGTGCTCCGAAAGGTTCGTTTTCAAGATTTCAGAGTCTTCGGAGATGGCAATTAGTCATTCGTTGGGTCTGGTTTTTGTCCGCTCCCAGTCTCCATCAAATATATTGTATTAAAGGTCAATATATAATTAGGACGACCATTCCTAATTTATTTGTTTTCAATGAAATTGTTATTTGGCGATGACTTTTCCATCAAATTTGTTATTTTGTTGATTATGACCAAACTGTCGGTTGATTGGGCGTAAATGCGCGGCTGATTAATTGCACACTACTAGATCGTAACTCAGTGCAAAACAATTGAATACGCCCTTTTAGAAATCGTAAACTAAAGTGTTTCAAAATTAAAAGCTAATGGTAAACAAAACAGAAGATCATTTTGCCAAATCCGACCCCATTTCAAAAAAAACAAAAAATTTAGTGAAGAGCATAAAAAAACTACACTTGAAAGTCTTTCAAACATCATAAATTAAATCGTTCAAAATATAAAAATACACCAGATAGAAGACCATCATACCAAATCCAACTATCTCTCTTAAACTAAATATTTAATAAGGAACATAGAACAACTTACACCTTAAAGTTTTTCAGACAACATAAATTAAAACAATCAAAATATAAAAGTATACAAAATAAAAGACCATTATGCCAAATCTAACTATTCTCTCAAACTGAATATTTAGTGAGGATTTATTATTTATGTTTCTAGTTTTATTATTTATTTGGTTAGTATTATTGTCTCGCCTTTGGCGTGAAATAAATTCCTGCATAGGGCTTGTCGGGCTAAATGTCTGTGCCTGCACTCTTAGTGGCTTGTCTGGCCTAGTGAGGAGGCGATCCATCCTCCTAGTGGCAGAATGAAACTAATTGTCGTCGGATTTATTTTCCGGCGGCAACATAGTAGGAAAACTGTGATTTATTAATTATGCTTCGTTGTAATCGAGTTATCTTTCCGGTATGTTACCGCTATGTCAAAACAAATAGAGTAGCCAGCAGTGCACTCTTTGCTAATTGGTGCTTGTTAGAATACATGTTTTTTGTAGAGTCGCCTGATATTATTTCGGGACCTCTAGATGCTTATTGTAATAAGAAGTTTAGGCTAAATGTCTCCCCTTATATTCAGTAGTTTCATTAATTAAGGTTTGAGGGCAGCTGCACCAACCATTCTTTAAAAAAAAAAAGAAAAAAAAGTAAGGAACATAGAACAAATTACACCTGAAAATCTTTCACACATCATAAATTAAAACAGTCAAAATATAAAAGATAAAAATACGTAAAATGAAAGTCCATCGTGCCAAATCTCATTGTCTCTCTCAAGTTGAATGTGTAAGAAAAAAATGTACCGGATCGAGTTACATGTTTTCATTAAGGTAGTCTTATCTCAATCTTTATACTTGATAGATTCTATTGTTTGTCTTTTACCTCTAAAATATAATATTGGTTATAAGATTATTGAGCAAATTGTTGACCGCAGATCGGAGCCATAGAAAACACAAGAACTCGTGGGAACTTTGTGGTATTCCACGTAAGATTTAGGAATGAAGAAAATCCACACGAATCCTAATGTATTTTTCAGGCAACTCATTCCCCAATCTGAAATGCATGAACCAAATAGAGGCCAATATCGACCATACGGGTCCCAAGATTTGGTAGTAGTGGCTTCTAATAATAAGAGTTAAGATTTGATGGAGTTTCAAATCAACCGGGTAATTAAATTGGCTACCGGCGGCTGCGGGTCAAGTGGGATATGGAATCATGGGAATGGGAATGGGAATGGGATTGGGCGGGAGAGAACCACTCTCTCTCTAGATTTGGAGGGAAGGTAGAAGTTTAGAACTAGAAGGAGGAGGAGAGAGATTTGGTGGGCCCCATGGGTTGGTGACCAAACAGATATGAAAGCAACAAAGCCCAATAGGGCCCATCCACGAGCCTATGAACCATGGCCGCCTCCCTCCCACTAATTTTTCTTTATTGGTAAGTTTATTTTATTTTATCCAAATCTCAATAACAAATATGGAATGTAGGTAATACTTGATTAGACCATAGGTCCACCCGTCACCCGTCACCGTACATCAAATAAAATGTTTTCTTAATCATCAACAAAAAAAAAATACATCAAATAAAATATCTAAGTTAATGAAATTAAAAATACTTAAACGTTAAACAGTTTCGATAATTGAATTATATTGTCAATTAATTGAAATGAAGAGGGTCTTATAGAAGGAGACTGCATATATATTGTATAAAGGGCCGTGACCACTTACCCAATTTTAGTCTAACAATTGTCCACTTGCTTCACTAAGAGTTTTTTAACCTCATTTACCCCATCTAATATTTGATGACAGTTTTGCCCTTAACTCAATTAATTAGTTAATTACATGTGCATCTCTTTGTCTCTCTCCACTCTCCCCGATTTGCTATTTCTCTCTCATCCCCCATTCTCCATCCTCTCTCTCCCCCCCGATCTGCTCTTTCTCCCTCATCCCCATTCTCCGATCTCTCTCTCTCCCCATTCATCCCCAAAAGCTCTTTCTCTCTCATCCCCCATTCTCTCTCTCTCTCTCTCTCTCTCTCTCTCTCTCTCTCTCTCTCCCCCCTCCCTCTCCCCGATCTGCTCTTTCTCTCTCATCTCCATTCTCCGATCTCTCTTTCTCCCCATTCATCCCCAAAAGCTCTTTCTCTCTCATCCCTATTCTCCGATCTCTCTCTCAGAACCAGAGCGTCGGCGCTTCGGCTCGGCATTGGTAGTCCGACCTCCTCCCCTCGCTTCCCACCCAGCGGCACCCCCACCTCGGGTGCCCAGCGCCGCTTTAGGATCGCTCCAGATCTGAGTAGCAGGTGTCGTGGAGCTGGTTGCTAAGCCGGCCTCAAACTCCGGTGGGTGCCCATAGTTTTTTTTTTTTTTTGGTATACTGTGAGCTTCCGGAATGGGGAAGGGAAAAAAAGAAAAAAAGAGTGAACGTGTACAATTGAACATAATTGTAGTGTATTCATTTTGGTTTTGGGAGTCTATGCAATTCACTTGAGGGCAATAATAAGATTATTGGAGGGCAATAATAAGATTATTGAAAGATAATAATAAGATTACTGAGGGGCAATAAAATGTTTATTGGGGCAATAATAAGATTATTGGGGGGGGCAATAATAAAATTATTTATTTGGATAAACCTCCGAAAACTTCTAAATTCAAAACATCTTCATTTTTCACTAATTATTGATCCCCAATAACAAGTTTATTGGGGAACAATAATATGATTATTGGGGGGCAATAAAATCAGACGCCAGAATTCGGTCACCAGTCCGGCAGTCGGATTCGGGATTCGGTAACTGGTTGTCAGATTCCGGTCACCGGTCGCCGGAGGACAGTAAGGTGGAGGATGACTTCTCTCTCTAAGTGAGAAAGAAGGAGAGGGCAAAAAAGTCCCAAGAATAAATAAAAAGAATTAATTGGGTATTAGGGAAATAATCTCTTATAGTGTTTTGGGTAAATGAGGTTAAAAAACTGTTAGTGGAGCAAGTGGACAATTTTTAAGCTGAAATTGGGTAAATGATCATTTCCCCATTGTATAAATACCCAATAGAATATACTAGAAGGACACGTACCAATAAGATTGCGGAATTGTCTACAATTGTTTTGTAAAACAATTCTATTCTATTTATTTATCTTAATATAAGGTGTTCCATGAAATTTTTCTAGAGATATGCTCTCTTCTCTGACTCCCGTACGGGAGGTTTCTTGACTGCGGCTTCTTTCACAGAGTGGCAATCTTGTGCTTTTGACTGAGACTAGGGTCCTCTCTCCCTTCTCTAGTCTAATTCTTGGTGGGGCTGGCAGGATAACTCGACGGGGCTTCTTGCTCCTAGGCTGCTGCCTCATTCTTCTCGTCGTCGTCGCTGGCTGTGGTGATGGTGGCTATGATACCGATCTGAGGTTGGAACGGTATGTTAATGATGTGGGTTTTCTACGGAGAATGGAGGCAAGGGCAGGTACCGGTGTTTGGCCCGCGTTTTGCTGCGGTGATTGGTCCGGTTGGTTTGTCAGAGATCGCATAGATCTGATGGTGGATGGATTCTGCTCATTGGGGGGACTGAGTTGCTGGGTATCAGATCCGATTAACCAATCCGTCCTTGGTGGTGGTTACGATGGCGGTGGTCAGAGTTCCCAAGGGAACTTGTGCAGCGGTGGTCTCTATGGTGGGCTCTGTGGTGGTCTCTATGGGGGTGGCAGCTTCAGTGGAGATGGCAGCAGCTTCCAAGAAGGCGACGGCGACGGCATAATTGTTGGCAAGGTTAGGGTTTCTTCTCAATGGGCTTGTTGGGCTCTAGTTTGGGGCTGGGCAAAGGCCTGTTGGGTTTGCATATTTTTGGAGGGGATGGAAGGTGATCTGTCACCTTCCACTCCTAGTTTTTAGTTATTTATCAGGTCGCAAAGATCATATTCTCTGAGGATTCATTTTACTATTTGCTTCGGAGGATTTTGATTTTTGTTTAGAATAAAGGTACGTGGATTTCCTAAAAAGTGGGTGTCCTGGGTCTTATTCTTGTTTTAGAATATGTGTTTAGGGTTCCCTAATGAACGATTCTTTCTGTCGACCCCATAGAGGTGTTTCGTTTTTATACTGCTTGCTGAATATATATAATGGACTGACCTCTTTTGATAAAAAAAAAAAAAAAAAACAAAAGGTGTTCCATGAATTGCCTCATATAGAAAGAGGACGTCATCTTTATATATTTTATAGATATCCAATAGAACATACCAGCCGGATAAGCAATCTTGTTGTAGTTTTTTGTAAACTAGAGGACTGTTTAGAGATATTTCTTATGTTTTTTTTTTTACTTTAATGGAAAGTATTCAATATGAACCGCTTTAAATGGATCGAGATAAGTACTGGTATACACAGCTTCCACATCTCACTGCAAATTCTATAAATGTTTATCAACCACTTGTAGCAAATTAATGGGGGGGAAATGACCGGGCAAGGAAAAGGAAGATATTTTTCTTGGAACGTATACAAAAACCATAGATTCAGATTCGACATTTATACTGTCTACCCAAAACAGTGACAAAAGACATTGGAGGCCAAGTCCTGAGTGACAAATATATAAAGGCAAGAGCCTAGACATTTCTTTAACAAGTTACAAGAGTGATGCGATGCAGATATATTTCCGTGAGCGTCCACTTGCGCAGCTCTATAGATAAGATCGAGAGTCCTGCACCAAAACAAAACAGATATAGGCAACTGTTGCTTTCCATCGCCATCAAGTAGAGCATTATATGTGGTGCGTGATATTTGTGAGGGTGTAGAGTAGGATGGGGTTCATCGATCTATGATTTGCTTCTAAATCCGAATTTATGATCCGCAGTTTTGAAATTAATAGCAAGTTTGGAGTGGATGACGAAGTTCTCAAATGAATATTTCGTTTTTACTATCTTAATTTCTTTGAGGTATTTTATCAGCTATTTTTGCAGCTTAGAATATTAAGAAAACAAAAACAATTCAGATGTACAAGATACCCAACAAGGAGAAACAAGCTTCTAAGCAAGTACCTTGTTGGTTTGGAACATAGGTTAAAAATGGGTATTAGACTATTAGTATGTATGCCAAAAGATCCTTATAAACATTTTGCCAATATTTAATACTTTATTTTTTTTCTTGATTCGTAGGTCTTGTAGTGTATGTAATTTCGTATCTTAATCAACATTAGTGAATATACGACTCAAAATATTAGAATTTGTTATAAACAAGAGAATTAGAGAGAGATAGAATAGAGAAACAAAATGTAGGAGGAGGTAGAAGTGTCTATTTCATTCTCATTAGACCCATTTATATAAGAGTAATGTTTACATCATAAGGACATAACTAATGAGTATTTACAGTGGACAACCACATTTATATAATATTTATAACACTCCCCCTTGGATGTCCACCACTAAATGATATGGTGTTGGACGCGCTTAATGTTGCCTCGTCAAAAACCTTGCAAGGTAACAAAAACCCAGTGAGACAAAAACAACCCTGGTCGAAGGAGAAAAAGATTACAACGCGCATATGTCCTAGGTAGCATAATTTTGAATGCTCCCCCTGATGAGAATCTCCCCCTGATTTTTGCAAGGTTCAATCATGTATGCAATAAAATACATGCACCATGTATATTGGATATGGTGTGTCGATCACATAGGTGAGACCATGTGTGCTTTGCATAAAGGGGACTCATCATGAATTGCAATTCCTGCAAAAGGTTAGAGTAATACCAATAAAACTATGATAATAAATCTTACCTCAAGTAAAACCAATTTCATATGCTCAAATTATAGATAAAGATATTAGCAAAGAATAACAATATAAAGGAACAACAATTGAAACATTTACCTTTATCCGAGCATTGAAATTTAAGTATGACATACTTAGCCATAAATATCAATTTGTGTAATTGATAATTTCATATAGGCTCAATATGAGCTCTAGATAAATTCATAACTTTGTGAAAGTTAGAATATGTTGCAACATTATGAGTATGATTCGAATTTGATTTTCTTAGTCTTGTCATAGTACTCATTGAGGCAATAAGTCACTTTGACCATAATTAAATGAGTATGTATGAGGTTTAGACTTTTGATTCCGTGAGTGAGTTTTAAGCTCATTCATTCATGGACTTGCTTTTGACAATATGAATCGGTCAAGGACTTGATTAAGCAATATGCTTATAATGACACATAGAATTAGGAGATTTGCTTTTAGCAATTTGCCTATAAGATCTTCATATTAACCAAGACAACATGCCATAAGCCTCTCATCAATATAACACATATATGTAACACTGTACTTATAGAAAAGTTGTTGTTTGGAGAAGAATGATAGTCTCATGTCTCTATAAAGAGACTTGTGTCATAGTGATTTTAATTCACTAGAATGAACACCCTCTTGTATTTTAGGGGTTATAATGTCCATATATTTTATCACGTTTCCAATAATCAAATTCATTGGAATTGCCTCTTTCCAATTTGACCAATATTATAATTTGTCGAGGTACACATCGAAACGTGGTATAGTATACAGCCCCTGATGATTTTCAGTAGCGCTACTATAGATGAGATATCATCAAATTTCGATCTCACACATTCATATATGCATGCATTAGCTATAATAAGCTTTGTTGATATCAAGTACTCATTCCTCTTTTAGGAATGTATTGTCTCTTTAGGACAAATTAATTAGAGAATGTGGATCTTTGTATAACCTCATGAAAAGTGTTATAGGACTTGTATAATATTCCCTTAAAGGGAGATTAAAACATTGGACTAGGTGGATATATCTCACATAATTCACGCCGTTACATTAGTCTTTCCTCCCCCTAACGGCGGGAAGACTATCAGATTTGACCATACAAAATATGTGTTCATAAATATTGGATTGAAAATCCATTGGTGGGTGGCGGGCCCAAACCAATTTTTAGGTCAAGAAGATAATGAATTGAGATTTTTCTCAAAATTAAAATGAGATATGGTAGATAAAATCTCACACCAATTCATATTTTTTATGAACGATATTTCTCCCCCTAATGGCGGGAGGATTGTCTCATTATAGCGACAACTCACAACTATGCGATAAATTATAATGCCCTTATTAGAAAGGTATGCAACTGTTGTTGTATTATACAACAATGTAAGGTATGTATGTAGATGAGTCTACATGACATAGTAGATAAAATAAAGACATATTGGTCACGCCAAAATAATTTTTATTTGGCTCAATGAAATTTTTAATGCATGATATAGTATACAATAGTATACTCATAGTTGATTAATACAACATAAAGTCGATGGAAATTTCATCACCAATATATGCAGTGGTATTCCATATATGTAACATAATATGAGCTCAGTTAGAGTCGGCATCAATCAAGATCTGCAGCTCTTGAGATAATTGTTACCTTAGCTTTTGGAAGTATCAATTGTGAAAGATTATCCACAATTGCAATGGATCATGTCCATAGTTGCATTATATGCATGCAAGACAACTATGTTTGTCATTATATTTATCATGAACATTCATGGTTCAAATTGAATTTATTATTGAACATTTGGTTCATATTATTGTTTGACACTAAAAACAACTGTCAAAATTATATACTCAAATTTTGAGTCTAGGACAGTAGTCCATATGGGTATAAGCATATACTCTAATAATAATAAATTTAGGGACCATAGCCCTCATACTCAAAACATTTGGTTTGAGTCTTCACAATTAGAAGCATGTTCTAAAAGTGGAGTGAACAGAGGTTCATATGTACTCATAAAGAGAATGTACAAATGTCCTGACATGATTGGAGATCAAGAAACAAGAGGTTTCGATCTATTTGATTGTATAACAATCAATGGAGGAATTTTAAGTCCACATGTAATTGGATCAAGAAACATGTAGTTTCGATCTCATTATAAAGTGACAATTTTATATTAAATTATCAGATAAGATAATAAGAAGAAATTAAATTGAAGTTGTCAAACTCATGAAAATACATACCTCAATTTTGTTGAAAATATAATTGATATTGTTGATATCAATTGGTGAGTAACAGAATATTCCAAAATAGAGATAGATTCATTTAGAGTCAATAATTGAAACATGCATTAATATAATATTATAACAAAATAATCAATAAAACTGTTGTAGGATAATTGGTTAGGATATTTAAAGTTCTGAAGGCGCAAAATGTGTCCATTCATATCGTGCTCTAGATAGAACAATGGTTTTCTGGTGAGCAAATCGATCAGCTAATGCTTGCCAAATCTCAAGTGGATCTTTTAGCGTAAGGTAATCATCTTTTAGGATCTTATCAAGATGATAACGCAAGAAAATCATAGGCTTGGCGGGATCTTGCACAGATGACTTATTGTCAACTTTGATGACATTTTTAGCATCAAATAGTTCTTGCCAGAAATTTTAAGAGGATCATAGTCCAATTTTGTTAGATGCGTCATCTTTCTACAAACAGAAAAGATGAGATATATTAGGATCCATAATTATTAGAACAATATGTTCTATGAAAAATTCATATACGAAACAAAGGTTTTGAAGAGTTCATAAATATGAACAATGGATCCCATAGGGAACACACGAGAAAAACATTCGTGTGATGTCTATAGAACCATAGGTTCTAAGACTACTCGGTCAGAGGACTCGAGTTTTGAGCAATGGAACATGTAGTTCTCATTGTCGTATATGAAATATAAATTTTCAACAATTATATTATATAAAAGATACATACAAATATATGTAAATGATCGCATAAAGAAAATTGATATTCATCTAGGAGAGAAAGAAGAAAAACTCATAGATCATTAGCCTTGGTCATAAGCAACTATGTTGCACCATAAGGTTTGCGGATCATCATGAAGTTCAAAGAAGAAGAAGAAGAAAAATAAGAGCAAATTCGTGCTGATAACGTGTTATAAACTAGAGAATTAGAGAGAGATAGAATAGAGAAACAAAATGTAGGAAGAGGTAGAAGTGTCTATTTCATTCTCATTAGACCCCTTTATATAAGAGTAATGTTTACATCATAAGGACATAACTAATGAGTATTTACAGTGGACAACCACATTTATATAATATTTATAACAGAATTTTATTTCTTTCTAAAATTTTAAAACTTTAAAATTCAGACTATCTATTTTGAGTTACTTCGACTCGTCAGTTTATGAGACCATCATGCATGACCTGGTTTCATAGAAATTTCTTCTTTGAAAACGTTAATTATAGGGAATTGATAACCTCAGACAATACTTTGTGATAGTTGGTATGTTGTTTCTTGCTTGGAAGAATCAAAAGCTAGTCCAAAAACAGAGGTGGAAGGTTCTGCGAAGTGAAGAAAAGCACATGTCCATATATCCCGACTTTTCCAAGATTTTTAAACTTCAATCAATTTTATTGAATAAAACAAGAGCTCCATTCCCCACTGTGGACTAAACAGAGACGACCAATATCGATCACATTCAAGTCTTTTCAAACAACGATATCTTCAGAGGAAGAAATTTCCGACCTATGAGAGTAGAGCCAAATTGGAAGGTGAAATGCTGTTGGGAAAAGCTTTGACCTCGAATCAATATATTCAGAGAAAGTAAGAAGTTGGATGATCAAGGTTCTTAGAACCTTCCCGTTTTACTTCTCGATTAGGATGAAAATGGACGCATCGAGCTCAATAGTGTTGTGTTTCACTAATTTCAGCTCCCAATGAAGCTTGTTCAACGGGCTTTGAGGATCGTAGCTATCAAGTAAATAGAGGATGTCTTCCCCGTCGAAGAGTAATGGAGGCACAATCACATGTTTGACACCATATATAATACAATATCAACGTAAAAGAGTTACTATTTGAATCAAGGCTTTCTAAGGATAGGTTCCTATTGAGTTGACACAATGATGAGACGAATCTTATAGAGACGTTTAGTGTTATGTTTAGATGAATTATCCAACACGGCACAATTTATTTTATTTTATTGATTTGGAAAGATAACTTAATGGATAATATGAGGTGCCGTAACCAAACAATCTCAATGTTTTGGAGTATTTGAGCAACTCCAGTAGATTTCCTATATTTTAATTTTTCTCCATTTTAGGGAAAAATAAGCATCTTTTGCTTTAATAGATTCCCTATAATTATCCATATTTTAGGAAAAGTGAGGAAAGAGAAAACCAAATTCCCTAAATTTACAGCAATCTCTAAAATTTTAAGGAATAATTATGGAGATTTTAGGAATTGTTATAAAATAGGGAATCTGTTGGAGTTGGAGAAGAAAAAGAGGTTAAAGTTTTGACTTTTGCTTCCCTATAGTACAAAAATTATAGAGAAGCTGTTGGAGTTGCTCTTAGTTCACTATGTTAGGTTTGCAGGTGCCGAAACCAAACAATCTCAATGTTTTGGAGTATTAGTTCACTATGCTAGATTTGCAGGGCAGGTCCTAATATTTTGGAGGATTGAGGCAAATAATTAAAATGTGGTTTTAGATAAAAAAATAACTATCAATCATACAAATTCTTTTCCTCCGTAAAAGTTTTGTGCATCTATAACTACATTCATTCATCAAATTCGCAAAAAGCAAACAAATAACGCGCCTGCAAAAAAGTGAGTGGTCTCTTCCCTGTCCGGCGACGAGCCTATTTGCCATCGTCAGACGGGCCTTGTCGACTCCGTGTGAGTCTAGTGTGATCGCGGTGGCTATCTAGGAGGGAAAGACCGAGTTGTGAGTCGAGCTTTAGTGGTGGCCTTATGGGATTGGTCGACGGATTGGATCGGTGTTGCAAGATCAAAGGCGGATTGGATGGGTGCTGCAAGATCAGGGGTTGCCTGGCGGTCTTAAATATGTGGCGGCGCAGGAAGGAGAAGATCAAAATGATCCACTATGGGTTCTATTTCATGGACTCGATCTGGGGAATAGTGTGATTGGAAGTGGCGTCGATTATCTCTGGCGCTGCGGGGATGCTGGAATGGCGTTGGAGTGGTTTGGCAAAAGTAGAGGCGCAACGCGAGGGTTGGTCCATCGGCGGTGGCCTTGAGGAGGGTGGGCAAGACTTGGTTGGCGATTGTTGATCTTCTTGTCTCTTGGGTTATGGGTTGGGCTTGGGCCCCCTTTTTTTGCCCTTCCTGTCCTATCTGGTTTATTTTTGTTTTTAGCTTTCTTTGCTTTAATTGCTTAGTTTTGTCGCGCCTTTAGCGTGTAATAATTCCCTGCATGTATCGTGTAGGACTAGTCGGGTTAGATGCATGCGTGTGCACTCTCTGTGCTTTGTCTGGCCTAAAGAGGCGACGATCCATTTTGGTTAAATTGTCGCAACCTCCTAGTGGCAGAATGAAACTAAGTGTCGTCAGAACTTTTTTCCGGCGGCAATATAGTGGGAAAGCTGTGATGTTGGTAATTATGTTTCACTGTAGTCGAGTTATCTTTCCGTTATGTCAAAGCAAATGGAGTAGCCAGTAGAGCACTCTTTGCTAGTTGGCGCCTGTTAGAAGACATTTATTTAGTAGAGACTCCCGATATCATTTCAGGACGTTCTCTAGATGCTTATTGTAACCAAGGGTTTAGGCTTAATGTCCCCACCTTATATTCGACAGTTTCATTAATCAAGACTTAAGGGCAGTCACACCAGCCCTTTATTTATTAAAAAAAAAAGAGTTTTGTATATGAATTGAACCCAGATACATTAGTAGTCATTAAAAAAAAAAAAAGAACAAAAGGTGTTTAATACCAAAAGAAACTAGAAAAATAAAATGACCTAATGTGCATTGAACTTCGAACTTGGGTGGTTTTTAAAATTCATTTTATCTTTGGACAATCTCTAGTGCCAAAAATTGCGAAGAAAAATATATACACACTTTTAATGTGTGTGTGTGTGGAGAAAAGAGTTGTCAGAGGATCAGTGGCCTGAGACGACGACCTCACCTCAAGCTGTAGCAATTTTGTTCATTTTGTTTGTGTGTAAGGAGAGAAGGCCTTAATATCTCAATCAAATTAATAGAAAAATATTCCATAACAAAAATTTAAGATATAAAATATCAAATTACCGCTCCAATTAGATGAATCTCTTTAATTTGAGATACAATTATTAATCGATGAAGTCCCTAAACTCTTCTAAATCTAGAACGAATTCGCAAAAACTTTAAGCTTCATCCCTTTTTGACAGTAACTTGTATCAAAAGGTACATAGTAGTTAAAACCTTTGTCTAGTACCACGCTATCATTTCCAGACCACTGTTTTTTAGCGCCAGGATATGGGTGTTAGTGCAATGTTTAATTGATTGGCATTTCCTAAGCACAACAACCAAGAGTCATGTTTTCATGTAATAACTTTCTACTCTTAGATCCTTAGAAGAATGGAATGCTTCAAGCTTCATGCACAACTCTCATCAATCACAACTCTCATGTGCATGCTTGTAAAGTGGTTAGGACTGAACTTGCCTTTGAATCCTATTATAGGATGCGATCCTCTTTGCAATCCTATTGTACTGATCTGCGTTGTTTAAGCTGGTTTAATCAAAAGCATACAAACTTTCTTAAATTGGTTTATGGGCTTTTCTATGCTTATGATTCTATTTTAATCCATGCTTTTTAAAGGAAGTCATGAAGCCCATGTACATCAGAAACCCAGCTCGTCTTCTCATATATATATGTTTCTCTTAGGGTTGTTCAAGGTGTGGAACATATCAGAATTTTTGGTTGTTGCTTTCTTGAGAGTTTTCTGCCTTTATCTTCAGAAAACATTTAGCTAAAGTTTCATGTGAGAATCCTTCATAAGCTGTTCCTTGTTTAGCTTTTGAAGGATTATCAAATCCCAAGCTTTTTCTGTCAAAAAAGTTTTCTGGTTTTATGTTTCATGTGTGTTGGTAGTTCATGCATGATTTGTGCCTTGAGGTGATTGACAACCGAGGTGAGAGTTGTGTCATCTCAAGATTGACAAAGGAGAACAAGTTCGCTGATCTGAAAGTAGCAAAGACGAGAATACACCGCTGCCTACTAGATTGGTTCTAGTAGATGAGTTGTGTAAGATCTTTATGTACTTTCCTATTCATATAGTGGATTGTTCACCGGCATAGTGCCCGCAGTTGTTTACCTCTTTGGAGGGTTTTACTGCGTCAACAGATCTTGTGTTATGTGTGATGATTTTACTTTGGATGGTTCGGCAAATTGAATAAATCATAACGTCATCAAAGATCTGTAATTTCAATTAGGATTCAAGTTCTACTACAATCCTATATTTGGATGTAGAGGTGGCAAACGGGTCAGCTCGGCCCGGCCCATTTTAAGCGGGTCTAGTCGTGCTTCGTGCCATGCTTGGGCCGGCCCATTTATTGTCGTGTCGGGCTCGTGCCGGCCCATTTACTTAAACATTAAGCCCGGCCCAGCCCATGGCCCGAGCTCATATCGTGCCGGGCCGTGCTCGTGCCTACCCACTATAAAACACAATTTTAAAATCTTAATTTGAACAAATAAAAATTAATTTTATTTAACTATTTAGAAAATTAAAATAAATTAAGTTCTACAATGTTTTTCTTAATCTTAGCTTTTTAAGATTAGATTTCTAGTAATTTTTTATATTCCACTATAAGAAAGAAAGAAAAAAAAAACTCACAATATATTATTTTTAGTATATTATTGTGAGATTAATCTTTATTAATATAATGAAGATTTAGTATCTATTATTCTTTCCTTCATTCTATAGTTGTATTATTATGAGATTAGTCTTTATTAATAAACATATATTTAATATTTAGAAAAAATATTTATGTCAAAACAAGGATATAATGTTTTGTTTCATTATTTTGACAATATAAAAGAAAACATTGGTGGAATTGTCATGAGATTTTAAATAAAAATGTCTCATATTCAAATCTCATCATTGTAGTTTTTTAATATTTTTAAAAACAAAATGAAATTTTGTGTTTGTAACGGGCCGGCCCACAATATGTTGTGCTCTGGCCGTGTCGGGCCCATTACGGGCTCGGGCCGGGCCGGGCCAATGGGTCAATATTCTTAGGCCCAGCCCGACCCGTTATTCTAACATGCTCGGGTTGTGCCGGGCCATTAACGGGCTTGGGCCGTGCCGGACCGCTTTTAAGCGTGCCGAGCCCTTGCCGTGCTCGTGCTTAGTGGCCCGTTTGCCACCTCTATTTGGATGCGAACAGGTTTGCACTCCTAAGACTGATTTCTAAAGTTGTTGACATATTGATCAATTCCGTTAGTTGGGAAATACATACATCCATTCTGTAATTACAATGGGTACCAGAGCGGGTCACTAGACGGACTTAGTGAGATCCTTAAAGGAAACAGAATGGAAGATATAAGTGATCATGCAGCTGGGTCAACAAGTCACCCTATGTTTCTTGATGACAAAACAAACTATGCAGCATGGAAGGCTAAGATGAAAGATTTTTTGTGGGCAAAGGATGTAGCTGTATGGGCTGTTATCGAAAGTGGTTGGGAATATCCAACTAAGACTGAAAAGGTAGACACAAAAGAGACTGGAGAGGGTAGTTCTACTGTTGAAGCCAAAGTTAAGAAGCCTATGAGTGAATGGACTGAAGATGAAAACATCAAGAGTACAAATAATCAGAAAGCATTAAACTCTATCTTCATAGCAGTATCCTCTGATAAGTTTCAGCTTATTTCTCATTGTAACTCTGCAAAGCAAGCATGGGATATTCTCCAAGTTACTCATGAAGGCACTACAGCTGTCCGAGAATCCAAGCTTCAACAACTTATCCAACAATTTGAAAATATGAAGATGGGTGATGATGACAAGTTTGCTGATTTCTAAGCTAGGCTTAGTGTTGTTGTGAATGGTTGTTTCAACTTAGGAGATCTCATACCTCAGCACAGAATAGTCAAGAAAATACTCAGGTCTCTTCCTATGAAATATCATTCCAAGAAGATAGCCATTCAAGAGTCGAAATACCTATAATCTGCAAGAATTGATTGGAAACTTAACCACATATGAGATGGAACTCCCTGATGAAATGAAGAGCAAAAGCATAGCTCTTAAAGTGAAAAAAGACATTGAAGATGAGTCAACAGATGAAGAGGATGTTGATGAAGATGAAATTGATCTTGTCACACGAAAATTCAGAAAATTTCTCAAGGATAGGAAATCCAAAAGAAGTGAATCAAGGTCTGACTCAAGCTCCAAGAATACAAGAGTAAGAGAAAAGCTAGGTAACAAGGTTTTAAGGTTTGAAAGAGCACCTGAAAAAAGAACCAATAATGCTCCAAAGTGTTTTGCATGTGAAGGGTTTGGTCACATTGCATCTGAGTGTGCAAATACCTTGAAGAAGTCTAAGAATAAACGGAATAAAGCAATGAATGTTACTTGGAGTGACAGTGATGATGACTCTGTGCTTGACAGTGATGCTGAAGTGGTGGCCTTGGTAGGATTAACGACTACTGGTGATGAGTCTGAAGTTGAAGAATTTGATCTTGAGGAAGTAATGCAACAATATATCATGTTGTCTGAGGCTTCAAAGGAATTGAAGAAAATAAATTTAGAGTTGAGTAACAAAGTTGAGAACTTGAAGACTAATATTAGTAGGACAGAAGCTGGATTTCAATCCCAATTGGAGGCAGGTGATGTAGTAAGAAAGTCTCTTGTGGAGGACTTTCAGTCCCTTCAACAAAAGTACCAAGAGAGATGTGACAAAGTTGAGGAGCTTAAAACTGAAAAGGCTTATCTGTTATATGAGCTTGAGCAAATGAAAACCAAGGTTGGATGTGATTCTTCAAGTGGTGAAAAGTTGGAAAGTATTCTAATGATTGGTAAAAAATTTGGAGATAACATGGTCCAGGATATGATGCTGAAAGTTCATCCAAAGGAGAGCATGTCACCAAGTTTGTAAAAGGTTCTGATCATTCCTTGTCATAATCTACTTTTCCTGTGCTTGAAGAACCTAGACCAATGTTGAAGAATTTTGTGCCTGTGTGTCATCATTGTGGAAAGCGAGGACATATAAGACCAATGTGCAATCAACTAAGAAAGAATTCTTGAAATGACAAGAAGCTACTCAAGAACAAAAAGAAAGAATATTTTCAAGAAAAGCTGGAATTTCTTTTGAAAGAGGTAAACAAGATAGCAAGACTTGTTTCGGTTCCATTCTCACCTGTGCCCAAGACGAAGCAAGTCTGGATACGAAAAGAGCCTCATCTTTCTAAGCTTCCACATACAGGTAAGTGAACTCCTCAAATATGTGCTTGTGAAAAATATATTCTTGGATGCCAATAGCATGATTTTTTCATCATAAGCACATATATAGGGGGAGTAGTGTCTTTCTGTTTACATTAGTTTTCTTACTGCTAGTATGTTCTGGTTTGTTAGGATTGAATATGCTTCTCAATCCTAAGATCTTAGTAGCTTGTGTTTATTTCTGCATTTTTCTATAAGGACGTTCTTTTCTCTTTTTGGGTTTTGTTTTTGTAGGGACTTTATTTTTTTTTAAAAAGAAAAAACTGAAGTATTCGCTTTGATTTTATACCATACCATACCATGCCTCACGGGTATTCCTGTTTTGAGAGTGTTGAGTTGCAGGTTTCATGGATGAATGTTTGGATGCTCAATTTCCAAACAAAGCTAAGCTGCTGAATTTTGAAAAAAAAAAAAAAGGTTTGGAACTTTGGCATCAACAACTCAATGCCTTGGAAAATTTCAATGTTCCTAAATGTGTGAATCAAATTCATCTGATCTATCATGTGGTAAGTTGACAGGTAAGGTTAATTATATAAACATATCATATGGTGTTTTAAATGGTGCTGAAAGAAGTTCTCTTGCACTTGAGTTCATGTTAAATGAATATGCCAACTTTCAATTCCCTTGGATTAAGTATGTATTGACAATCTCAAGCGATTCATTAGAATTTGTGATCTAAGTTGGTTCCCAGTTTTTAACTTGTGCTTGTAGCAGCTGTGTGTTTGCATGCAGTATAGATTTGATTACTGTTGTCCTCATTTAGTTTCGAGTTACCTGACTATTTGCATATTTGTTGCAATTTCTGCATTTAGGATTCCAGGTTTATTTCAATCCTAGTTTAAGATGCGTGTTCTGTTGCAATCCTAACATGTGCATTGTAGTACATTATCACCTCAGGAGCAACTCATGAACTGAGATTTAGTTACATCACTTGGCCTTCTCCTGTAGTGATCTGTTCTTGCTTTTTGAGTGTTTAAAGGTCCAGAATTAAACCCTATTCTTTTCCATCCCTTCTTGTGTTTACGGCAACTGAAGCCTTGCTTTGTCTCTTGCACTTGCACACCTATGATGTTGAGTGGGGTATGCAGACTAAGTTATCACTCTTGTAATGGCACCGTTTTCTCTTTAAGGAGACATCCAGTCTACCACCAAATGTAGTTGGGACACCTGCCTTGTAAAGCTAGAGTGTTTCAAGTCGAAACGGTGGTGGTCTAGGCAAGTCAGGCTATCTCCAAATGTCTCCTATATATATGTTTCTCTTATGGTTGTTCAAGGTGTGGAACATATCAGAATATTTGGTCGTTGCTTTCTTGAGAGTTTTCTGCCTTTATCTTCAGAAAGCATTGAGCTAAAGTTTCATGTGAGAATCCTTCATAAGCTATTCCTTGTTTAGCTTTTGAAGGATTATCAAATCCCAAGCTTTTTCTGTCAAAAAAGTTTTCTGGTTTTATGTTTCATATTTGTTGGTAGTTCATGCATGATTTGTGCCTTGAGGTGATGGACAACCGAGGTGAGAGTTGTACCATCTCAAGATTGACAAAGGAGAACAAGTTCACTGATCTGAAAGTAGCAAAGACGAGAAGACATCGCTGCCCCACTAGATTGGTTCTAGTAGATGAGTTGTGTAAGATCTTTATGTACTTTCCTATTCATATTGTGGATTGTTCACCGGCATAGTGCCCGCAGTTGTTTACCTCTTTGGAGACTTCGGCAACAGATCTTGTGTTATGTGTGATGATTTTACTTTGGATGGTTTGACAAATTGAATAAATCATAACGTCATCAAAGATCTGCAATTTCAATTAGGATTCAAGTTTTACTGCAATCCTATATTTGGATGCGAACATGTCTGCACTCCTAAGACTGATTTCTAAAATTGTTGACATATTGATCAATTCCGTTAGCTGGGAAATACATACATCCATTCTGTAATTACAATGGGTCACAGTCATTGTAGTACTCCTCTAGTTGTAGAGCTTCGATATAAAATGATGGATTCGTGTATTTAAAAATTGTTTCCAGAAAATAAAAAAACAATCGGTTAATGAATTATGCCCTTAAATGACTTTTTTGATCGAGAAGTAGAATTAAAATACTCCAGCTTTGAATGTCTTGCCATCAGTCCATTGAGATAGTTCTGGACAGGGGGTTCATCCATTTGCGTCTCCGACTGTAAATTCTATTCCATGAGCTTCCTTGAGCATCAAGCAAACTATAGAGAGAAAACCAATGACCAAAGATTTGCTCAATGTCATAGACATGATTGAAACACGGCTTGTTTCAATTGATGCTGTGTATTGTCTAATGCATTAATTTTTGTTGTGATCAATAAGGTTTATAGCCTTAATTGGTAATTCACGGATTTACTTGAGAGGAAATATAGGGTATGCATGAGTCAAAACTTTTACCTAAAATTACGAGTCACTTTGTCATCTATATTATAGACGATATGTTTATAGCTAACTTGTGAAAGGAGACATGTAATAAATACTATGAAAAAACAAAACCAGAAGTCTCTCTCACCTCGAGAAACCCTAAGACCCTCAATGTCTTGAATCCCGTCTCGTCTGGCGGCGCTCGGGCATCGGTGTTGGCCTCCATCCTCGCCGCTTCCATGGGGTTTGCTGCCGGATGGGCGATCTACATGTCCATAGGAGTCGTTCGGAGAAATATACACGGGCTTCGTCAGATGGTTAGCCTGGGAGGGCGGCGACGACGGTGTTTGTGCTTTACGGTTCGATGAATGATCTCTGCAGCTGGGTGTTTTGGATTGCCGGTGCCATGGTTCGATGGTGGTGGGGTTTCGAGGCATGGATCAGGAATTTTTTTCAGGGCTGATGCATGTCACTGAGGAGTGGCTCGGAACGGCTTCTGATGTAGGACGAGAATGGGCCTGGTTTAGCCAGAAAATCATAAAAGCAAAGAAGCGGCATAGAATCAAGAAGAGTGATTTGAATATTGAAAACTGGTATTCAAATAGACTTCTTAATGATAGAGTTAATCATAAATTACTATTTTGGATATATCGGGATTCTCGAACAAAATCTTGGTTGGGATTCCAATTATATATTTGCGTAATATTCTTTAGTATTTAGGATTTTATTTCTGATTTTTATTTAATGAGGTTTAATTAGGTTTTCTAGTTTTAGTCTATAATAAGTTATTCTTTTTGTTTTCTAGTTGTATTAGGTTTATGCTATGTGCCCTATATATAAGGAACCTCTTAAATTGTAATTTTCATTGAAGTTATCAATAAAAAAACCAAATATTAGAGAAGTTTCTTTCTGTTTCTTACGGCTATGTCTGTAATTGCTAGTGGATTATAGTTCATCTCATATGGCTTTCGACGCTTGACGGAGCCTTTTGCTATCGTGTTCACGCTTTCCGCATCATTTGGTATCAGAGCGGGTATCACCCTCTTCTTAGCAGACGACGATTCAAGGGAGAAGTTCACTACCACCAACCTCAACGACGCTGGTCGTAGAGTATCTATCAAAGAAAGTTTTGTTGAAGAGGAACACGCCAAGTGATTCGCCCTAGGATAACCTCATCAATCCAAAAAAAAGAAAAAAAAAAAAAAAAAAACATGGAACGTTGGATATTCACAACACCAGATTACGACGACTTCCGAACTACATGTATCATCAAAGATAAGGTATGCTCTGTAATAATTGACATTGGTCTACGAGAGAACTTTGTAGCAAACAAAGTTGTGGATTATTTTCAATTACCGACAGTGAAGCTAAGAGATCCATACTGGATTCCATTTGGAGAGGATGAATATGCACAAGTAACAGAGGTTTGTAAAGTTCCTGTCTATATGGGAAAATTTTATAAAGAAGAGATTACTTGTCATGTGATTGACATGGACGGCACTGATGTGCTTTTTGGAAGACCATGGCATGAAAGCGTCCAAGGTGGTTATTGCAAAAACAACACATATTTATTTAGGTGGGAGTCACACAAAATTAAAATCAAGCCTAGAAGGAAGAACGTCAAGAATGACCATCCTGAGGTGTGTGAAAAGGAACATGAAGAAGCAACTTTGAAGATTGAAGAGAAACTCATTAAGGATAAGGAAGCTGATTCATTCATCATATTGATATCCATGTCATGCATGCCTAATTGTGTTCAAGATCAACCCAAGGAGAAGTCATTGCCTATTCCTTTTCAAGTGGAGGAGTTCAAATTTCAAGATGCTTATTCTAAACTTGCCTACGGTATTGAATTTATGGTGATACCTTTTAATTTCAAGAATATTGAAGTTGATGGCTTATCATGTTTTATTCCTAGTAATGATCGAGCTGCATTCAAGAGGAACTCGAGGTTGAGTTCTTTTCAAGTGGAGGAGACTGATGTAGGATGAGGTTTTAGCCAATTTCAACAAAGAATCTCGAAAAGAAAGAAGCGTCTTCACATCAAGAATAATAATTTGAATATTGAAAACTGGTATTTAAATAGATTTCTTAATGATGGAATTAATCATAAATTACTATTTTGGATATATCAGGATTCTCGAACAAAATCTTGGTTGAGATTCCAATTATATATTTGCGTAATATTCTTTAGTATCTAGAATTTTATTTCTGATTTTTATTTAATGAGGTTTAATTAGGTTTTCTAGTTTTAGTCTATAATAAATTATTCTTTTTGTTTTCTAGTTGTATTAGGTTTATGCTATGTGCCCTATATATAAGGCACCTCTTAAATTGTAATTTTCATTGAAGTTATAGAAAAAAAACCAAATATTAGAGAAGTTTCTCTCTGTTTCTTACGGCTATGTCCGTAATTGCTAGTGGATTCTAGCTCATCTCATATGGCTTTCAACGCTTGTCGGAGCCTTTTGCTATCGTGTTCACGCTTCCCGCATCAGCTTCAATGGCAGGGATGATGGTTTGGTGGGGCGGCTCGTGGTAACGCCAGTCGGGTGAGGTGGATCGGCCGGACGGTGAGGCACGATGGGGCTTTGGTGGAGACGTTGGACTGGACCTTACCAGATTGCTGGGCTTGGTGCTATTCCTTGGTGGACTGCCTTATTGGGCCACGAACAGTTGGGCTGAGGTTCTGACCTAGTCCATTATTTTGGGCTAGGGTTTAGGCCCTTGGCCCAACCCTATATTTATTAGCTTTTGTCTAATTTCTATGTATGCCTTTTCTGGGGCAGTCTAGTGGATTTTTTCCTATCTAGTTTAGTATTGGGTCTTGGTCTTGTATACTTAAGTCTCAGTGTCTCTAGTTATATACCAATTGAGATCTATAGGCGACTAGATTCACTGGTTTCAGAGTTAGGTTGGGAGGGCCGGGTTCTTATATTTTCTAGCGCCTCCGGCGTAGTACCAAAGGGGAATCCCGCTATGTCTACGATGTATTCAATGTCAAATGAGTGACCTAGTTTTATGTACCACTATGGGTACTCACACATCTTCTTGTCTGTCTTATGGCAGCAGAAGGGTATGTAAGGGCCATTCTGGCTTTTGCCTTAAAAAAAATCTATATTATAGACGATATATAATATTTATATTTTGTTCAAGTACTATATCTGAATTGTGTGTTTGGCCCAAACTCTAGTTGCTTGTTCGAGTTGTAATAGGGTTAGTCTTACAGATATTCTAAAAGATATCTTCGTAGATATCCAAATCAATGTACGATTATGTTTCCTTGTAAGACTCTGATTCTATATTTGTAATCCTCTATATAAAAATGCCTCTGTTATCAATGAAAGACACAGCTTTCGTCCCCCCCAAATGACGCCATGGTTGGCTTCTCCCATGGTTCTGACGCCATGGGTGATATTTCTCATGGCCATGATGCCATGAATGATGGTGTAGTCACCAATTTTGCTTCAATTAGCACCTTAGATGCTCAAGCCCAACCAAAATCCTCATTGGTTGCTTCTAAGGCCCCTCGCTCATTTTGCAAAGCCTATTCCTTAGAGAAATTAGGACCAAGATCGTCTTACGCAAAAGATCCAAAAATACTCATTCCATTCCTGCAGAGAATCCAAGGGGATATCTGTGCACCGATTCAACCACCTTGTGGACTTTTTAAATATTTTATGGTGTTGGTTGATGCGTTGACACGCTGGTCACATGTCGCGCTGTTGTCCACTAGAAATGCTGCATATGCTAAACTCCTTGCCTAGATTATCCATCTACAGGTTCACTACCCGAACCACCCTATTAAGTCAATTTGACTTGGTAATGCTAGGGAGTTTACATTGAAAACGTTCAATGACTATTGCATGTTGCTGGGGATTGATGTAGAGCATCCTGTTCCTCATGTACACACTCAAAATGGTCTCCTAGAAACTGCCATTAAGCACCTACAAATAATAGTTCGGACATTGGTTATGCGCATCAATCTCCATTTTTCTACTTGGGGATATGCAATACTGCATGCAGCTACGCTAATTAGTCTACGACCCACTGCCACCCAATGTTATTCTGCATTACAGCTAGTGACTTGGTACGAGCCTGATATCTCACGGTTACGCATTTTTGGGTGTACCATCTATGTGCCACAACGTACTAAGATGGGTCCATAGAGACGAATGAGCATATATGTTGGATATGAAGCTCCAACTATCGTTCGCTATCTAGAACCCTTGACAGGCGATCTCTTTACCGCTAGATTTGCGGATTGTCACTTTGATAAGATAGTCTTCCCTTCGTTAGGGGGAGATAAGAACACTAATGTTCAGCAGGAACGACATGAATTGTTGTGGTCTATGCTCACTATGTCTCATCTCGATCACCCTATCGTACAGTCCGAGTTTGAAGTGAGAAGAATTATCGAGCTTCAGAGCATAGCAGATACTTTGCCTGTTACATTTTCTGATATTGCTAAAGTGACGAGATCACATATACCTGCTGCAAATGTGCCTGCAAGCATTGACGTCCCAAATACTGGACGTAACGCCGCTCCTGAGGTACCAGGAGATGGTGCCACTACCCAGATTGGCAGTGATGTAGTGTCTATGGCCGCTGGTCCCGTGAGGAAGCCCGATAGACCAATTGGTTGGATATGCAATACTGCATGCAGCTACGCTAATTCGTCTACGACCCACTGCCACCCAATGTTATTCTGCATTACAGCTAGTGACTTGGTACGAGCCTGATATCTCCCAGTTACGCATTTTTGGGTGTGCCATCTATGTGCCTATTACGCCGCCACAACGTACTAAGATGGGTCCATAGAGACGAATGAGCATATATGTTGGATATGAAGCTCCAACTATCGTCCGCTATCTCGAACCCTTGACAGGCGATCTCTTTACCGCTAGATTTGCGGATTGTCACTTTGATGAGACAGTCTTCCCTTCATTAGGGGGAGATAAGAACACTAATGTTCTGCAGGAACGACATGAATTGTTGTCGTCTATGCTCACTATATCTCATCTCGATCACCATATCGTACAGTCCGAGTTTGAAGTGCGAAGAATTATCGAACTTCAGAGCATAGCAGATACTCTGCCTGATGCATTTTCTGATATTGTTAAAGTGACGAGATCACATATACTTGCTGCAAATGTGCCTGCAAGCATTGACGTCCCAAATACTAGACGTAACGCCGCTCCTGAGGTACCAGGAGATGGTGCCACTGCCCAGATTGGCAGTGATGTAGTGTTTATGGCCGCTGGTCCCGCGAGGAAGCCTGATAGACCAATTGGTTGGAAGGATACTAGAAAGAGAGCGAATGAAGCACAAACAAATTCTTTGATCATCGATACTCAAAATCCATCCCATGAGAATGTTCTGGATTATGGTTATGTCCAAGAGACATCATTGAGGGACGCCTCAATGTTAGAACCTATCCTTAAGAACATAGAGATCTTTGTGAATTACACTAATGTACATGAGACGTGGGAAAAAGGCTCCATTATCATTGATGATGTATTCGCGTATTCAGTAACGCGTGAGATTATTAAGACCGATGACACCGAACCAAACTCCGTTGATGAATATCAACATAGAGCTGATTGGCCAAAATGGAAAGAAGTGATCCAGGCAGAACTTGATTCTCTAGCGAAAAGAAGGGTATTTGGGCCAGTTGTGCCAATACCACCCAAAACCAAGCCAGTTAGCCATAAATGGGTATTCGTTAGAAAGCGTAATGAGAGAAACGACATTGTAAGGTACAAAGCTCGCTTGTGGCGCAAGGCTTCTCACAATGCCCTGGAATCGACTATGAGGAGACATATTCTCCAGCAATGGACGTCATTACGTTCCGCTACTTTATCAGTTTGGTAGTTTCTGAAAAATTGAATATGTAGCTCATGGATGTGGTTACTGCGTATCTATATGGGGATCTAGATACAGAGATATACATGAAGGTCCCAGATGGACTTCAGTTACCCAAGTCAAGTGGCTCTAAACCACGGAGCACGTTTGCAATAAGGTTGAAACGCTCACTATATGCATTGAAGCAATTCGGAAGGATGTGGTATAACCGTCTAAGTGAATACTTGAATGGGAAGGGATATGTTAACAATGAACTATGCTCATGTGTTTTCATAAAGAGAACAAGTTTCGGATTTGCTATAGTAGCGGTTTTTGTTGATGACATGAACATAATTGGCACCCTAAAAAAGTTAATGGAAACCGTTGAGCACTTGAAATCCGAGTTTGAGATGAAGGACCTTAGGAGAACACGATTTTCTCTCGGTTTGGAACTTGAGCACCATGAAGATGGTATCTTGATTCATCAATCAGCCTATACCCAGAAGATGCTTAGGCGTTTCAAAACTAACAAAGTTAAGCCTTCAAGCACCCTTTTGGTCGTTCGTAGTCTTGATGCAAAGAATGATCCATTCCGTCCAAAGGATGACGATGAAGATGTGTTAGAGGCTGAAGTGCCATACTTAAATGCAATAGGCACATTATTGTACTTAGCTCAATGCACAAAACTGAATAACTCATTTGTCGTGAACTTGTTAGCTAGATATAGCTCTGTGCCAACATGACACCACTGGACTGGTGTTGAAGATATATTTCGATACCTAAGTGGTATGATTGATATGGGCTTATTCTATCCCTACAGAGAGACGATGGATTTGAACCCATCATATGTCAGGGACGCCACCAACAGTGGTCTGCTTTCCCTTTCCCCATCCCAAAATAACATTAGTGTTTTGGAAGGTTCTGCTGATGACCTGATGCTGGGTACCTCTCTGACTCACACAAAGGTTGTTCTCAAACTTGTTATGTGTTTAACATAGGTAAGATCACAATATCTTGGAGGTCTACAAAACAGACATTTGTCGGTACTTCTTCAAACCATGCAGAGATTGTTGCTCTGCATGAAGAAGTTCGTGAATGTATATAGCTTAGATCCATCATTATGTATGTTCGAAGCAATTGTGGTTTGAAGTCTACCACATATGAGCCTACAAGCATTTATGAGGATAATGCTGCTTATATCGAACAAATGAAGTAATGATACATCAAAGGCAACAATACCAAGCACATATCGCCCAAATTCTTCTACAATCAGCAACAACAAAAGTTCCGCAAGATCAGATTGAACCAGGTTCGATCTGAGGACAATGTGGCAGATTTATTTATTAAGTTATTGCCTAAATCCACGTTCGAGAAACATGTTGCAAGCATTGGTTTAAGGAAGTTATCCGAACTCCCATGATTGTAGTCATCAGGGGAAGGCACATACATTAGGGGAAGATGTCTACATGTTTGGTCTCGAAACATGAAGGGTGTGTTGTACTCGTTTTCTCCTTCAACCGAGATTATTTTTGTCCTACAGGGTTTTTGTCACTTGGTAAGGTTTTTGACGAGGCAACAAGAGGAGCACCACGTTTGGGCAACACATGGGGGAGTGTTCAAGTATATCTGAATTGTGTGTCTGGCCCAAACTCTAGTTACTTTTCTGAGTTGTAATAGGGTTAGTCTTACAAATATTCTCAGAGATATCTTCATGGATATCCAAATCATTGTACGATTATGTTTCCTTGTAAGACTCTGATTCTATGCTTGTAATCTTCTATATAAAGATGCCTCTATTACCAATGAAAGAAACAACTATTTCTCTCCCAATTTCGATTTCCTAAAACAATTTCGTAAATATGGAAGAGGAATACTCGGGATTGCAAGAATTCTTTCCCCTTGATTTAGTATTATAATTATAAGGGAAGTAACTATTTTTAGAGAGATTTTTCTCATTAAATCCTAAAAGAATTTTTAGAGTAATGCCAAGCCCATTATTCCTGTGTGATGGATAAGAAAAGAACTACAGAAGTCCAATGGGCTCCTATAAAATACCGAGGAACTAACCCAAACAATAACAAAACTAGTACAAAAAAGAAGGGAGTATAAAACTATAAATACCAAAACCGTTACAATTTAGTATTTACAGAGCTCCAAATAGAAAGAGCGAAAGGATCACTGTCGCAGTAACAGAGGAAGAGGGAAATCCTTCTTTCAACAAGGTAAGTCACTCTCTTAATTCATGGTCTCTGATCGTTATCGGGCTCCCCCCACATTCTTCATTTGTTCTTCCACATCGCATCTAAATATTGCTAGGGTTTGGCTTGTACATTTCTCCTACTTTTCTGCATGGCCATTGCTCCCACATTCTTCTTTTATAGTTTTGATATTTGGTTCCAATGGCAATGCTCGCTTATTTCTTGTATAATCATTCCATGCATTGAAATTGCACCGGTGTTGGTTACATTATGTTGAGGTTTTTCTGTTCATTTTTTTAAACAAGTTGGGAAATGTGGCATTGTTTGGTTTAAAAAAATACGTGTTTTGGTTTCGGATATATTGATTTAATTTTCTCATACGGTTGGCAGCAACCATGGCTGAAGAGAACAAGAATGCTGTGAAGGAGGAGGTTCCAGATGTATGCCATACTTCTCTTTGCTTATTTTCTATCTTATTGAGGAATCTACATGGTTCACAGTTTGCACAGACACATGCGGTTACGCGAGATTTATCTAAAACTTAAGGAGATAATTTTTGTTCTGGTTTTCTTTGGAGTTGATCTCCGAATGTTCAGCTTGAGCCTTCTGATCATTATTTTGGCTCTGAGACCAACTTCATGGTTTTAATATCAAATGTTTGATATCTGAAACTAGGTACAATTAGCCATCTGAGCCTTCTTATATTACATGTTTAAGAAGTTAAGAACCCTCTGTAAAAAATGAGGCTTTGGCTGAGGAAACTAGGTACAATTAGGTGGTTGGAATATCAGTTAGCCATGTTTTGAGTCCCTCGACTACTGCAAATTTTCTGGCTTTATCCTTTTGTCGCAGATTGTCCCCTTTGATCGTACTAAAAAGAAGAAAAAGAAGAAGGTGGTAATTCGGGATTCTTCAAGAGATTCTGTGGACAAGTTGGCTGACAAAACAGAAAACCTAGCAGGTAGTTTAAGCGATTCTCTTCCAACTGTACTATACATCCATCACTTTTGTGAAGGACTTGTGTTTTTCCTCTTTGCAGTTTCTGATGGACAGGAAAGTGCATTTTCTGGTTTGAAAAAGAAGAAGAAGAAGCCAGTAAGTTGCCAAGCTTTTCCAAACCCTACAAGAAGAGTTCTTGTCCTAAAAATTGGCTTTGATGGTTAATGTGATTTTAGGTTGAATCCAGTGTCTTGAATGAAGAGGGTGGTGATACAAGGGAAGATTTGGATGGTAAGAGATTGTTCTCTAAGGTTTGTTTAATGAGTTTATCTGGCTTCATAAGGTGCGTGTGATTTGGCTTTCTTCAAAATTAAGTGTTGAGGTTTATGTTGTTGGCAATTTAGACGGGACTGGGGATGATGAAGAGGGAGAAGGAATTGTTTTAGGGGCCTCGCATCCATGGGAAGGGAGTGATCGTGACTACCACTATGAGGAGGTTTGCATTACAGTATAGCTCTCTTCACAGTGATTGCTCTATGATTTCATTGTAAATGATTTTTTTCATTTTTTTTTTTCGTACTGCAGCTTCTTGGTAGGGTTTTCAATATCCTTCGGGAGAATAATCCTGAGCTGGCTGGCGACAGGCGTAGGACAACTATGAGGCCTCCACAAGTACTTCGTGAGGGCACAAAGAAAACTGTCTTTGTTAATTTCATGGACTTATGTAAGACGTAGGTTTCTGTTCTCTTGTCTCATGAACCAAAACAAATGTTTTTATCTCACATACTCAGATTCTGATGCGTTTCTTTCCATACTGAATTACATTGTCCAATTTCTACTCTTGACGCCTTCTCACTTTAACTTGTTTATGCAAGCTTGTCATAGTAATGTAGTATTACTGTTGATAGGTGGTCATACTGAAAAAGATCACTATGTGGTGTTAACATGGTTTTCCTTTCTTGTAAAAGTGGTTTTTTTTTGCTGTTTATTTGAGTATCCAACTATATGGACTACTGTAAATCTACACTTCACAAGAGGATTATGGAAGTCAAGTTGATTTAAGGCTTTTCTTCTGTGTTTCATATCTTCTGTTTTTCTTTGTTATTATCCTTTGCATCATCAAACAAGGGAATTCATTTTGTATACCGATATTTATACAAATGGTATTGATATGTGTAAATTGTTTTGATAAGTTGAGCATATATGGGTTGACTTTCGAAGTTATCACATTTTCCCTATAATGATTTTTTGGATGCCTTCTGTTTTCATTATCAAGGCTGCACAGTTTTGATATATGTGAAGGAGCATTTATGGTCTGTAGGAATTGGTAAGGTATACGGTGATGCGTAATATGAGAAAAATAAAAGATTCTGTTGTTTGATTTCATTTATCCTGTCGAATGGAATGAAATGCTTGTCTGGTCTGAATCCCTTTAATGTGAAAATTACAGGATGCATAGGCAGCCGGATCATGTTATGGCCTTTTTACTGGCTGAACTGGGGACAAGTGGATCCCTTGACGGTCAGCAGAGGTTAGTTGTAAAGGGAAGATTTGCACCCAAGAATTTTGAAGGAATACTACGGCGCTATGTCAGTGAGTACCTCATCTTATGATTGTTTATCTTTTATTGCAATTCTTAATCTGGAATGATCCTCTTTGGTTTATTCATGCTTGGCAGTTTTATTTGTTCTTTTGGATATGCTTTCTTGTGTTTCAGGGTTGTTCCTGTTCTCTCATTTTTGCTTATGCCTCTACAATTGAATTTTTTCAGACGAATATGTCATTTGCATTGGGTGCAAGAGTCCTGACACTATACTGTCCAAGGAGAATCGCCTCTTTTTTCTCAGATGTGAGAAGGTAACTGTCATAAACCAGGCTATTAGTTTGTTGATTTTACTAGTTGGTCAATTTAGCTGAAATGATCCAAGAAACAGGCAGCGCCCATTATTCATAATAGACACATAGAGAAGGCTTGAGTGGTATATAATGTTTATCAAAAGTTGTTCTTTTCCAACATCAAATAGGCACCTCCAGGTGATGGACGGTCTGTTATTATGCTACTGAATGGTCCATAGCCTGCCTTCCTGTTTGCATCTGTTAGACATATTAACTATTTGACTATTTGTATTATTGCAGTGTGGTTCGGGACGATCTGTTGCTCCAATTAAAGCTGGTTTTGTTGCTCGTGTTGGGCGAAGAAATGCTGGGGCATGATCATAAGCGTCCTGTTTTTGATCTCTATTCAGAGGACTGGTTTGCTACAATGGTTCACTACTGTTATTGGTTAATTTTGTTCTGGTCCATTCGGACATTGAGGAGGAGAACAGCAGTTTGTCTTTTGTTGCACTACTGTCTACTTACACACCTTTAATAAGATTTCGCTTCTGATCAATTATCTGCTGTTTAGGAATATTTTAGCTTTCTTCTGCACTATTCTGTCTGCTCGTTTCTCTGTCTCAGTTTGGATTGTCATTCCTTGAGTGCTGAAAGGGTGTTGGCAACATGAGTTCATCTTGGGTTGAACTAGTGTTTCCTTTTTCCTACGATGAACAAGTATCTTGGTCAAACACATGATAACTGGTTTAGGCCGCCCCAACACTAACCTCGGCTTAATTAGGAGGAGTTTTACACCACTTCACTGAGGTGAATTGACTCCTTGCATGCATGACTGCTCCACCTGGTTAGGCGTTACTCGTACTGTCCTACTTGGCTAAAAGCTTTCAAGAACGCTTCCAAGTAAACTTAATTATTGTAAGGATCGAGTTTTAATTACTTACATTCTTCCATAAGGACTTGAGGAGTTGCAATCAGCCTATCGTACGTAGATTGTTTCATTTGCCTCTTTCAGTAGGAATTGTTACACTCTAGCATATGCTTCGACCAAACCATGCCAAAATCCATTTCATATACAATGAGAATGAGGCGCCTAAAATATACTTATCTCTGTTCAGTGATCGATCAAGTTCCTTTTCACTCTTAAGAATTCTCTTTTTGCCGATAATGATTCCTACCATCATTAGAAATATGCATTACTACCTTTTGTCCTCGGCACTCTGGGTTTGATCTTTAGAATAATGAGCTAGCTAGGTTTCTAAAGTCCACTTAGAATATTGGATTTTTTTTTTACTTTGTCAAGGGGAACCCAAAGGCTTTCTAGGCCCAAGATAAACCCCTTCGGCGCATGTGAAATGCTTCAACTGTGCATTGCAGCACAGTGCCTGGTCACTTTGACAGCTTCTGGGTTCGAACCTAGGTTGGGGAGCACACCCAACTAGGCAAGAACCACTAGGTCACTTGCCGTGGTTCACTTAGAATATTGGATAAATGAACTGAAAGCTAAAAGATCCTTAACATGCTGCGATAAAATCGGCAAAGGTATAAGTAGTTGCATGTGTTTCACCACATGATAGATCTGTAGATAATTCTGCTTTTTGTTACATATATATATATATATATATATATATATATATATAATCACGATTATTACAAAATATTACAAATAAGATAGGTGCAAACAAAGATAAGTGTGTGATCGACTCGCATGCTTGCAGTGTAATGAAACTGTTGATCTTATTGATAGTTTCAATTATAGCACTCTAGATGATTAAGCCTAAGCCCATAAATATACTTGCATGTTGTCCCGGTTATCACACATTCACACAGCAAGTGCAAAACGTTTCACATGTTGAAGATGGCTATGAATGCCAAGGTTGATAGTGATGCAACAAATGGTGTATAAATCTTCTGCTGCACCTTCATCCCACTGCTCTTTTTATAATTCCGATTCAGTGTCGATATACCTGCATTTACAAGACCTCAAATCAATCATATGTATCTTTCATATCACATTCATACATCCGGACTACTCATAAAGTAATGATCTCATATCAGATATCACAGTTGGTGAATCAAATTTATGTATGTATAGAGATTAACAATATAACGTACTCACGAAACTGTCTGATGATATATTCGGAAATGGATAAAGAAAGAGTACATACTTTTTTTGTTGGAGCATCCATCATGAATGGTTTGATTGAGCACTGAAACGGTGGCGTTATTGGCAAACCAGAAGTCTCGTTTGCAAAGGTAGATGCATTTAAGCACATCCAAGACGTGTTGTGCACACCCTGTGTCTGCACTGCAGTATTCTCCTATCCCACTTGGGATCACATCTATTAGTCCTCTGTCTGTCAGCGAAACCGTCTCAAATGCTGTGCAATTAGCAGGGGCCTAATAATAAGGAGAAATTGAGACACTATGAGCAACGGAGTGGCAATATGAGAAACCATCCATCTACTACTAGTAAGATATTAATATTGTTCTAACATGTGATCAATGTCAATCTGATAATATAACATGTTAAATAATGCAACTATCAAAAGATTTTTATCTTGTAAAATGTATGTGTATTTTGTGCTCTTACTTTTCTCTGCAAGCAGTAATAAGCACTTCTCCAAGCCCGGAATGGGGTCAGATTTACATTATCCGTTGGGTCCGTTTTATCTGAAAGACCAAACATGATCATGAACAGAAATAATCAATTTTCAGCCTGCGTTGTACACAATATGAGTAAGGAACAACTAGGTGAAAAATAATAAGCATACTTTCTTTGGCATGAGCATGTTGAACTTGAAGTAGAAGGCAAATCCCCAAAGACAAACAAACCAAGTACCCATTCCTCATTCCTGTAATACAAAGTATGCCTTTCTTCCAAAAACTTATGCGATCTGGGTAAGTTTAAAGGGAAGGTTGCTGCAATATTGAAGCATTTATAATCTTTACAAGGGATTACTTTATGCACTAGGATTAATGATCAAAGGGCTTACAGCCAAAAGTTTCATATTATCATCTATGTCGCTTTTAGTATATGCTGAGGATATATGAAGGAGCTGTGGTAAAACCAAGGATCGATAATAAAACATTATATATTGTGAATTGCAAGGGATAATGAGACATCTAGCTAGTTTTGGACTTTATGTCCGAGATGCTACAAAGTTACAAACAAAGAGTCCCATTGAAATTTCTCTTTCTAATGTTGACTTTCTTATAATACTAATTCTTCTTGTGTTTTCTTGCTGTCAAGGGGCTGTGTTTTAACGTGGTGCTACATAGAAAACAATGATGTTCTTAAAAAAAAAAAATAATAATAAAAAAATTAAAAATTTAAAAAAAATCAGAAAACAATGACGTATTCCTTAATTTTGTTATGACAGAGGACAGACCAAGATTAATAGAAATCTCTTTATTTATTTTTTTAATTTCCTCATAGTCAAATTGTTCTGAAAGAAAAATTTCATTGAATTAGCGATTGAGATCGCTTAAGGGGGCATTTAGATGGGAAGCATATAAAGGGCCAAAAACAACCTGATTCTAGAGCTAAGATAGAACCGTTCAGAAAATGTACTACACCGACCAATTGTTCTTGTACAATAAAGCACTCTTTGAAACTTTTCTAGAGAAACTAGCAAACTCTGAAAGTAAATCATTAGCCTCCTCAAGATAATTACCAGCAAACACATTGTCATAAGTCATGACCTTGAGGCAATTTGGGCATGCAAAGGATAGGCAGACCAATCAAAACTAGACTCGTCCCAGCATAAGAAACACTGCTCAGTTTTGATTACTTCAAACTTAAAAAGTTTACAAAACAATATCATAATTCATAAATGTCTTGTTCCAATGATACGGTCTTTCGGAGAAGATGTATTATATTTTGTTAGTAGTTAATTAAAGCTTTGTTAAGAGAGAGACCATAGACGAGGACATTAATATTTGATGGAAGCCAATGCTTTAACTAACAAATCAAAGAGCAGAGAGGGGGTGGAGAAAAATGGGCTATGGTCGCTTTCAAGAACAAAGACTTGGGATGGTCGCCACCTCTTTATCATGGCATCTTGTTTCTCTGGCTTTAGAAGACGATCGTTCATGGTCTTGATGTACACTCTTGGCACACAATCTGCATCATCACCAATATTTCCTTCGAATCGAGCGCCTTGCAACGCCATAACTGGTCCAGGACGCAGCAGCATCGAAGCTAAACTTGAGTCCTGTGGATCATTTAATCAATCCGAAAGAGTTCATAACATATACCTTATGTAAATGCTAGAGGAAAGCCACTCTTATTATTTAAGGCTCGAAGAATATATATGTATATGAGATATATACATGTACTGAAGTGCTTCATTACCTGGACAGGGCTCATATGATACATGATTTGGTGCCTAAAGTTCTCCTTAATTATGATGCTAGTTGGAGGCTGGTCTGGTCCCAATCCAAATGTAAACTCATTTACGTTTCCAAATGCTGATAAGTCAGGTTCTCCCTACAATATAGAAGACAATCCAGAACTGATTTACTCTGTAGTACGTAGTGCATTCTATGTATAACTAAATATGAAAATGATTTAAGATCATAAATTAGTATGAACAAAAGGAAATTACAGTGAAGAAACCTTACATCCTTGATATCTTGATCTGTAGAAAATCCATGCTTTAACATGTTTGCAGCCACATATATGGCCATATTTATTTTATTACCAAACCTGTGTATTGCATCTGTCAAGCTCAAACCTCCTGCACTGTGTCCAACAAGTATTACCTACAAACCATTGATCCCAAATTAACATCATAGATAAAAAGTTAATGAAACACGTATTGACAATCTGACAACAAAAAATACTTGTTGTAATAGTCCAACCGTAACAAGAGTACACCCTTCTATCTATGAGATCGAGAGGCATAGTACTACCATACCTTTTCATTCTGAGGCAAGGAGGACAGGAAGTGGATGAGAGGCGTGTTATAGTCTTCGAAAGTGAGGACTGTGTTGGGATCAGACTGATCAATACCAGCACCTTTGAGATCTATGCATGTAACTTTGTAGCCTGCTGCTTCCAGGAGACACCGAATTTTGTACCAGCACCAAGCTCCATGCCCTACGCCATGGATTAGAACCAAGTGATGATGATGAGGATTTGCTACTTCAGTTTCTGGGTTCATTGCTACTCTTAAGTTTTGATCTTAGGCAGCTCTTATCGTATGATCGTATCCCACTCAGGGAAGGATTCAGGGATCGATTTTTTGAGTTGCTTAAGAAGCTTAATGCTAAGAAGACCTTCGGATCTGTAAAAATGGCAGAATGGGGTAAAAATGAAGAGCAGCGTTGAAGAAGAAGATGAACATGCTTTGAAAAGATAAGTGTGGAAAAATAAATTCAAAGGCACAGTGTGTCTCTCTCTTATACTATTGTTTTTATTTTTCTTCCTTCCAACTGGGCCACGGGCGGCGCCGCGGGGCTTCATCAATTCACTCAATCAATTTTCTTTTATCCTGATTAATGGATCAATTGAAGCTGATGCACGTGCATCATCGATAGAAATTTACCGATTCATTTTTATTTCTTAGATAATTCTTTGGATTTTAATAAATTGTTTAAATTTATATGTAAATTTTATTGATTTATATATTGTGATCAAATGAATTTTTATTGACCTTCAACTACAAGAGTAATATTTTTTTGGGACCGTTCAATTTTAGTCTTACTGATCCTGAAAAAAGTTTTTGAATCGGCCACTGAACCCACTTTTTTTATTTTGTTTGGTTCTAAGAGCTTTGTTTGTTTTGTTATATGTCATTAATCTCGGATGTAAGGATTACACAATTATTTCTCTAATTGAGACATGACTTTTAGATATTGCTCATGATGTTTTTTCTTTTTTCCACACGTATCTGATATCTCCATGAAAAAAAAAAGGTGGAGTTTGGTAACATTCATATGTTTGTATTTTTATTTTTCAGAAATGAAAATATAAGGTGAGAATGTGTTCAGTGACCTATTTCTCAAAATATAAAAAATAAAGATATAAAATGTTTTCAATTTTTATTCGGAGAAACTGAAAACAACAATTCGACGTTTTAAGGATGTTACTCCCTTATGCTATTATTCAGCTAATATGGTAGCACATTCATTGGGTTAGTTGGCTAGCGATTTGCAGTCTCAATCCTTATTTTTTGTATAAGCTCCTCCGTCTATGAAAGATGTTTTACAGTTTGATTGTAGCAATTCTTAAATTATGAATCTAATTCATTCCCCTAAAAAAAAAACAATTCGATGTTTTCACTTTTTCTTCTCCCAGCTTTGGAAAATATGAAGAAATATTTTTTCACAGTAAACTACCGACCGCATTTGCAAATGTGGAAAATACAATCTAGTTTTCTCATTTTGTTTTTTTGTTTTGTTTTTAAATCGTTTTTATAAAATAACTTTCAAAAGCATTACCAAACAGACCCTTAAGGCATTTGTTAGTCTCAATCTCAGTCATGTGGAATTTAGGGTACAATGAGAACAAAAAAATGGACGAAAATTGTATTAATCGGACAATCCACTCAATAAGGAATGTTTGATGATGTGACTGGGTGTAGAACTAAATAATTTTCTCAATAAACAATGACATAACCAAAACCAAATTCTTCATAATAAACAAACTAATTAGTTTAGGTAGGTAACTACCAACCTAGCTGATCTAACTATGTTAGCGAGAGTGAGTGAGAGACGCACATTACGAAGGAGGCATATATGTGAGCCCTGGAAAATTGTTTTGAGCTTAATTGAGATCATTCGATAATTATTTATTTATGAGCTCAAAAATTATTAATGGTGCTCGAGAATATTTTCAGAATTTTTTTTACAAGGTGAAATTCTTGATTTAAGGGTTTGATAATAAAGTAAACGACACGATGAGTTCATGAGAATTTTCGAGAAAATTTTCAGATATCAGAGCTAATTTTTACGAATTTCAAATTTTTTGAGAAGAATTATGGAAAAAGGAAAAATCGAAGTGATTCGATCTGAACCGTTCAATTCCTCACCACTTAATCTAAGCCCTCATATTCAATTAGGATTGTGGCTATAAATAGCCTTAGATCAGATCGAATGATTGAGAAGTATCCAAAAGAACCGGGCACTCTTGACCCGTGAAAAAGACCAACGACCCGAACTTGCGACCGGACCAGAAATCTCGTTTCCGGCAACGAAACGACGGAGGACCACCGGCATCCTGTCAGTCTCCTCCTCGCCGACACGCCTATGGTGGCGGATCGTCCATGCACGAATCGTGGAGGGAGATTCCAAGCTCGAAATGTTTGAACTTTCCGGCGATGCTTCTGCAATTTCCAGCAATCTTTGGGATTGTGTGAGGTAGGAAAACTAATCCTCTCGGTGAGCTCTACGTACTAGTGTATTTAGCAGGGCCGGTCTTGAGGTTTTTGATGCCCCGGGCAAAAAAAAATTTGGTGCCTAACTACCCATATATATATATATATATATATATATATATATATATATTCATATGTAAAACAGTACAACTTTAAACGATAAACATTCGAGCACAGAACAATAAAACTAGGATTGCGATGTAGCAATTGTAAAGACGTATGCATCAACATATCAACCTGCAACTTCTGACTTCCAATTAATGCATCTAAAGATGCTATGTTTGTAGAGAAAGAGAGCAAAAAAAAAAAAAAATTCCATTGTAGGGGAAAAAAAAGTCGATCTTCTAGTGTTTAGTATAGATTGAACATGTAATTAACTTATTAAGGATGTTGAAAGCTGCAAATTGAACATCAGCGATGACTGTATAGTCGAGATTTTGATATTACAGGCATAAAAATTTATAATAGTTGTTAGAATAATCAACAAATACCACAAAATGCCAGTAATAGAACTTATAATGTCCAAAATTTCAACGAATTTAAAAATTGAAGAACACCCACCATAAAAAATAAAAAAATTTAAAGAACACCCAATTTAACTATACCTATTTTGATCGATCTCTATTGCAGCCTGAATCGATGGAATGCCAAAAATTGTGTCTGATCACCGTAGAAGAAGAGAAAAATATAGGAGAGAAAGATTGAGAGGAAGTGACAGATGATGAAAATAAATTGCTTGATTGAATAACCATTGAAACCCCAATATTTCAAGAGAAATTTGTTTGTTTTTAAAGTTTTAGAGAGAGTTAAGAGACTCTTGAAATTCGTCTGCTATAATTGTGTGTACAATTCTCAAAATGAGGAGAAGAGAAAACCATTTCGAAGTGAGGAGAGAAGAGAAGACACTGCGTTTGGGAACAAAGCAATTTTTTTTTTTTGTTTACCGTCGACATATACTATATATAATTTTTTTTTATATATATATAACCTTATTTAAAAAAAAAATTTGTGCCCCCCTCTCACTTGGGCCCTGGGCCGTTGCCAAGCCCGCCCTTGCGCAAGGCCGGCCCTGGTATTTAGTTTTCGATTTGGTTGGGTTTTGATGGATTGATGTTTTGGGTGCCGTTGGCCTCCTCCAAGAGCACCATTCAAGATAAAATGCCTTGTAGGTTTTTGGAATATTTGAGTGCTTTGCGACACTGTGACGTGCTCAAACTGGTGAAGTGCAGAGTGCAGACTGTGCAGTTGAGGAGTTACAATATTCAAGATAGATACAGACCAAAATCGACGAGAGTAAAACATGCAATGACATCAACCACAAAGTTCTTTTGGAAATATACGCATTCCTAAAGCCTATGTCCCAAACACATTAAAGGTAAAATTCCAAAATAAATAAGCCCAAAAGCACTTTTGCTCTTCAGTACAGCCCATACAATGTGAAGCCCAAAACTTGAAAGGCTAGATCCGGAAACAAATCGATGTCTTGAGCTACAACACCCATTCTCTGCGAATTCTAAAACCCTTGGCCCTTGGTGAGCTCGGAAATTCCGGCGGCGAAGATCATGAGGTTAAGTTCTCAATCGTTTTGTATCCTTGGTTGTTTCATTTCTGCACACACAGAGAGATAGGAGTAGCAAAAAATGTCATTTTCTGAACGACGATTTAGTTGGCCAGATTGTTAACAGGGTTAGTGATAAAGATGATAGAAAGTCGTTCTCCGTGGTCTGCAAGCAATGGTGTAAAGTAGAAGGTCTACGCCGATCATCACTTTCTTTTTACATTAACCGATCCCATTATTCCTTTGGTGGTTTGGGGTCCTAGCACCACCGATACCCATCTTGAATTAATAGCCCAAACTTTTCCTAAACTTGAGAGCATTATGGTCTACTGCGATGATGATCAAGACAGTGATGATGGTATTTTGGGCCCAAAAGGTCTACTTCCTTTGGGGAATGGGTGCCCAAACTTGTCCTAAGTCATGCTTGACGGGAGTGAAGCAATAGGGGATTCTGGAGTTGTGGCACTTTTAAATTCAGCTCATAACTTGAAGGCTTTGGCTGTGTTACGAAATGATTTGATCTCTGACGTCGAAGCCCTCAGAGCAATTGGGTCGTCATCTTCCATTAGCTTTTTGAAGTTGGTAATGTGTGAAGGTGTAACCGGAGCTGGCATTCGTGCATTTTCAGGTCACAGAGTGTTTGAGACGCCTTGTATTGCTCAACTTACCCTATAACAATTTTAATCAAGCTGATGTGGAAACCATAGCCCTTGGATGCCCGTCATTTGAGTCGGACTCTGTTCTGGTGGACTCAGAGTGGAGTCTGGATCCCACTTGGAGCACTGAATTAATGCACGACAACACTAGAAGGGTTATCAAGTTTGTTGATTTGTATTCATGATTTACTTTGTAGGACTAGTTTAGCTATGAACAAATATTAGTAACTGGTAGTAAAACAAGGAGTCCTAGGGAGTTGGATCAGTGATTGTTCCAAGACAGATACAATCTGTAATGAATATTGAGCAGGTGTAAATGATATTTGTCAACAAGTTTTTAAAATCCATAATTTTCATTGTCAGCAACATGCCTGGAGATTATATTCATCCACGGAGATTCTCTTCTCCTGTACATTGTGAGCAAATTGTCACCCAGGAGCTGATGTTCTTTTTCTTTTCTAAAATATATTGATCCACTTACTTGGGTCTAAGAGTGGTCAAGATAAACAATGGTGGGTACAATTTAATCATGAGTACATTTGCACTTCAAAAAAATATATATAAACTTTTATCCGTATAATCCTCCATAAAACTCCTTGTAAATCTTTAGAGAGTGGAAGTAATATTATTTCCATACATTTTCGTTATTTTTCTCATTTCGTTGTTTTGTGATTGGCACCATCAATTTTCATCCTAATATTTTTGTTTCAATTGACCCACATTCCTAATACATCAAGTCATCAACAGAGCATTTGACTGCACACAAAAATTAGTAATGTCATCTATGGTGAAATTGTACACTCTGTTCCCTCACTTCCCTGTGTCTAGGCTCCATCTTCTTGATTATTTTTCTCTGATTCTTTCCACAATTGGGACTATCAATGGGATCAGTAGGAACACTCCGGTACCTATGATCACACTGGCGATAAGCCGATAGACATTGATACTAAACTGCTGATGACGGCATAGATTCTGGTGGCAATTGTCATCACAAACATTAATTTGAACTCCGCTGCCATGTTTCTTGTGTTGGAATAAAGTGAACTTAACATTATCTAAAAGCATTAAGTAAATGGAATAATTGATTTAACTAAATGAATAACAAGAAATATGCAAATGTAATTCTAATACCAGTTACCTATCAAGATGTATATCTCTTGATAGGAGTAGGACTCTCATTGTTAAAAACCTGATTAATAGAAAGGATAGTGATAAAGCTTAAGTCTCCTATCTGATAAACATGAAGTAAAACGAGGACTCCTTATGGGATGAGTCCGAGGATAAGGTTTTGGCCAATATATAAGGAGAAGAAAGTCCCTATGTTCAACACTGCCTTTTGCATATATTCTCAGTCCCATTCTGAAGCATAAAGTGTTGAAGCATAGAAGAACTTCCTCCATAGTGTAGCTGCTCATTTCAAATCCTTGAAGATGTCTGCCTCGATGAATGCTCTTGGACAAGCTGTGGCTGCTGGGATTGAAAGTGTGAATCCAGGTGGTTATTCCTAAACCGACTAGGAATGCTTCTGGTGTGCTGCATAATTGTTTTTGCTTCTTGTGCAGGTTGTGTGTTATGTGATTTGTGATATGATCTTGTGTGTTTCTTGTTTGCTAACATCTTGGCTCCCCTGTTCCCACATCAGTGTCTCTCACCAATGGTGCCACTACAACAAGTAAAGGCAGGAGAGAGTTTAGAAGAAGATAGGCCTTGGCTCTCCTATGAGGTGAAGAAACAACCGTATCTGTGTAGATTTTTGCAGTCAATATATCCTTGGTAACTTGTTGCAAGTCCCACAGCAACCTTTTGGTGAAGCAGAAAGTTTTGAATACTAACAACATAGCAAACGGTGTTGTTCCAACAGATACTATTTCCGGCCACCACGGTGAGCAAGAATATTTGCCAACATGTGGGAGATGGGATTTGGTTCGTTACGATTAGAAATTGGACGCCGTAGCCGATTATGAGGACCAGCCAAAGGGGAAGGTAAATAGCAGCAATGCCGGAAAACCAACGCAAGAATTTCCCTGCGCCGGAGGCAAACACAAGATTGTTGATTTGTAGTTGGGACATGGAGAGAGTGTTCTTGAGTTGGGATGAGTAAGCAAGGAAGGTGTGTTTGTTATGTACATGGATTGAAGCCATATGATGCCCACAAGGCTTAACCATTGGAAAGCTTTTGACGAGGAAGACATGGCAAAGTAGGAGCCATGCAAGCAGGTTGGTTTGTTTGTATTGTAGTATATGCAGTGGTAAGTTTGGTATATTTATAAGGTAATACCTGTAACACCCCTCTCCATGCTTTTAAGTTTTAACTAGTATAAGTAATTTATCCTTTGGAATCACCAATCGATCAGTGCCCAATTGAGAGTATGAAAGCTGAATTCTAATGTTTTGCTTGTTTCATCTCATGAATCTATATTTCTAATTGTGAATCCTAAGTCCTAACAGTGGTCTCAAGTTCAATTTTCGCGCAGGACATATAAGTTATAGGAAATGGCAGTCAGCATCAGCGTGAGGGAACCAAAGATGGTGAAGCCAACGGTGGAGACGCCTTGTCTGTAGCTGTTGATCTCAAACTTGGACATGGTGAGTTCGAATTATTGTTTATATTTACAGGCCAGAAAACGCGGTGCAGACAATGACAACTTCTTTGACTCCATCGTGCGAAAGGACGCTCTCAGCAAGGCCGTAGTGCCTTTCAACCCGTTTGGCTGGTTGCCTGAAGCAAAACAACATGTCCGTATCGAAATCGATTGCAATGCAGACTACATGTTGTTTGTTTTGGCCGATAGCAGCCATTGCATGGATCGTAAGATTTTTAATGAACTTATCAATACTCAATAAGGAATGCTGCAACTTAGGCCATCTTCAACCCTGGGCTAAGAGGTTGGTATAGCCCAAAAAACACCATTTTTCATCTCCAACCCAAGGCTATGCTATAACAAAAACTGATTCGAGGGGCTAAAAGGGTTAAGGGCTGGGCTAAACATAGCCATTTGTTTAGCCCTTGGGCTTCTTCTTTGTGGGGACCACGCTGGTGATCTAAAATTCTGATCAACAAAATCAATGGTTGAGATTAAAGGACAAACAATAAAATAACATGTTATTTAAACTTATAGCCCTAAGGGTTGAAGATGGTAGAAATTATAGCTCTTGCTATTTGCATGAATAGTGATTATCGGGGGCTAAAATTTAGCCCCCCACAGCTGGAGATGGCCTTAGCTATATCTTGCAGATAAATAATTGGGCAATGTTATGATTATTTAACTCCAACAATTTTCCAACAACTTTCCAAAATTTTTTGTATTATAGGGAAGCAAAAGTCAAAACTTTAGCCTCTTTTTCTTCTTCAACTCCAACAAATTCCCTATTTTACAGTAATATAAAATCTTCATAATTCTTCCTTAAAAGAGATTGCTGTAAATTTATGGAATTTGATTTTCTTTTTCCTCACTATCCCTAAAATAGAGATAGTTATAGAGAATCTGTTGGAGCAAAAGACACTCATTTTTTTTTTCTAAAATAGAGAAAAATCAAAATTATAGGTGTTCAAGGAAAACCTAATTTGTGTTTAGCCCAAACTCTAGGTTACTTGACCTAGTGGTAATAGGATTTAATTAAAAGGATCTAGAATCCTAATCAATGTAGAATTACTTTCCTTGTATGATTGAGATTCTATGCATTGTAATCCTCTCTATATAAAGAGGCCCCTATTATCAATGAGAATACACAGAAAATTCCTCTCAAATTCAGTTTCTCTACAACACGTTATCAGCACGAGCCCTAACCCTGAAATCTTAAATTCGTAGCCTTCAAATCCCAGAAACCACCGCCGCTCACCTTGAAGATCTCAACTCCAGGAGTCCAGAACCAGCGGCCCCACCCCCTGAACCGGCCGGCAAACCACCAAACCGGCCACCAGAAGTAGCAAAAGTCCCTCTGCCCGGTTCAAAGCCTTCCTCACCACCTCCTGCAGCCATACTCGACCCCCTGCAGCATCTCCACCCCAGAAACCCGGAACCGGAAGTTTCACCACCGGAACCGGCCTAAATTCAACTGAACCGGCCACCGGAATCTTCCTAACCTGAACCGGCAGAAAGAAAGAAAAAAAAAGGGGTGGACCTCCTGTGCAGCCCACTTGCTGCAGCCCAAGCCCAATTGCTGCAGCCCAATAGTTGAGACCACGTGCAGCAGGCCCCAGCCAAGCCGCCTAGCCGCCGAGCCGCAAACAGCTCTGCCACGTCAGCACCACGCAGGCATCCAGTCAGCCAGCCACGTCAGCCACCAGTGCCACGTCAGCAAGCCGGTCAACGACCGCCGGCGACTTTTTCGGCCACTTCAGGCGACTTTTCCGGTCGGCTACAGTAATTCCGGCGACGACTTTTCTAGCCATCTTTTAAGGTAAACTTTTCTAAAAATTCCCGTTTTTGAAGTTTTTTTTTAATTTCTTCTTCTTTTCTCGGGGACTTCCGACATCCCTTCTTCTACCCCCCTTTCTCTACATAGGGGAGACCAAAGGCCGAACTGTGGGGGTTCGTGCTCACTCCAAGCTTGGAGCTTGTAGAGTCCTCCAAACTTATAGTTTGTTGAGAAGAAAACGATCGACCACATACATCGTTGTTTCGATCTAATCCAAAACCCCTCTTGGAATCGGATTTTCTTGGAAGCGACTACGCTCAGAAAATTCCTAATTTCTTGGAAGTGACTACACTAAAAAATTTAATAGTTTTTCGTGGTAGCCTTTTTGCTCCGAAACTAACCCTAATCTTGTGTTGTTTTTCAGGATGAGTTACCTGAACAAGTTGAACTTTGTTCCACTAGAGACAACTGGCGCAGGATACCATAGGTGGGTCCGAGATGTGTGCCAACATCTTAAGGCTGATGGACTTCTGGAAGCCATCCAAGAGCCTAGTCAGAACGTGCTCTCCATTGAGCAAGCTACTGCTTTTGAAGCAAAGCAAGATAAAGCCATAATTCTCATGACAAGGCACATGAATGACGCGCTCCAAAATGAATACCTTAATGAGGAAGACCCAAGAAAGCTATGGGTAGAACTTGAGCAGCGATTTGGCAACATTCGTGACTCCTTGCTTCCTGATTTAGAAGTGCGATGGCATAGCCTCCGCTTTTGTGATTTCAAGTCTGTGCTTGATTATAACTCGGAAGCTTTTCGTATCAAGTCCCTGATGGAGTTTTGTGGCCAAGCCATAACTGATACGATGTTGATCGAGAAGACTCTATCTACCTTCCCCGTCTCTGCACTGATGATTTCAAAGAATTATCGGATTGATGTAAATGCAGGACGTATCACAAAGTTTCATGAGCTCATTGGCGCCATGAACGTAGCTGAAAAGCACGATAATATCTTTGTGAAGAACTATAATGCTAGACCTGTGGGAACTAAGCCTATTTCGGAGTCTAACTATAGTCGCGACCCCAATGGAGGACTCAAGGAGCGAAACCCTAAGGATAGGGACTATTCTGGACATTCTGGTCCATATGTTCACCCTAAAGAGGAAGGAAATCGCCAAGAGAGGCGTGCACGGAACCTTGGAGGTCAACGTGTGAAGAGAGAGAGAGGCGGAGCCTCCGACCATGGTGGTAACGCCACCAAGAGGATAGGTCGTCCAAATCGCGCCCCAATGGCGCCTCGATCAAGGGAGCCTGACCATAATGATGTTTGTTTTCGATGTGGATCAATTGAACATTGGGCCAAAACATGTACTGCACCCCAGAATGTTGCAAACGCATACAAGACGTATCGTGAAGCAAGGGAAGCAAATTACATGGCACAAGAAGATCAAGATGGCGATCTAGATCTAAGATGGCGATCTAGATCTAAGGGTGGAAGACTACAAGGATCAAGACCCAGAAACTGGCGATTTTGATTAAGTCTTTTTATTTTCCAAGAGATGTAGGCGATTGCCATATTACTTTTTATTGGATTAGATTTTCTTTGATCATAGAAACAATGATGTACTCCGTTGGCTTATGAATAAAATTTCGAGTTCTTTTCATTATGACTCCATTTTGATTCTGAGCATATGATTTTGTGACTACCATGGCTAGGCCATCAATATTAATTCAAGGACATGGAATAGCCCAAGTTCCACTTGCCAAATGGCACCTTGATTACAGTTGTCACAGAAACTCTCTACGCTCTTAGGGCAAATCGTACCCTATTAATAGCCAACGAATTCCATGCGAAAATGCATGTGGAGAACGGAAATGAGTTCCTTTGCAATACCTTTAATGATTGCGAACAAAGACGCATCTTAGAGAAGTTTATGTGTCTCTCTAGTGGACTCTATGTCACTATTCGAGCTATTAATCCAATAAAAGTTATGAGAGAAGATCTCTCGGATTTAGACACATATTGGCTTTGTCACGACAGGATCGATCATCCTAGTCATGATATGATGATCTGTCTACAAAGACTTCACACGGACATCTTTACAAAGCCCGTTCCTTAGGGAAATTAGGACTGAGACCGTCCTCTGCAAAGGATATGACAATACTCATTCTGTTCTTACAAATAATCCGTAGGGATTTTGTGGATTGATTCAACCAACTTGCGGACGCTTAAATATCTCATGATATTGGTTGACACGCAAACAAGCTAGTCACGTGTTTTGCCATTGTCCACCTATAAATGCTGCTTACGCTACACTCCTAGCTCATATCATATGACAATGGGCTCACTCCCCAGATCATCCTATTCAGTCATCACATTCCCATGTACACACTCAATTGGTCTCGCGGAAATGACTACGATGGTAGTCCGAACATTGGTAATGCGCACCAATCTTCTTACATCCGCTTGGGGTGATGCAATATCGCATGCAGCTATGCTAATTCGTCTACTACCTACCGCCACTCAATGTCCCTATGCGTTACAGCTAGTGACTGGGTACACGTATTTTGTACTTACGCACATTTGAGTGAGCTATTTATGTGCCCATTGCGCCGCCACAACGCGCTATGATAGGTCCTTACAGACGAATGGGCAACTACGTTAGATTTGAGACTCCAACCATCGTCCGCCACTTAATGCCCTTGCTAGGCGATCTCCTTACCGCTAGATTTGCGGATGTCACTTTGATGAGACAATCTTCCCGTCGTTCAGGGGAGACAAGAACACGAATGTTCAACAGGAACGATAGAAATTGTCGTGGCCTGTCCCCACTATGTCTCATCTCGATCCCTATTAAAGTGATGAGATCACACAAATATGCTGCAAACATGCCTGCAAGGAAGGACGTCCCTACGAGAGGACGTAGCGCCACCCTACACGGAGGTAGGCATGGCGCCAACGCCAAAGAGAGTGGCACTCTGGCGTTACAGGCCATGGCCCCAGCTAGGATGCTTGGGAGGTCCATGAGTTCGAAGGATACTTTGGCACATTCTAATCCTTTGATCATCGACACTCAAAATCCGTCTCATAAGTATCTTCCAGGTTATGGTTATCGTTGGGGGACGCCTCAACGTCAGAACCTATTCCTGAGAATATAGAGCTCTATGAAACTTACACTAGTGTACATGAGACGTGGGATAGAAACTCCATCATAATTGGTGATGTAGTTGCGTATTTTGTTGCGCATGAGTTTGTTAAGTTAGATGATATCGAACCACGCTCCGTTGATGAATGAATGCCAACGTAGAGAGATTTGGCCTAAATGGAAAGATGTGATCCAAGTTAAGATGGATTCTCTAACGAAGAGGAAGGTTTTCGAGCTAGAGATGCCAACACCTCCTAACATAAAACCTGTTGACTAATGGGTCTTCGTTAGAAAGCGTAGTGAGAAAAAGAGATGGTAATCTCGCCTTATGGTGCAAGGCTTCTCACAAAACGCCCTGGAATCGACTACGATGAGACATATTCTCTCGTAATGGATGTCATTGCACTCCACTACCCTGTCAGTTTGGTAGTTTCCGAATAACTGAACATGCAGCTTACAAATGTGGTCACTACGTATCTCTATGGGGATCTAGATACGGAATATACATGAAGGTTCATGGTGAACTTCATTTACCCAAGTCAAGAGGCTCTAGACCACGGAGCGCGTTTACAATAAGATTGAAACGCTCACTAAAGTGACTACTTGATTGGGAAGGGATATGCCCACGCGTTTCTATAACAAGTTTCGGATTCTATCGCGGTTCATGTTGGACATGATCTTCATTAGAAGCCCTTAAAGAGTTAAGGGAAACCGTTGAACACTTGAAATCCGAGTTTGAGATGAAGGATTTTGGGAGAACACAATTATGTCTTGGTTTGGAACTTGAGCATCGTGTTGGTAGATGCTTAGGCATTTTGACAAGGTCAAGCCTTCAAGCACCCCCATGATCGTCCATAGTCTTGATCCTGAAAAGGATCCTCTTCGTCGAAAGGATGATGACGAAGATGTGCTAGAGGCAGAAGTGCCTTACTTAGTATAATAGGCGCATTATTGTACTTATCTCAATGCACAAGCCCGGACATCTCATATGTTGTGAACTTGTTAGTTAGATATAGCTCTGTGCCAACGCAACGCCATTGGATTGGTGTAAAAGATATCTTTCGATACTTGAGATGTATGAATGATATGGGCTTGTTCTATCCCCATAGAGAGATGATGGATTCGGACCCATCACACACCAGAAACGCCGCCAACGCTGGCCTGCGTTCTCTATCCCCATCCCAAAACGACATGTGTTTTGGAAGGTTTTGCTGATGTTGGGTATCTCTCTGACCCACACAATGGTCATTCCCAATCCGGTTAAGTGTTCACCATGGAAAAAGACCGTGACATCTTGGAGGTCTACATAATAGACCCTAGTCGCTATATCTTTGAACAATGCAGAGATCATTGCTCTTCACGAAGTGGTTCGTGAATATATATGGATTGGATCCATCATTACGCATGTTCGAAGCAATTGTGGTTTGAAGTCTACCACAGATGAGCCTACGAGCATTTAGGATAATGCTGCTTGTTTTGAACAAATGAGGCAAGGCTACATCAAAAGCGACAAAACCAAGCTTAATCAACAACAACAGACACTCCTCGAGATCAAAGTGAACTAGGTTCGATCTGAGGACAGTGAGGCAGACTTGTTTACTAAGTCATTGCCCAATTCCACGTTCAAGAAACATGTGGCAAGAATTGGCTTGCAGAAATTATCTGAACTCCCATGATAGTAGTCATCAGGGGGAGGTGCAGACATCAGGGGGAGATGTCTACATGTTCGTCTCGAATTGTGAAGGGTGTGTTGTGCTCTTTTTCCCCTTCGACCGAGGTTATTTTTGTCCCACTGGATTTTTGTTATTCGGCAAGGTTTTTAACGAGGCAACGAGAGAAGCACCGCGTTTGGGCAACACAAGGGGGAGTGTTCAAGGAAAACCTAATTTGTGTTTAGCCCAAACTCTAGGTTACTTGACCTAGTGGTAATAGGATTTAATTAAAAGGATCTAGAATCCTAATCAATGTAGAATTACTTTCCTTGTATGATTGAGATTCTATGCATTGTAATCTTCTCTATATAAAGAGGCCCCTATTATCAATGAGAATACATAGAAAATTTCTCTCAAATTCAGTTTCTCTACAACAATAGGAAAGTTGTTGGAGTTACTCTTAATATGGTCATAAGAAGTATTACTCAAGTTTGCAGGCCAGAGGCCATGAATGGAAAAATACGTTTGAGTTGACAGTGTAGACATGGACTGAGGGTTTTGGAAAGACAGTGAAGATACTCGTAGTAAGACTCTCCAGCATTAATGACCATAGGAATAGAAAAAAAAAGAAAAAAAAAAACAGAAAGGTAGCTGCAGCTGCCATTTTCAACTAAAAGAGCTAAAGCAGGTGGATGTGAACAAAGTTAAAATGCTGCAAGTATATATACTGGCGATGATCTGTAATCTTAAACTTGAGGATTACTTAACTAGAAACAATCACACATATATAAACACATTATCTAAAGACATACTAGAACAATTAGAAGAACATAATACATACCTGAAGCTATGAATGAGTTGAATGCCATGACGAATAGGTTCGGTCTTCTGCAACTGCTCTAGTTTCAAGTTCTCTGTATATGGGGCTGAGATCTAAAGACTTGCGTGTAGAGAGTGCAGGGACCTGAACCTATATATAGAGGGACTGATATCAGGAACTTCCCATAACAGTAATCCTAAATCAAATAGGTCCTCCATATATAAATTATGTATCAATATATTACTTGATTTACAAGCACATTAAGTTTCCCAATACAATATGGATTACAGATACAAAATCCTTATTGTTGCAGGGATAGAATCATCTATGCAATCCCGGTTATTTCATTCAACAGTAATCATATACAATTGTTAAAGTCATAATGTGATTAATGTAAGTCCAACTCTTACATTCTCCCACTTGGACTACATTACTCACTTGTACATAATTTGAACAATGTAATAACCACTGAAGTGTGCACATGAAACTTGGTCAAGTTATGGAATCTGGCAGAGCTAAGGAAAAATAATGCTTTCAAAAGCACACCACTCAAAAACTACAAAACCATAACCATAACCCACATAAGTTCAATTGATACAACCAAAGATAAAACATACATATGCAGTATGTATCTGTCATCATCTGCAGTGCATATGTAAATGGTCCAAACTGAAGGATTTTGACTATCAAAATCAGAGACACAACCAAAACTGGAATGGATTATTACTGAATGTGTCTGCACTTTACAAAACTGAAATGTTGATCGTAGTCAACTCAATCTATCCAACATAAATCAAATAGCTATTTGCCAAAACAAAATACAGAAATATTCTTAATCACCAAATGCTGCAGCAAAAATAAAAACTTCTGAATAATACCATGGATTTATTACTGAATAATGAAGACAAAGTCATTACAAAACTTCAAATTTCAGAAAAGCAAGAACTGAAATTAAACAACACTGAAGATAAAACTTTTAACAAAAATAATGCTCCCACTGATCCTAAGCATCTAAGGTAGGTAGAACTCCCATATCAGCTACATGTTTCTGAAAAGCTGCTATAGATAATGCCTTAGTAAATGGATCAGCTAACTGCAATTGTGTATTGATCTGAGCTATCTCGATTTCCTTATGCTTCACCCTTTCTCTCACACTATAATATTTCAGGTCTATGTGTTTAGAGTTATAAGACCTCTTATGATTCTTAGTGAAGCAAACAACTGCAGAATTATCACTAAAAACCCTCAGTGGATTGGTATTGATGGAATCCAACAACCTAGTCTGAATTAAAAAATTTCTAAGCCATAACCCTTGACAAACACCATCATATATCGCCATAAATTTTGCCTGCATGGTTGAAGTGGCTGTCAATGTTTGCTTAATGCTCCTCCAAGCTATGGCACCCCCAGCCATCATAAAAACATACCCAGAAGTGGATTTGGTTGAATCAGGATACTTGCCTGCAAAGTCTGCATCGGTGTACCCAATAACATCCAAATTTTCAACCTTCTTGTACACCAGCAAATAACTCTTAGTCTTCTGTAAATATCTAAGCACCTTCTTTGCTGCAACCCAATGCTCATGCCCAGGGTTTGACTGAAATCTCGATAATATACCCACTGCATATGCTAAATCAGGCCTAGTGCACACTTGTGCATACATCAAGCTACCAATTAGTCTAGCATAAGGTCTGCCCTTCATATCTTCCCTTTCCAAGTCATTCCTAGGACATTGACATTTGTTCAGTTTATCTCCTTTAGAGATAGGAGCCTCTCCTGGTGCACACTTCTGCATATCAAACCTAATCAAGACTCTGGAAATATAACTTTGCTGAGATAGACCCAATAACCCCTTCTTCCTGTCTCTTTTAATCTCAATCCCCAGCACGAAAGACGCTTCACCAAGATCTTTCATATCAAAGTTTTTAGACAGAAAAGACTTGGTAGATTTCAATAAATTTATATCACTACTAGCAAGTAATATGTCATCCACGTATAATATCAGAAAAATAAAGTGCTTGCCCATTGTTTTCAGATAAACACATTCATCAACAATATTCTCAGTGAATCCAAAAGAAGTAACCACAGCATCAAACTTTTTATATCATTGCCTAGACGCCTGTTTTAGTCCATAGATAGACTTCTTTAGCTTGCAGACCAAGTGTTCACTACCAGGTTTAATAAATCCCTCAGGTTGCTTCATGTATATGGTTTCTTCTAATTCTCCATTTAAGAAGGCTGTTTTAACATCCATTTGGTGCAATTCCATATCGAAATGAGCTACCAAGGCCATGACCATTCTAAAAGAGTCTTTTGTCGAAACTGGAGAGAAGGTTTCAGTATAGTCAATGCCTTCTTGCTGCGTAAAACCCTTAGCTACTAACCTCGCTTTATGCCTCTCTATACTGCCATCAGCATGTCTTTTGGTTTTGTAAATCCACTTACAACCTATAGGTTTTTGATTTGCTATAGGTTCGACTAACTCCCAAACTCCATTGTCTTGCATACTTTTTAATTCAGCCTTCATCGCGTCACTTCATTGCTTAGAAAACTCACTCTCAGTGGCCTGTTTATAACTAACAGGATCATTATCTTCTTCAAAAACAAAGTCTGGTTCCTAAAGGTATACTTCATACTCAGTTGGATCAATGGTGGGTTTTCTAACTCTGTTTGATCTTCTTACTGGTTGAGGTACATCAACGTTTTCGTTTTGAGGCATCACAACATTATCCTGAGGTTGTAGATTTTCTGGTGCTTCTTGGACAGCCTCTGCGGGTTCTAAAATTAGCTGCTGAGGTACAAAGATGGGTGGTGCAGGAGCAAGAGGTAAAACCTGAGCTAGTGTTTCGGTTTCAGGGATTTCTTCAAACTCAAACTGTAAGTCTTTGGGTTCTCTATTATAAAACACTTCATCTAGAAACTTTGCTTTATTTGTTTCAATGATTCTGGTATTATGGTGAGGGGAATAGAACTTGTAGCCCTTGGATTTTTCTGGATACCCTATGAAGAATGCACTAACAGTTTTGGGGTCTAATTCCCAAATGTGAGGGTTATAAACTTTAGCCTCAGCCTTACAACCCCAAACATGAACATGGTGTAAGCTTGGCTTTCTGCCATTCCAAAGCTCAAAAGGTGTCGTAGACACAGCTTTGCTAGGTGCCCTATTGCAGAGATAGTTGGCTGTTTGGAGAGCCTCGCCCCACAGATACCTAGGTAGTCCAGAAGTACACATCATACTTCTGACCATGTTCAATAAAGTCCTATTCTTCCTTTCTGCGACACCATTTTGCTCCGGTGTCCGTGGCGTGGTGTATTGAGCCTTAATACCATGCTTTTCAAGATACAAAGCAAAAGGGCCTTTGCTTTGTCCAGCCTCCGTATATTTCCCGTAAAACTCTCCCCCTTTATCAGACCTGACCACCTTAATTTGTTTCCCCAATTGTTTTTCTACTTCTGCATGAAAGATCTTAAAGGTTTCGACAGCTTGGGATTTTTCTGAAATTAGAAAAATATGACAGAACCTAGAAAAGTCATCAATGAAAGTTATAAAATAGGAGTTTCCACAAATGGTTTGATGTTTAAAAGGTCCACAAATGTCAGTATGGATGAGTTCTAAGAGTCTTAGGCTTCTGGTGGCATTTTTCTTTCTAGAATTAGTCATTTTTCCTTTAATGCATTCTACACAGTCCCCTAAATCGTCAAAGTTTAGCTCAGGCAGAATGTTTTGCTTAACTAGGATCTGTAGTCTTTCTTTTGATATGTGTCCTAATCTCCTATGCCAAAGGGCTGCTGAGTTTTCCTTAGAGTTGTGTCTTTTAACACCAATAATGGAACTACCATCTACACTGTTTTCAATAGATAATATCTCCTTAGGAACTGAACAATGTAACTGTAAATAATCATTTACAATGGCACCAGAAGCAATAGGAAGAAAATTCTTCGAAATTTTTATTCCATTACTGTCAATAAGAAAATTACAACCGTTTTTAACCAAAGGGAGACACTAATCAAATTCCTTCTCATAGAAGGTACAAAATAGACATTGTCTAAGATAAGAAAATTTCCAGATCCTACTTCTAGCCTAACAAACCCAATTGCCTTCACAGCTACCCTTGATCCATTACCAACACACACGTTTTGTTCCTCACTTCTGTGATTTCTCTTCCTTATGTATCCCCGCAGTGAATTAGTTATGTGAATAGGAGACCCTGAATCAATCCACCAGTTGCTAGAACTACTTTGAACTAAATTTATTTCAATAGAAAAACTAGGAATTAAGTCAAGATTACCTTTTTTAGTTAACCAAGCTTTGAAACCAGTACAATCTCTCTTAAGGTGGCCAGATTTTCTGCAGAAGTAACACTTTGTCTGATAAGGTTTCTGAATTTTAGAATCAGGGGCTGGAGGTAGGGCTGAACTTCTTTCCCTTCTGATTATTCCCCTTCTGGTTTTTCCATTTTGGTTTGCCTACCAGATTCACACTTTTCTCATTTTTCTCCTTCTTAATTCTTTCATCGACTTGCACACATATCGAAATCAGCTCGTTTATGTCCCATTTATCCTTTTGAGCTAGGTAAGTGGTGTTGAGATGTTCAAAGCTCGTTGGCAGTGAGTTTAGGGTGTGATGAATAAGCATCTCATCAGAAATAGGGTTCTTCAAGGTTTTCAGCTTAGCGGCATAATCAACAAGTTTCAAGATGTGTTCTCTAATGGTTCCTGATCCTGTGTATTTGGTGTTCAACAATTTGTTCAGTAGGTTTGCAATCTGAGCCTTATCACTCTCCTTGAATCTTTCACCAATTGATTCCAGAAATTCTGTAGCTAACTCCTTTTCTTCAATACTCCCACTAACAGAATCAGACATGGTTCTTTTCATTACATTCTTGCATACTCGATTCAGCCTATGCCACTCATCAAAATATTTCTGTTGTTCACTAGTGCTAGCTATAGTCAGGGCTTCTGGAGGTGTCTTATACATAGGCAAATCTAAGTGGTTGACATTTAGGTAGATTTCTATGTCTGCTTTCCATCTCTTAAAGTTTGAACCAGTAAGAGGTTCAATGTTCATGAAGTTCAAAGGTACAGAACCTATAGGAAGCATTAAATTTTGTAAGGTTTATGCATAAGAATTTTATTAAAGACTTAAAGAAACAAGAAAAAAAATATTTATTTTCTGCTCAATAGCTATATTCTGTGTTAAGTTTTATGCATACAAAACTTAGTAATCAAACAATCACAGAAGATATCAAGAATTTAGAACATAAGGCTGAGCAAAAATAAAACAATATAATGCAACAGAAAACCAGAAATTTGCATTAAGCCCCGAAACAACATATTCTGAATTCATGCCAAACATCACTTGTGAGCAGAAGTTATAGCATAACTGAATCACAAGGCCAAAATAAATGGCACATTGCTATGCAAAAATCAGTCATCACCTATATGGCTGAAGAAAAGATCTTTGTATCTGAATATGTGTCATTCAAATTGCAATGTGCTATTCCTGTGTTTTAGAACTATGTAAAGAAAGTGACCTTCTGTGGAAGCTACAGTCATGGTTCTAGAATACAGAATACAATGTTTGTCTGTTAAAAACTGAATGGCTATCAAGAACACTGAGGAAAAAGTGCTATGGCTCCCTCTCCCTCAATGCTCCGAATAAGTCACAGACAATATTCCTAGTTAATATGGATATGATTCAACTAGTTTTAATTCTTTTAAACAACAAGATTCATAGGGAGAAGGTCTGTAGGTCTGTAGCTTGTTGTTTGATGGTTAAAGCAACAATTTTGCAACGAGATATTTATTCACACATGTAGACAACATCCATCATAATTATAAAACAAGTTTCATAATATACTAAAGGATGAAAGCTATCTCATTGTGCAACTTAGTTACAGAATTATCAACAATCTATTCATTAAGAAGTTTTGAAAATTTACCGGAGCAAAACTTCAATACTGACTGCATAGAAACACAAGGCGGAAGCAATTCTTCTATGCAGCCCTTTTAGCGAGCCTTTCTGACCCCAAAACAAGAAGCAAAATTGCTTCTTACACCCAGAATCGAAGAACCCCAAATTGGGATTACGGTAAACTGAAGACACATACTCTGCGAGGAACAGAAAATATCCATTATGAAACAACGGTCAATTAACGTCCTGATATTCTGAATATATCTAATAGGCCGAGTATGGGCCTTAGGTTGTGTTGGATCAGAAACTGGACACCTTCGGCCTACTTGCTCGATATAATCTGTAGCTCCTTTAATTTTTTTACTAAGATTAAGAAAACGTTTTAATTTTACTAAACTTCTAGCATGCATGATTTATGAAGTGGTTTATACAATTTGTGATCGTGGCTCTGATACCACATGTAATCTTAAACTTGAGGATTACTTAACTAGAAACAATCACACATATATAAACACATTATCTAAAGACATACTAGAACAATTAGAAGAACATAATACATACCTGAAGCTATGAATGAGTTGAATGCCATGACGAACAGGTTCGGTCTTCTGCAACTGCTCTAGTTTCAAGTTCTCTGTATATGGGGCTGAGATCTAAAGACTTGCGTGTAGAGAGTGCAGGGACCTGAGCCTATATATAGAGGGACTGATATCAGGAACTTCCCATAACAGTAATCCTAAATCAAATAGGTCCTCCATATATAAATTATGTATCAATATATTACTTGATTTACAAGCACATTAAGTTTCCCAATACAATATGGATTACAGATACAAAATCCTTATTGTTGCAGGGATAGAATCATCTATGCAATCCCGGTTATTTCATTCAACAGTAATCATATACAATTGTTAAAGTCATAATGTGATTAATGTAAGTCCAACTCTTACATGATCAGTATGCTGGAAGCACATGAAAGAAAGCAAAACGTTGTGATCATAGCATCGCATCCACTCATGCACACTACCTACGCAAATGTATAGCTAGTGAGTAGATGGGAAACAAAAAGATTGTGATAGCATCACAACATTTGGCTTGGGATAGTGGCCAACGATATGGTCGTCGGCAGAAGTCTCATGCAGTTTTTTAGTAGTTAATTGATTCTTTGTTCAGAGAGAGACCATATATAGACGACTACGAAAACTTTAAGAACAGCAGTAATTGATGGAAGCCAATGCTTCAAGTAAGAAATCAAAGAGAAGAAAGGGGTTGGAGAAAAAAGGGCTGTGGTCGCGCTATCAAGTACAAAGACTTGGGATGGTGCATGGTCGCCTCTTATTTTTAGCATCTTGTTGCTCTGGCTTTAGAATACGATCGTTCATGGTCTTTATGTACACTCTTGGCACACAATCTACTTCGTCGCCATTTCCTTCGGACCGATGAGCACCTTGCAACGCCATAACTGGTCCAGGACTCAGCAGCATCAAAGCTACACTCAAGTCCTGCATGCGGATCATTTAATCAATCCAAAAGAGTTTAATCATGAGTTTATAATAACAAATAGTACCTTATGTAAATGCTAAAGGAAAATCCAGTTATTTAAGGCTCGAAGAAAACACACACACACACGTACGTATATGGATACACACTTGTATAGAAGTATAGTGATGCTTCATTACCTGGATAGGGCTCATATGATACATGATTTGGTGCCTAAAGTTCTCCTTCATTATGAAACTAGCTAGTTGGGGGCTGGTCGATCAGGTCTCCCAATCCCGCCTTTCTTCGGTTTTGAGAGCTCCGTTTGTTTGGTTATGCACTTACATGTTATAAATTACTTGCATTGGAACTCTCTGATATAAGGATATATAAAACAAATATTCCTCTAATTAAAACAGGACTATATGGATGATGTTCTTGATGTCTAGCTTTTCTTTTTCCACACGTATCTCCATGGGAAAAGATAAGGCATTCGTCAGTCTCAGTCATGTGGATCTTGATGTTTTTTCATGTGATCGGTTCCATGTTTTCCTCAAATGCTTGAGCGTCTATGTAGTTTATAATAGAAATATATAAAAAGATCAGTAGTGAGAAGTCACTAGCCATCAACAACAAATTGAAAGACAAATGACATTACTCTTGTTTACAAGCGTAGAGCCTCTGCTAGTTTTGAGAACGGTGTGGTCTTCTAGCAAACTTACACACAAAGGTTACCAATTTTGAACAAGCACTTCGGCAAAAGACAAGGCAGCAGCTAAACTGGAAGCTAAACTTGGTAGTGAGACGAGCAAGATAGAAGGCCTTTATGGGCAGGTCTTTCAAGCCACTAACATTTTTGCTCATTTGTTCTAAATCTGTTAGAGCATGGCACCCATGGCTTATGAGTTATTTATAAGCTATATGTATTGGCAATATGACTATTAGTTAGAATTATGACCTTTACTGGAAGTATGTATCAGCTTCATGACTTAAATGTCCCGACCGGCCACCAATTGGCCTGGGGAAAAAAAGAGAAAAAGGCACTTCACTAAACTCTTGTCATGGATCAAGAGTTGTATTGATTTTTGGTTGTAATCGGATCATGATCTTGGTATTACTTGCATTTGATTGTAACCAATGCTGGCAATCGACGAGTTTGCAAATCTATTTGAAAGACTCAAATCTCTTGCTTTTTTCCACAGCAAATATATAACCAAATTGATTAAACATCTCCTACTCACAAGCCACCACATCTAGCTTCTTGCTATTGCTTGTTTCTATCAATTAGATAGCTAGAATCACATGTAAAATATTGACTTGACAAAGCATGGTCAGACAAATGACATTACTCAATAGTGAGAAGTCATTAGCCATCAACAACCAATGTCATCATCCTTGCACTTGCAGCCAACGAGGAGGATTCAAATCTTTACCCAAGTCATTTGGGACTCGTATGTGTCCTTATAACCAATATTAATTACTTCGCTTCTGGTAATGCTGAAGTTTCCAGCCAACTCCTTTTTAACCAATGTAACCATGGCTGTGAGCAAGTCAGGAAATTAACTATGCTTTTCCAGTAATATAGAATATGGTAATTTTTAATTCCTTCAAGGTTTATATGAATATAATCTAGATTGTATGCAGGGATCTGCAGCAAGCAGGAGATCACCAAAGTGCATAAGGTGACAATGAGTACATATACACCATGGTTTGACAAAGTAAATTGTCCTCAAACTGCTAATTTTTTACTTCTGCTGCATATGTGGATGAGCCTTTTCTCATATGGAATTTTCTTTAGTTCATATGGGATTTTCTTTTTCATTCTCCCATTTCTAGGTTTAGGTCTGTAGACATGCCATGCATCTCGGTCAATGTGGATGAAAAGACATACTTTTTAACACATTCATGAATTGAAATACATATACAAAAAAAAAAAAAAAATTATACTTTTATTCTAGATCAACTAACATGATGTTTTTTTTGTATCCTACCATGCATCATGATTGGGCACTTGTAGAATCATCAACAGGATAGTAGTATCTGTTGAAAAACCACATAGAGTCAGCTTGCACTGCATATCCATCTTGGTTACGGTGCCAACTGTAGTAAGCATGAGTTCTGTTCTTGATGTCAAAAGTGGCATGACCAAAACTGGCCTCTCTATAAGCCGAGTACGCTGGCTGTGGTTCTGTCATACTGCACCACAAAACAAAACAAAACAAAATAGATTCATTGCTTAATAAACTGAATCAGAAAAAAAAAAAAAAAAAAAAAAAAAAAAAACCAAATGTATCATGCATACTACTCTTGCGTACTTGGTAGCTAAGCCTTCAAGATTTCCTCCATCACCAATGGTGATGTACACAGGTGCAGATTGATCTTTCACGGGAACACAAATACCATTTACAATGTTATATGCAATGTTGGAAATACGCTCCTGTGGTATATCCAAATCAACTTATCAGACAAGATATCGTGATTCTCGAGCATTAATGGAGAATGGTAAACGGAAAAGCATATGCAGTTTTGTTTATAAACTATAAAGCATTTCAGAAAAGTACTTTTCCTCGAAAGGGTTTCCTGTAATTTATCAAAAACTAAAATTAATGCTTGACAAATAGGAAGAGTTGGATTTCAAATCTTGCAGAATACCAACTAACTTTTGGAGATACAGGTCCAGTTCTATGCAGATAGCATGCACCATGCAAAACAACTGTGAAACTAGAATATTAAAATAAATCAGGAGTACTTACAGATCGTTCATAGGCATGGACATGACCAGCAAATACCACGTCAACTTTGTACTTCACAAACCATGGCTCATACATCACTCTCATGGTCTCTCCCTCCATGTAGTGGTAATCGTTGCTATTGTACCATGGGGAATGCATTAAAACAATCAGCCATGGGGTCTCAGTCCTGTTAACTTTTGGTAGCTCCTCCTCCAGCCATTGGTACTGAGGAGTGTATTTACCTAAGGATACAGGGAAATGATGTTTCAAATGTAATTTTTGAAGCAATCAATTTAATAGGCATACTGTATAGTGGATCTTGCTGCCAAGTTACAAGTCGATTGGAAATTTTTATGGACACAATAAAGTTCTACGCTGTTAACTGTAGCAATCAGTACAAATGTTTAGGGAAAAAAAAACTTCTAACATGTCATCAAAAGAGATGAATGAACAGGATGCCCATTAACCAAATAAATAAATCACGAAACAGTGAGGTCCAGAACACTGTCAAATGCCATGACAACAGCGGTCTAACAATTTTAGCTTGATGAGGAATCCAAGAGAAAGAGTGTAACAGGGAGTGAAACAGGAGCTGAATTTGAAAGTTGTATCCAGTTATGTGTTTGCTAGTTTATTTGCCTTGATAATTCAGATAAGGATTTCCAAATTTCATATTCACAATTAGACATTCAGAAGAGCATTTGATGCATATGTGGACAAGCCTTTGTGTCAGTCAAGTTAAAACAGCAAGCTTAGAATCTGCTGCTACATTTCCTTACCATATGCAGAATATGAAGATAAGACTATAATGTATGACGAAGCTCTCTTGATCGAGTACCAAAAAGGGGCAGTACTCTCTGATGCCTTATATGGGACATGATACCGGTGAGTGTAAGGCTTAAATGGTTTGGTTTCACCCTGCAAAAATATTATCAATAATCTCTTAGAAGAAATGAGTTTTCAGGGATTAGAAAGTAATTAAATAAATTCACATAATGAGCACTTTCTGGGTTAAACATTAGAACATTGGAGACTGGAGCTGTGAATAAAGCTACAAAACTGGAACACGATTCAGGATGATGCTTATTATCTATAATAGGTTATCATTAGCCAAAAAAAAAAGCTATATTAGGTTATCAGAAACCTTATGTCTTATCAGATGCTTACAATTTTTGGGGCAAAATCAAGTTCATGATTCCCTGCAGTCCATATCCAAGGTTGATAAGCAACACTTCGCTCCACGAATCTTCCCCATGAATCCCATAAGACATTATCATGATTGGGATACATATCCGCATAAGAGAGGTCACCAAGATACAATACTGTTTGTCCTTTCTGTGGGTTTAATTCATAATGAGTGAGTGTCTTATTCGAATCAAAGGTCTGGCCCAGATCGCCTGCAATTGATACCCAGAGATATTTAGAGTTGTAAAAGTCTTCATTGCACATGCACACACAATTGACACTTATCCAGTATGTAGTTCTCAAATTGTCCTTACTTGTACTTGATGAAATGGAATAGTCTCATTGCAATAACCTTTTGACTACAGAGCTACTTAGCTACGTCAATTTACCATCTATCCTGTTTCATACAAAATAGTTACCTATAAGACCAAATGTGTAAGGCACATCTGGCCCAACTGCTGGAGGAGTTACAAACCAGAACTGCCGCTTTGTATGTCCAATTCCAACCTCATAGTAATATTTGGTATTATACTGCAAAAGAACACAGATAATTATTCGATCATGATGTAATTTGCACACTTAGCCTGCATTTTACCATTTGATCAGCAAATCCCAAAACCTGGTTTCGTTCATCTCATACAGATTCTAGTATTCTGTACTCTACAACCCATGCATTTGAAACAAAAGAGCAAGTCAAAACTGTTGAGAATATATACATCCCACATGGGAAAACTGGGACCTTGCCTATGTGTTTATAAGGGTTTGGGCCACTCCATCCATTGCCAATTGGTTTTGGATGTGAACCCCAGATTACTTTATCATGGTATCAGAGCCAGGTTACCCACGTGTGTGCATGCCTAACGGCCACACGGGCTCCACGTCACCCAAAAATTGTCCACGTGTATGGCTTGAAAATTCGCCACACGTGCAGGGGCGTGTTGAGAATATATACATCCCACATGGGAAAAATGGGACCCTTTATAAGGGTTTGGGCCACTCCATCCATTGCCAATTGGTTTTGGATGTGAACTCTAGATTACTTTATCAAAAACACGAAAGCATATCAAATTTACCTTTAAATTTCTGATTGATGCATGGTGAATGTAAGGAGAGCTGTAATTGTAGAACTTATAGGTGTAAAATTTTCCCACAGCTGTCTTTTTCGTGGTATTTGCGCTCCAATAAAGCACTTTGCTGGAACCTGGTTCATCCACAGTCACCCATGACACAATCACAGCCCTTCCCACATGGTCTCCTTGTGTAATATGAACCTATTAAATACGTGCATATCATACATCAGAGCAAAATTAACCACTAAAAAGGTCATAGTTTTGAAAAAGAAAAAAAAATTATATAACAGTAATATAAGGAAAGTAATTCACACTTATTATTTTACAATTCACACTCTATATATATATATATATTTTTTTTTTTGGGTACATGGTGTGGAGTTGTAGAGGCTACGAAGAATAGGAGGTATAGATAGAAAAATAATAGGCAAAATGGGAAGTTTGGTGATAAAAAATAATGTAAGAGGTTCAAATATCTTTACAGGATAAGATAATGGGTTACAATGGTTAAAATTTAAAAAGAAAAAAGAAAAAAGAAAAAGAAAATACATATATATATATATATAAATTTATGAAACAAAATTGATACCATAACAAGAAAAATCTACCATTGATCGACTAAAAGCAAGCATCATAATTTTTAGGCATTGTAAGAGAGAGATTGTACTTGTTGTGGAGCATTATAGCCATGAGGGGCTTTGAAGACATCGCTCTCTAGAGGCATATCCACAGTTTTCTCCACTTTCCTCACAAAAGTGCTGGTCTTTCCTCCATTACAAACCACCCCCAAATTTAAAACAAAACCCAACACCAAAAAAGCAGCTAGTGAAGAGACTGAACTCACTGAAGCAGAAGTAAAACCCATTACACCCATTTTTAGTGAGATTGTGGAGAGCACTCAGGACTCAATTGGGGATCAGAGAGGACTTGCCTTATATACTATTCGAAAAAATAATGTAATGGAAGCAGTAAATTATTTTATCTAGAAATGCGGGGAATATTCATGGTTTCTATAGGCATATAAAGATTAACATGTCGAAATAATAATGCAACGGAAGTAGTAAATTAGTTTACCTGAAAATGCGGGGAATATTCATACCTCCTATTGGCATATACATATTAACTTGTCAATGATTTGACTGATATAGTTATGAAAAACTTCGAAAATTAATATGCGATAAATTAAAAATTACGCTTAAATATATGTCAACGATTTGCATATATTTTCATTTCCTACTTGTGTACGTAGTTGTGTAAAATTTCTATCAAGCAGCCCAAGATTTTTCTTTTTCTTTGTTCTTTGAGGTTGGCGGTGTCTATTTCACTATATACCAATTACCAAGTTTGATTGCAGATAAAAAAAAAAACAAAAACAAAAAAACCATAAAAGCTAGAGTAGGTTACCATTCACAAAAACAAGTTCCTAAACGATAATTAGAGGCGGATTATTCCCGATTGGCCAACCCAAAACTCCCTCTTTGATCTCCTTGATTCAGATCACCTGACCATGTAGCCTGCAACCACCTGCATTGTTGGGGGCCCTTGGTTCAGCCACCCCTTTGGTCCATGCCTCGATGCCTCGTTAGGAGCCACCAAACTCCTCTAGAAACTCCTCGCCCAGTTCATTCACCGTACTCCGATGAGGCTAGAGACCTAGGTCGGCCCGGGAGCTGCCGGATCGAGAACCATAAAGAAGGCAACGAAACCCTAGGTTGCCTTCATGTCTTTTGGGCACACACATTTATATTTATATTTACAATTATTATTTTAAGATCCTTATTATAGCCTCATCATTGGTAATACATTTAATAAATTTCTACGTTTAGGATCATGGCAATGTGCCAATGTGAACATCATTACTGAATCCCAATGTGCTATTATTCAGGACGTTTTCTACGAGGATATGTGTCATTGTTCTTATGTAGCTCGGGGTTCAGGTTTTATGTCCCCCCGATGCAAAATTTTACTACTATTAATATAATAAATGGAATCGGGCATGAGGCTGAGCCTCCCAACTAGACTGGGTTCCAAACCCCTATTCAAAAAAAAAAGAAAAAAAAGAAACAGAGCATTTGACTGTCACTCAAAAATTTGGAAAAGTTTTTCGACAACATGTTTCCAAGGCAAAATTCCAAAAACAGAGATATAAACCCAAAATCACATTTACAGACCAAATACAACTTCAGTTGGATATATGTAAACCCAAAAGTATCTCTACATTTGGAGAAACAACAAAAGACATGAAACGATGATCAGTTCATCAGACAACTCATTCCAATCTTTCAAAAGCTAAATCTCAAAACCCTACGCCTTGGTGAGCTCGGAGCTTCCGGCGTCTAATATCCTCAGGTGAGTTCCTTCCTTGTTTCATATCATTTTCAGTACCAATCTACATTAGAATCAGGGAACATGTCATTTCTGGACGACGATGTAGTTGGCCTAATTGCTAACAAGGTTTGTGAGAAAGATGATAGAAAGTCCTTCTCCGAGGTCTGCAAGCAATGGTGTAGAGTAGAAGGTCTAAGCCGATCATCACTTGAGGTTTTCCATAACTGGCCCGGTTTGCCCCTTGGTGCACTAACGAGATTCCCAAATGTAGTCGTTTTGGAAGTAAAGTACGTTAGGACTGAGGCCGACCTTGAATTCATAGCCCAAACTTGTCCTAGACTCGAGAGCATTACGGTCCACTCCGATATCCGTATAGAGAGTGATGATATTGTTTTGGGGCCAAAAAGTCTAGTTGCTTTGGGGAATGGGTGTCCACAATTGTCCAGAGTTAAGCTTGTGGGGAGGGAAGCAGTAGGGGATTCGGGAGTTGTGGCGCTTGTTCATTCAGCACGAAACTTGAAGGCTCTGGTTTTGGCATGTGATTTGTGGATCTCAGATCAAGCCTTGAGAGCCATTGGGTCCGCATCTTCCATTAGCACGTTGAAGTTGCCAGGGTCTCGCATTAAGGATGTGGAATTGGGTGTTTTAGCAAATGGGACATCTTCCATCAGCACTTTGGAACTGGTAAGGTGTCGCAAGATTACGGATGTGGGATTGGGTTTTTTGGCAAATGGGTCTATCTCAAAAACCCTCAAGAAATTGGTCCTTGATGGCTGCAACAAAATCACTGATTCTGGAGTCCAGCTTTTGCGGAAAATGTGTAGCTTGGAGCGCCTAGATTTGTCTAACTGCGGGAGTAGAATCACTAATGCTGGAGGTGTGGCAATCTCTGCAATTCAAACCCTCAGGGAATTGCTATTGGTTAATCTTCAGACCGTGTCAAACAGTACCATAGTTGCTCTTGCATGGAACTGCCCCAACTTGGAAATACTTGATTTACGGGGCTGTCAAGCTGTAACAGGAGCTGGCATTCGTGCATTTTCAGGTCATAAGTGTTTGAAACGCCTTGTATTGCTTAACTTACCCTTTCACAATTTTAATGAAGCTGATTTGGAAAGCATAGCCCTTGGATGCCCGTCGTTGGAGTCAGAATCTGTTCTGGTGGACAATGTGATTAAAGTGGTGCATGACAACACTCGAAGAGTCGTCAAGTTCATTAGTATATTCACGCCGTCCTTCAGATTGAATATTGAGCAGATGTAGATGATATTTTATCAAAATTGTTGGAAAGTTCATATTTGTAGATTTTCAGTAACTTGCCCAGCGATTATATGCATCCATGGACATTCTCTTCTCCTCAAGGTTTTGGTGGAGCTGATGTATCCTGCTTTTATTATTGTTCCCCTTTTGCTTCGATACTTATTTCTTTTGTTTCTTGGCTTGAACTTGTTATGGACACTCAATTATTATTCTTGGTTAGTTTTATGGTGCAAGTCTCATTTGTCTGCTTAACTAACCATGTTCATCCCACATTTGCAGCTGAGTATTTGCTGCTGCTGTTGTCTGCTTTTGATGGATATTGCAGCTTGGATTTTAATTCTCTTGCTGCTACTGTTTGTTAGGACATGTACATTTTCAATAATTTGTCAACAGAGAGCTCATGTTTCCAGAACCATAGGTAATCAATAAATTTCAAAGGTCGAAGAGAGGTCAAGCTATACATTAGTAGTATTTTAGAAGTAAATCGGTCATTATTAGGTTTATTGTTTGGATTTTGTATATTGGTAGTGGTAGGACTATGTTCCCACAGTTTGGTTAGAAACTGGTGATCGTTCTATAGCCCTAAATCTACTTGTGCTATATATGGATATGCCACAGCCTGGAGCACCTGGATTTGTCTAACTGTGGGAGTAGAATCACTAATCTTGGAGGTGTGGCAATCTCTGCAATTCAAACCCTCACGGAATTGCAATTGGTTGATCTTCAGACCATGTCAAATAGTACCATGGTTGCTCTTGCAGAGAACTGCCTTAACTTGGAAATACTTGATTTTTGGGACTGTAAAGCTGTAACAGGAGCTGGCATTTGTGCATTTTCAGGTCATAAGTGTTTGAAACGCCTTGTATTGCTTAACTTACCCTATCACAATTTCGATGAAACTGATTTGGACAGCATAGCCCTTGGACTCCCGTCATTGGAGTCGGAATCAGTTCTGGTGAACGATAGGATTGAATTGGTGCACTACAGAACTAGAAGAGTCGTCAAGTTCATTGATATCTTCATGCAGTCCTTCAGATTGAATGAGCAGATGTAGATGATCTTTTATCAACATTGTTGGAAAATTCATATTTATAGATTGTCAGTAACTTGCCTAAAGATTTTATGCATCCATGGACGTTCTCTTCTCCTCTGGGTTTTGGTGGAGCTGATGTATTCTGCTTCTATTATTGACTTATAGTTCCCTTTTTGCTTCGATACTTATTTCTTTTGTTGCTTGGCTTGAACTTGTTATGGACACTCAATTATTATTCTCGGTTAGTTTGTATGGTGCAAGTCTCACTTGTCTGCTTAAATAACCATGTTCATCCCAGATTTGCAGCTTCTGTTGTCTGCTTTTGATGGATATTGCAGCTTGGATTTTGCTTCTCTTGCTGCTACTGTTTGTTAGGGACATGTACATTTTCAATAATTTGTCAACAGATAGCTCATGTTTCCAAAACCTTTAGGTAATCGATACACTTCGAAGGTCGAAGAGAGTTCAAGATAAACAGTGGTAGTATTTTAGAAGTAAATCTGTCATTTTTAGGTTTACTGTTTGGATTTTGCATGTTGGTAGTGGTAAGACTGTTCCCACAGTTTGGTTAGAAAAATGGTGGTCGTGATATAGCCCTACATGTGCTATATACGGATATGCCATCGGTAACGCCGCTGTAATTTACATTATCTCAAAGATAGAGCAAAAATTTTTAGCGGCAAAACAAAATGAATGAATAATAACTCAAAAAATAAAGTTAGGATTTACTTGAGCGATGAGAATGAGAAGAATTTACCACATTACCAAGAAGGCAAGAATAGAATATCAAAGTACTATGATGAATTTCTTCAACCACAGACTTATCACGATATAAACATAATTCTAAAAGTAGATTCGAAGAAAACGGGTGTAAGTTTTTAACCTGTACAGTCCTCCTCCACAACTCCTTTATCTCTAGACAGTGAAATAATATGATTTCTATACCTTTAATTTTCTCATTTCATAGGTTGTTTTGTGATTTGCTACTATTTAATTCCAAAATTATCTTAATTTTTTCTTTCAATTAACACTAACAGAGCATTTGAGTGAACACAAAATTTTTTGACCACAACCCAGATGATGTCATCGATCCGCACCGCAACAGCAGCCAATCCGTCCAAACATCTAATCTCGACCGTCAACTCAAAAACTTTCCTAACCCCAACCCAACGGCCCTCCCACACCCACTTCACCGATCCGCGTCAAATCCCAGTAGCCAATAGAACGCGACCTCCCCAAGTATATATAAAACCTCGTCCTCCTGAGTATTCAGTACTCAAAAGAAAGACCCAAAATCCCCGAAACCCTAGAATTTCAATCTCTCCCTCTCTCTCTCTCTCTCATCTCAATTCCAATGGCGCCCAAAGCCGAGAAGAAGCCCGCGGAGAAGAAGCCGGCCGAGAAGACCACGGTGGCCGAGAAAGCCCCGGCGGAGAAGAAGCCCAAGGCCGGAAAGAAGCTCCCGAAGGAAGCCGGAGCGGCCGCTGGAGACAAGAAGAAGAAGAGGGCCAAGAAGAGCGTCGAGACCTACAAGATCTACATCTTCAAGGTCCTGAAGCAGGTCCACCCTGACATCGGAATCTCCAGCAAGGCCATGGGCATCATGAACAGCTTCATCAACGACATCTTCGAGAAGCTCGCTCAGGAGTCGTCGAGGCTTGCCAGGTACAACAAGAAGCCGACGATTACTTCCCGGGAGATCCAGACGGCGGTGAGGCTTGTGCTTCCCGGTGAATTGGCTAAGCACGCTGTTTCTGAGGGGACTAAGGCGGTGACCAAGTTCACAAGCTCTTGAAGGATCTGGAGGCGGTTCGATTTGGCTGGCTGGCTCTGTGTGCTTTTTAGGGTTAGGGTTTCTGATTAGTAATTATGTATTTTCGTTTTATCTCTATGTAAGTTTGTAGGAAATGAAATGAATGAAATGTGGTGGTTCGTAAATTGACTCTCGTGTCCTATTTCTATGGTTTCTGATTTGTGCTTATATTTTGTTTAAAACAATGCCTTAGTTTCTGAAATTGATATGGTTGATGATTCATATATGAATCCTTTATATTTGGGCCTTTCATTTGATTTTGAATTTAATTGACCTTTGTGAGTTGGATTTTACTCTGGATAAATTCTGTTTTTTTTTTCTTCTTCAAATTATTTGAAATCTAAGTGACAGTATGGTTCTTATGTGATGTTTTAGCTAGAAATGTTGTTATGCTAAACATTTGAACTCATGTTCATGTGGGAAGAAATGACCTTGCTCGTTACATCTGATGAACAACACCTAAAGTATTTTGTGCCAAATTCTGATGGTAGTATTGGGCTGGATTTGTTTCACTTCTGGTATGACCGATTGAGTGTTCGGGTGCCAACCACACTAGCTTTTGTGATACAAGGTAGTGTGGCTTATCATCACTGGTCTCAGATTCAAATTAATTCCATTTGTTAGGTTCTACTCTTTATTTGCTCTATGAGTCTGCAGTTCTTGGTTTTTGGACTGTTTTTTATGTTGATGTTTAGTAGATTATTGATCCCCCTTTTCTCTACAGAGATGCATATTTGGTAAATTGCGTTTGATTGTTTGCTTGAAGATTGTACGTGCTTAGTTAGAGGAGAATATTAAGATTGACTCTGTTAGATGGTTTGGTTGGAATTTGGGGTAACCTTTATTGGCTTTGTATGGTTTCAGTTTCAGCCATTGAAATGAGTTGTGTGCTTTGAGTTTTTCATACGGCTATTAGGGTTGGTGTTGATTCCTTTATGATATCTTGGCAATGCTTTGAGCTTCCTGTGCTGACTAGGCACCTAATAGTTACCACAGCTAGATTTGATCTATAGCATTATAATGTTATCTTCTGTCAATTTGGGTTCATACATCTTTTCTGGCGGTCGTTCTCTAGTTGGAGTACTAACAAATATTTTCATTTTTTGTCCGTGGGAAGTTAATCTTTTGAGTTGGTATGGATTTGTAAGCTGTTACTGGGAGGATTATGTTTTCCTCCTATGACAGAAATTTGGTGTTTGCAGTCTATACAAGTAAACTTGATGTCCATGGCAATTTTACTTGTTGCAGTTAGCAAGCAGGATTCAATCATGCATATTGGAAGTGGGTTCTGTGCAATTTAAATCAGTGAAAATCTCATTGATTTCATTCCTTGCTCTAATATATTGTCCGTAATCTGTTTCTAACATTTTGGTTCGGACAGCACAACTTTACATGAAAGGGTTGTATTCTGGCTACACATATGAATCTGCATATATGTCTCTTTCTCCAGTTAGAACTAAAGTGTTTGCAGTTCTGTCCTTCTGAATGCATCTCATGTATAAGTATGACCAATCAATTTCAGTGAATAATTTTTGGTGCACAAACTAGTAGACCCTAGAAAGTTTGGCTGTGTGGTTTATGTGATCGACTATTGGTATGTTGTTGTGGTGATCCATGAGCCAACAAGGCCAACACCACAGTCGCAGTTTGAGCATTCTTCTATTCCCGCAACTGTAAAAGAACCTTCTCCATTTTCCATCAAACTTCCTGACAGAGAGATGCATGACCTGGTACTCTGAGAATTGCTTTTAACTCGTCGCAATGACCGGCTACCTAATATGTACACAATCAGGCCCACGAGATTGTGCATACTTGATTGTCCTGATACACTAGCAATTAATAGTTGGTGTACATGTTAGTCTTGAAGAAATTTCTTAATGCAAATTGTGTTAAATGTGTTCGCCCACCGTCACTAATTTATTGTTGGCAGATGCAGCAAATCTCAGATGGGAAGAAACATTGTCAAAATGCCAGAACACAAGGCTCTTGTAAACTGCTTCGACAATTTGATATTTCATTAGGCCCTACAGTATATACAAATAACTAAGGCCATTAATCAAGCATAGTGGGAATGGCCGGGTTGGCAAGTCTATCCATGCATGAATAAAGCGACCTACCCTTCAAACTCCAGAGCTCTCATTGACACACTCACCGGCCGCCACCTAGCTACCATCTCTTTCTCATTGGACTCATGGTGGCGACATGGGAAGAAAGCGTGAAAAGCTCCATCAACACCATCTATCTCCTCTTCACTGCCTATCTTGTCTTCCTCATGCAGCTTGGCTTTGCCATGCTCTGCGCTGGCTTTGTTCGATCCAAGAATGCCACAAACATAATGCTCTCCAATGTAGTGGATGCCATTGTAGGTAGCCTCTCTTTCTATATCTTTGGATTCGCTTTTGCATTTGGAGAAGGCTCCAATTCCAACGCTTTCATTGGTACCAATTTCTTTGCTCTCAAAGACATTCCCAGTAGCTCATCTTATGACTACAGCTTCTTCCTTTTCAAATGGGCATTTGCTATAGCCTATAGCTGTTGCTGGCATAACAAGTGGTTCCATAGCTGAGAGAACCCAATTCAGTGCATACCTCATTTTCTCTTGTTTTCTGTCTGGGTTTGTGTACCCTGTGGTGGTTCACTGGGTTTGGTCATCGAGTGGTTGGCTCAATCCTAGTTCGGCTAGTTTCTTTCTGTTTGGTTCTGGTCCTATTGACCCTGCCGGGAGTGGTGCGGTTCATTTGGTCGCTGGGATTGCGGGGCTTTCGGGCTCTTTCATTGAAGGCCCAAGAGTGAGCCGGTTTAATGCGTTTTGGAAGCCCATACCAATCCGAGGCCATAACACTACCCTCGTGGTGCTCGGGACATTCCTTTTGTGGTTCGGATGGTTTGGGTTTAATCCGGGCTCGTTTAATAAGATTCTCGTGGCCTATCCAGACACCACTGATGAAGGGAATTGCACTGTAGTGGGCCGATCGGCAGTTGTGACTACGTTAGCCAGGTCAACTTCTAGAATCATAACCCTCTTCGACTGGCGGTTACTAGTGGGCCATTGGAATGCACTAGATGTTTGAAATGGAGTGCTTGGTGGGTTTGTTGCCACAATCCCCGGATGTGCTGTGGTTGGGCCGTGGGCTGCAGTTGTTTGTGGATTCTTCACTGCTTGGGTCTTAATTAGGCTGAATATCTTGGCCCTCAAGCTTCAATTCGACGAACCGTTGGAGGCAACCCAATTACACAGTGGGTGTGGTGCTTGGGGTTTAGTATTTACAGGCTTGTTTGCAAAGGAGGAGTTTGTGGTGCAAGCCTATGCTTCGGGTGTGGTTGGTACACAACTCGACCTTATGGTCTATTAATGGGTGGGGGTTGGGGTCTGCTCAGTGCCTAAGTGGTTGAGGCTTTGGTGATTGTATCATTTGTATGCTCGGTTAGCTTCACAATGGGTCTTATATTCTACACCCTTCACATGCTTAACGTTCTGAGGATCTCAGTTGGTGACCCAGCACCATCGCTTATCACTCTGGTTCTTCTAACACAAAAGTCCCAAGATATGTCAATTTGATTCATATTAATATCCAATGCAAATATAGCTTCTAAGTTATTTAAACAGTAACATTCTTACATTGTCCTAGAAAAGAATGAAGATTCTTATGACTTGTGACATATTCAAGGTATAAGCTCAGCTTAGGCATCTAGCACCAAAGAAATTTAATTAGAAGCAGGAGCATACATAAGGAAGGACCATTCTCCAATACCTTGCTATCACTTCCCCAACAAGTCTTAGCAAGAGCACAAATTTCACTCCTTCACTTTCACCACTTCTTCATACACATCTTATCACTGCTCGATCTCCTCTATTATGTCACATCTCATTAAAGAGTGTTTCTATTTGAACCCAGCAAATTTCTAAGAATACCTAGCCCTAGACTTTTTATATGATACTTTCCAATTTTACCCTAACTTAATATATTAAAATATATTTATATCGATGTAAACTCTTTCCTCATGGCCACAACTCGCTGGTGACCATCACCAGCAGCTGTTACCTTCTTTATCTGAATACTACCCAGATTGAATATTCAAGTACTAATTTCTTTTCAGCCTTTAATTAAGTGAGACAACATGAGAGATTGAGCAACGAATGATTTTCATATGATAATTTCTGGGTATATTATACAGAGGATTGTGGTTATATACTTGCAAATAATTGCTAAAAGGAGATTCTCTATATCGTCGTCTCCAAACTGAATATTAGGCTTGATGTCTTGTGAAATGTTTTTACATTCTAGTATTGATTAACAAAATTTAATATTCCGAAACCCAACAATTAAATCCATAGATGCAAGACGATATCAGAAAGCAGGGGCCAAATACAAATCAGCAAAATTGTAGTTCGAGAACGAAGGGTGAGTTGCCATCAGCGACTGTCTATAGCGAAGAGTGGGAATATTTAGACAAATATTTTTAATTAATAAACTGAGGGTAAAATTGGAAAATTCTAATCTGCTGGGTGCACTTAGAAATTTGCTGGGTACATTTAGTTTGACCCCTCATCAAATGTCTCGAATTGATAACATACAATAGTCATAAAATCGATCTGTACTCATAGAACAAAACAATAGTTGTAAAATCGATATGTACTCATATTACGACATAGATCCGATCTAATAGTTTCAACATGAACTGCTTGAATGCATAAGACACATATCTTGCATGGATTAGGAAAATCTAGAGGAGTTTGAATGAGATAAGCCATGGAGATTGAGGCACCAAGGGTTTGTAAAACTGGGAAGGGAAAAAAGATTTTGCAGTGGCTTACGAAGATGGAGAGACAAGACAGAGACGGTAGTTGAGCACAAATGAGTAGGCTCTCTCCAACATAGCCTGCAAATTAAGTGGCCTTTTGGGATATTTGATGTCTTTGTGTTAGCAATTCAAGGCAATCAAAATCCCATGATCTATATACTGAAGTGATCAAAAGAAGATGAAAAGGATTCAAAGGACTTGGGAAAAACAGAAAGCTTAATATGATGCTTGAAAGGAGAGGACTCGAGTTGCTCGTTATGTTGATCATGTCTTATATATAGATGAAAATAATGGTATGTGGAAAATCATCTGCTTCTGAAATGATTGGTGAAGAAGAACTGAGATGGGTTCCCGTTATGAACACTAGCTTGTGAGAAATCACATGGCTTTGTGAGAAACATGATACACTACCTCCTTTGACATTTCATCAGAACAGGAATTGCTAATAATTTTGGAAGGGGTAGGACAAAAAGGGATGCAATAAAGATTGAATGAAGTAGTGAAGTTTTGAATAATCTCACACTACTGTATGGTAAAATAACCGAATTGCTCCTTGACTTTTCGCGAATGAAGCTTTTAAATTGCTGCCAACTTGCCCACCTTGCTAGTACTCTCCCAACACTAATATCGTTGAAATGACGCGCTAACCCTAACTTGACCCGATCAAGTCCACTAGGGAGAGCCCCTAGGATGGGCTTGCATTTTGTGGTCTAGGCCCAGCCCAAACTGACCCATTTATTTATCTCCAAGTCAAATTATATGTTAACATGGAAGAACTGAAACAAAAGTATAGTGGGAAAAAAAAAGAAATAAAAAAGGTCCTCAGCATATCAAAAAACCCTACTCAGACTATAACTCTTCTCTCTTCTGTTGTGCGTATCATATTAACTCAAGCTCTCTACAATGGCTGCAGTCAGATGCCAAATGATGGCCAGGGTCAATATTAGAATTGACCTTCAAACCATGGCTGCAGAACAATGACGTCGCGATTGGAAATCCTCAGTGGCTTGCTTATGTGTATAAGGTGTTCGATTTGTGAGCGAGCGGTGGTTGGTTTCTCTTGCGCTTAATAGACTTCTAATAACTTCCAAAACTTTCCCATTTCTGAGTATACTTCTACATTAGAGCTTCATCTTTCATCTTCAAAGATCTTTCCCCATTCACTCTTTGATTCTCTCCCCCATTTGAATCTTGTGTCAGTTGTGTGTTAACAACGGCAGAAGAGAAAGGAAGTGCGAATGAACAAGAGTTGAAGAAGAGCAGGCTTCTCCTCCTGAGGTTACTTTCTCCACAATTTTCTTCTAATTTCATGTGATAAAATTTCCCAAAACCCCCCATTCCAATAATTAAAAACAGCAACCCCTTTCATCCAGCTGCCATACTTTGAACACAAATCCTAACTTAAGTGTTACTTGCCAGTCTAGGCTAGGAGAAAGCTGGGGATGGTGAGGTTTCCTAATAAATTTGTAGGCTGGGAGAGACTGAGATCAAAGTTCATGTGAGCGAGGAAGAAGAGGTATATAACTATATATTAAACAAGAAGAGAGGCACTTGGCATTGGTTTTGCCTTAGAAGTGATAACTAGAAAAACCAATGCCGAAAACAATATAGTCAAAACTTTGAGTGTAGCACTCCCAAAGATCCATCGCTAAGCACTAGTATCCAAACACCCATCCGGCAGCCGACCCACATCGTTGGCCTGCCTAAACGTCCCGGCCGCTGCCGGACGAGTAGGAATTCGCAGAAGTTGACCCTCTTTTCCTAAGGTTTTTTAGAGCAGCGATATGAATCACAAGAATACTGTGTCATTTATTCATTTTCTCCCAATACTTACGAATAAAGGTGGCAGATGGGCCGCTAGGCCAGAGCACGGCACAAGCCCACCACACTTAAAAGCAACCCGGCGCGACATGAGCCCGTTAGCAACCTGGTATGACCCAAGCACGTTATTCTAACTGGTCGGGCTAGGCCGAGAAACATTGGCCTAATGACCCGGCTTGGCCAAAGCCCGCTATGGACCCGACACGGCCCGAGCACGACGTATTGCAAGTCTTCGCCTAGCCCGTTTCTATAAAGATAATATATAATTTGTAAACAATAAACTTATAACATTAAATTTTAAAGACTAGTTTTCAGGGTACATGTTGCAACTATTTAATGAATATTTTCCGTTTCTATAGTATAATATTAATTATATTTTTTATAATATAAAAGATAATATATAATATATAATTTATAGACAATAAACTTATTACATTAAATTTTAATGAATAGTTTCTGGTATTACATGAGTTACAACTTATATTTATAATACTGCGCTTGACTAATTTTAATTTTCAGCACGATACAAAAGGCACAACCCTTTTATTGGCCCGACACGAGCACGTCTTGGCACATTGTGGGCTTAGGCTGTAGGCCGGATTGGGCTTAATGTTTTAGTATATAGGCCGGCCCGAAGCCCCATTAAGTGAGTTGGGCTGGCATGTTTGCCACCTCTACTTACGAAACATAAGAGATATTGATCAATCGAGAATTAAATGTACTTCAATAAATGGATAGTTATCACAACATTTTGTCTTAAGTGATCCATCAACTATTTAATACTCATGAAAAACTGAAAGAATATCTCAAATGTACAATCTCTTTACATTATGTTTTAAACATGAACTATTCAAATAATGAAACTGTAAAATAAGAATACGTTAATGGCCCCCCAATTCAATGCGTTTTTATTCTGCAAGCTCCATAGAATTTAGATTCTATTTCGTTCCTGGTGGTCGGTACCTAAAGCCTAATATGGTTGGGCTTAAAGCTAGGAAAGTAGCAAACACAGATCGACAACTTGGAGCTAGCTAGCAACAATAATGCATGTTTGTGAAAAGCTTCTTGAGGATCGATGACACATATACTGTACCGAACTACCTAGCTAGAAGATTCTACCAATTGAAATTCTATGATATACTGATATACAACAAGATGAGATTAGAAAGGAGCAGGAACAGCAAGGAATCGACCAGTTTTAACAACTGAGAAACACTTTTGCCAAATCTGCACACTCTTAGCCAATGCCATGGAAGCTTTTGCTTTATTTCTCGGGTTCACAAATTTCGCTAACCTACTGTGACAGCCATATCAAGGGCTGTCACTCGGTCGGTTCGAATCGGTTATAGGCATTACCAACTTCAAAACCAAAGCTTTCGGTTTCAAAACTGAGCTACCAATTACCAACCAAAATTTTCGGTTTTTAATTATATCTACCAAATCAGGTATTTCGGTTTTCGGTATTACCAAATTTAGAATAACTAATTCTTTATAATATAAATTAGAATGAACAAAACTAGGTTTTTGAATTTTATAGTCATAAACGTTGTATTCATCTACTAATTATAGCTTTCTTTTGTATATATGACATCAAGTTCTAGCAATTTTCAATAAAACTAGGTTATTTAACCATCTTTGACTAGGTTACTTAAAATACATGTACTATTAATGTAGTATATGTAGTAATGTTCATACTATTATAAAAGTTTTTATGTTTATTTCTTAATATACATGTATGTGTATTGAAAATTGTAGTATATAAATCTAATATTTAGATAATCGGTAGATTCGGTATTTACCAAAACCAAACCAACTTTTTCGGTAATTTTCGATTTCGGTTTTATCGGTCTCGGTTACCAAAAAGTCGGTTTACCAAACCTAAAACATCAGTTGGTATTCGGTTGGTTTGGTAATTACCAAACCAAGTGGCAGCCCTAGCCATATCCCATATGCACAAGGTTCTTGCAACAATTCTTATTAAGAGGGTCGATTTTGAACATACCGCGGTAAATCTCTTTAACACAATTTAGGTTGAAGTTGTCTTCACATTGGTCTAAATTGTCATAATATCCACGAAATGGCTCTGGTGGAAACCCATACTCGATCGTAACTGGAGCGTAGGCTTCATCATCTTCAGAGCTAGCAGGGGTAATGGACTCATCGGGTAGATAGTCATAATCAGGAACTTGAGCTGCTGCAGATGACATGAGCAATGATACACTTGCAAAGACCAAACCAACCATGACAAATCTTGCCATGTTAAATTGAAGACAACTAACTTTAGATAAATGTCGGAGGAATTAAATCTTTGCCATTTTTCTCGTGTTTTTATATTGTGTATCCATTCATGAATTCATTCAAACCCAATTAATGTTTCAGTTGTTTTATTGAATGGATTTACGTTTACTCAAGTGAAACAATGTTTGGTTACATCTATTCATCCTAGATGGATATATATGATACGATGATAGGTTGGAATTGCAATGTTACTGCTAAACATGCGTTGAACAAGTACTGTTAAACATCCCACTCTTTTATTAAAAGAGTGGGATGTTTAACAGTATCACTAATCAAGTGATGTTAGTGCTAAACATCTTACTAAACTTATAGTTTTTCATTCCGTTGTGTCGCATCCCACTCTTTTATGTTATTCTTACATCGATTTGAAGATCTGATATTTATTTAAATCTCTAAATAATCATCTCTTTTAAATTTAGATACAAAACTAGCTACACTTTTTTATTATGATTGAAATTACCTTACACTTGTTGCACTTAGAGAATCTTTAGCAATGCTAGCCATTTTTTAGTCAAATTTTAGCTAAAGTAGCTAAAAAGTCATTTTAGAAATACGTCTGCATCAATGCACTATATTTTAGCTACTTTTGAATTTATGTTATTTTTTAAATAAATATTAAATAGTTTAAATGTATTTATAAATTACATAAAATAATTTAAATTGAATGTTTTAAATTATAGAGAGCCTCATCTCGCTCTCTATATTTAGGAGCGAGATAACTAAAAGTTATAATGGAGTGTCATTTAGAAGTCTGGTGTCGCTGCTAAAATAGATGAAAAGCTAAACATACTTTCCAAAATAGTTGAGTTAGAATAGAAAATCTGTTAAAAATGCTCTTATTCTTTACAAAACACTTTTTATTTCCCTGAGTTTCCCTAAAAAATTAATGAGCATATGCCAAATAAAAGGTAGAAGTTTAGTCTTGTAAACCACCACAAGTGATGGAGTTGGTAAAAGTCTCTAAGCGTGGAACTCTCATACCTTGATTCAAATTCAGTTAACACTTATTGAAGTTTAAATCCTAGTTTATCTTTTGTGGCTAGGGGGAGGAACTCCCGACACGGATTAGTCTTTGGCCTATAAAGCCTTTGAAGATGCCGTGTGATCTCGATCAAAGAAAAAAAAATTAGTCTTTTCATTTTTAAGAAAGATATTGTTAATTACATTGTCAAATATTTAACTATATTCACCATCACTTTTTCTACAAATTAACTGCGAACTGAGAAATTTAAAATGCACTCTCCACATTATTACTTCAGAGGTTGTGGGGGATTTGTATGTCTCACAATTCAAAGCACACCTCTTTGTTTTTGAGAGGCAAATAACTTCTACTATAATAAATTTAAAAAAAATTATATGGAAGAGATCGCCAAACATTGTATAGAGATGGCTTAATCTCTCGCTCTTAGTTTCTCCTTCTTCACGTCGAGAGTAGATGGCAATTGTCTCTGCCTCTATGGGGCGCTTTTGCCAGGGTTTCATACTTAATTGGAGGTGTTGTCTTCGTTTTCTCACTCTCTTGCTTTTCCTTTTGTTCTGTCGTTGTGCATTATTGTTTCTCTCATCAAGGCCAAACTGCCTTCCTCTATATATGTTGTATTTACTTCTCTTGATTTGTTTCTCTTTAGCCCTTAGGGGCAGCTCTAAGGGTGTGGGGTGGGTGCTGCAACACAAGGCCTTCGAAAATCGAAGTGTTCCAATTTTGTGACACCTCAGTTAAATTGTTATATATCTTCGAAATGTTACAATGGATTAGAATAGTGGTATTGTTCAGATGGCAGATTTGATGTGTTATTTCTACTTTTTCGAGGCTAAGTTTCATTCACATTTTTTCACTAGGCCTCAAAATGCTCAGGTTCAGCCTTGTTAGCACAGTTGTTCTCGTAGCCTTGGATCATTTTCCTTCATTTTCCCTCAGTCTCCGATTGTGTCTTCTCTTCGTGGAGTGTCGTCTTAAGCAGGATTGGCCATATAATGCACTTGGGTCTCTACCCGCTAGTGCAACGTTGGTATGCTCATCCTTTGGGTGACTAGCCTTCTGATCCATGATGGATCTGCCTAATCTTTTTCTTACTTTGGTTTTTTTGTTTATGTTGGTGGCTAAAGCTCCTCTCCAGGTGATAAGCAATGGAGATTGTTGCACCTTGTTGGTGTATTTGGATTTAGGTTTCTTAGGCGTTCTTCAATTGCTTGCGGTTGCATCATCCAAGCTCTCTCACTTTGGTCGAATCGGCATCGTTCATGCTGGTTTGTTTTGGTTCATGGCGGTGCCATTACTTTGGCGACTCTTTCTCTCTAATTAAAGTTGTTGCTTGGGTATTTTGCTTTTGGTCCTGCCTAATTTGGACCTTGTTGTATTAAAAAAAGAAAAAGAAAAAGAAAACACAACACAATGGGCAATAAACAAGAAAAAGAAGGGAAATTATTTTATAGTTCCGGACTATTTTGCTTTTGGTCCTGCCTAATTTGGACCTTGTTGTATTAAAGAAAGAAAAAGAAAAAAAAAACACAACACAATGGGCAATAAACAAGAAAAACAAAGGAAATTATTTTATAGTTCCGGACTATCATGTAGCATTACCATGTGATGGTCCGAACATGTAGTAAAATAAACTATTAATTTCATATTCCATCTACTATTCACTGTCGAGCGAACCTAGGGTTTGAGCATAGAGATTGATGGCGACAGATCAGATTTAACAGAGGCGAGATCTCTCATTGTCCAGCAAGGTATTAGGGTGAGGCAGGGAAGCAGGTATGCAGCTTGGAGCAGGTATTCGAGTTTGTCGTTTTCAGCAGCAGAAGAGGAGTTGGCGCGACTTTGATTGGTTGAAGAGGAGGCTTCTACTGATTGCGGCGGCGGTTGGAGTCGAGATCGATAGGAATATGGGTTTCTGATTGGTCTCTCAGTTTGGCCGATTGTGGTCTTTTGATCACTCAATTCCGGCCTTGATCGAGTTGCTGATCTGTGCTTGGTCACCGAAGGAAGGTGGTACTGATGCTGCATTGGAGGGGTAGTCCGTCGGAAAGCATGGTGGCGGTGGTGACGACTCGCAGAGGTAGACTAGCTCCTGCTTTTACTTTCTTTGATTGCCCCAGGACTGGGCCTGGGAATGGGCTTATGGGCTTGGTCTCAGATTTGGGATGTGGGGCGTAGCAAGAGATTGTCAAGAGCTCTGACCCTTTTAAAGGGCAGGAGCCCATAGTTGTTTTTTTACAATAAATGTTTATGCTGATAAGGATATCTCCACGAGCTTTTTGAAAGTGCCCAGCTTTAGCGTACCACAATTGCGTGCTCGGCGTGTGAAGTTAGGTAGTTAGATTGCTTGCAAGGCGAGATATTTTTTGTTGGTACAGACTACTCTAAGCCATGATTGTTGAAACAGAGTAGTCGTTGTGTATTATTCTTATCTATGAATCAAGAGACATATAATTTGTATGGTCTCTTTTATAACAAAAAAAAAAATGATGGTCCGAGCTAATAATATTACTCGAATTTGATGGGAACCATACATATGGTGAAAAATTAAATTAAAAGAGCAATAAAAAATAAATACAAATCATATGGATCAATGACATCAATCCGGACCATCACGTGTACCATGCTCTGGGACCATGTTATAATTTCCCAAATAGTACAAGGTTCAAATCATGAGTTTGTTCACTCTGTTATATTCTATCTTTTTACTATAATATATTTAATTTTTTGTTTTTCAAAAAATAAAAATAAAACAAAGAGTTTCCAAAGGGCTTCAAAATTTTTAGACATCGTTAAATTTAACATGATGACAAAAAGAAGCTCCCAGTTATATATATATTGTAATTAACTAATTTGTATGGATGGATTACATGAGCTAGTGTGCAATAAGATCAATTAGAAAGGAGAAGGGGCAACAAAGGCACATGTTTCCCAAATCTGCACACTTTTAGGCAGTATCTCAGAAGCTTTTTCTTTTAGTTCCGGACGTGAGAGCAGAGCTTTCACTGACTGAATGTGACAATCATATCCCAAATGCAGAATGGCTTTGCAACTATCCGTAGTGAGAGGTTCGCTTTTAAAAATTCTGGGCAAGATCTCTTCAGCATAATATCCTGTAATCTTATTTACACATTCATCCAACTTCATATAAGATTCCGGTGATGCGTTAGGAGGGAACGCATATTGACCGTTTTCTGAAGAAATTGGAGGGAAGGCAACATCAATGACTAAATAGTCAACCTCGATGCTAGTAGGGCTCGCCGCAGCATCCTTAGAAACTTGATAAATTACCTCATATTCTTGAGCTGCTGCAAATGATGACATGAATAGTGCTACACTTACTAACACCAAACCAACCTTGACAAACACATTTTGATCAACTCTAGCCATTCTTAAAGCCAAATGTGCAATTTGTGCTTAATTAACTGTGCTAATGCAAGGTTGTTTTGTTTGATGTTGGACAAAAGGTTTTTAGTGGTTTATTTTATAGTGCTTTCATGGGTTCAGTTAATCTGATTCCTCTTTATTGTTCGGTTTTGCTTGAATTGAATTATCTACTTTATTGTTCGGTTTTGCTTAAATTGAATTATCTACGTTCCTTATTGATTTCTTAATTCTTGGGTTTAATTACCGGTCAAACTATAACTTAACCCATTAGATTTAAAATTTCTGCTATGTTGGTTTTCCTATATATTGTTCTTGTTTTAACTCAATCGTCTAGTAATCAAGTAATCATCTCAACAAATGCAATAGTCTTAGACGATCTTAGGAACTTCTTTGCAAAAGGAAAATGGTTTTTGCAATTGTTTCATTCAAGGCTCTTTTAGAAAAACAGAGAGTGACCCGTAAAAAATTGCAGGTTATTTAGCTCTAGAATATAAGTAGCTGATAGTCAAGTACTCCCGAGGATTCAAAGATGACGGGTTATGGATTCATCAACCTGATAATTCTTGTGCTCTTGCTAATTTCACAATGCTACACTAGGTAGGACCAAACGCTCCCTGGCAAACACATTGTTGTCAAACCGGGCCACGATTGAACCCAATTGCGTTGTTTTAGTAATGCGTAGCTTTGTCTGATGTTGGAAAAAGGTTTTCGATGTTTTTACTGCTTTCTTGGGTTGAATTCTAACCCTTCTTATTGTTTCTGTCCAAATAAAATGCCCAAGTCCTCAAAAGGTTAACCCAGATTTTCTTGAAATTCCCTGACCACACTTCAATTTAGGAATTGTCTTTTACTTGAAATGTCTTTTTCATGAACAGCTTCATCAATGACATCTTCGAGAAGCTTGCTCAGGAGTCGTCGAGGCTCGCTAGGTACAACAAGAAGCCGACGATTACTTCCCGGGAGATCCAGACGGCGTTGAGGCTTGTGCTTCCCGGTGAATTGGCTAAGCATGCTGTTTTTGAGGGGACTAAGGTGGTGACCAAGTTCACAAGCTCTTGAAGGATCCGGAGGGGGTTTGATTTGGCTGGCTGGCTGGCTCTGTGTGCTTTTTAGGGTTAGGGTTTCTGATTAGTAATTACGTATTTTCGTTTTATCTCTATGTAAATTTGTAGGAAATGAAATGAAGGAAATGTGGTGGTTCGTAAATTGACTCGTGTCCTATATCTATGGTTTCTGATTTGTGCTTATATGGTCTGAAATTAACATGGTTGTGATCTCATTATATTTGGGCCTTTCATTTCATTTCAGGATCTTTGTTCTCCAAAGAATATAACTTAAAAGTAAATGTAATTTACATTGGTGAGTCGGATTTTCACTCCATGACTACATTCTGTGCTTCATATTGTGAAATTAAGTAACAGTCTAGTCCTTATGTTGATGTGTTGTCATGCCAAATCCTGATCATTGGAACTCATTCTGTTAGAAAGAAATGACCTTGCTCATTACATTGGAACTGATCGAAAAGGGTACTGGTGAGTGAAATGTGGTGGTTCGTAAATTGACTTGTGTCCTATTTCTATGGTTTCCGATTTGTGCTTATATTTTGTTTAAAACAATGCCATAGTTTCTGAAATTAATATGGTTGATGATTCACATACGAATCCTTTATTTTTGGGCCTTTCATTTGATTTTGAATTTAATTGACCTTCGTGAGTTGGATTTTACTCTGGATAAATTCTGTTTTTTTTTTCTTCTTCAAATTATTAGAAATCTAAGTGATAGTGTAGTTCTTATGTGATGTTTTAGCTAGAAATGTGTTATGCTAAACATTTGAACTCATGTTCATGTGGGAAGAAATGACCATGCTCATTACATCTGATGAACAACACCTATTTTCAGTATTTTGTGCCAAATTCTGATGGTAGTATTGGGCTGATTTGTTTTACTTCTGGTATGATCGATTGAGTGTTCGGGTGCCAACCACACTAGCTTTTGTGATACAAGGTAGTGTGGCTTATCATCACTGGTCTCAGATACAAATTAATTCCATTTGTTAGGTTCTACTCTTTATTTGCTCTATGAGTCTGCAGTTCTTGGTTTTTGGACTGGTTTCTATGTTGGTGCGTATGATTGTTTGTTTGAAGATTTGAATTTTGATACATGTTTAGTAGATTATTGATCCCCCTTTTCTCTACGGAGATGCATATTTGGTAAAATGCGTTTGATTGCTTGCTTAAAGATTTGAATTTTGATACATGTTTAGTAGATTATTGATCCCCCTTTTCTCTACGGAGATGCATATTTGGTTAAATGCGTTTGATTGTTTGTTTGAAGATTTGAATTTTGATACACGTTTAGTAGATTACTGATCCCCCTTTTCTATACAGAGATGCATATTTGGTAAAACTTTGGTGTACGTGCTTAGTTAGAGGAGAATATTAAGATTGACTCTGTCAGATGGTTTGGTTGGAATTTGGGGTAACCTTTATTGGCTTTGTACGGTTTCATGAGTTTCAGCCATTGAATTGAGTTGTGTGTTTTGAGTTTTTCATACGGCTATTAGGGTTGGTGTTGATTCCTTTATGATATCTTGTCAATGCTTTGAGCTGCCTGTGCTGACTAGGCACCTAATAGTTACCACAACTAGATTTGATATATAGCATTATAATGTTATCTTCTGTCAATTTGGGTTCATACATCTTTTCTGGCGGTCGTTCTCTAGTTGGAGTACTAAAAAATATTTTCATTTTTTGTCCGTGGGAAGTTAGTCTTTGAGTTGGTATGGATTTGTAAGCTGTTATTGGGAGGATTATGTTTTCCTCCTGTGACAGAAATTTGGTGTTCGCAGTCTATACAAGTAAACTTGATGTCCATGGCAATTTTACTTGTTGCAGTTAGCAAGCGGGATTCAATCATGCATATTGGAAGTGGGTTCTATGCAATTTAAATCAGCGAAAATCTCGATGATTTCATTCCTTGCTCAAATATATTGTCTGTAATCTGTTTCTAACATTTTGGTTCGGACAACACAACTTTACATGAAGGGTTGTATTCTGGCTACACTATATGAATCTGCATATATGTCTCTTTCTCCAGTTAGAACTAAACTATTTGCAGTTCTGTCCTTCTGAATGCATCTCATGTATAAGTATGACCAATCAATTTCAGTGAATAATTTTTGGTGCATAAAGTATTAGACCCTAGAAAGTTTGGCTGTATGGTTTATGTGATCGACTATTGGTATGTTGTTGTGGTGATCCATGAGCCAACAGGGCCAACACCACAGTCGCTGTTTGAGCGTTCTTCTATTCCCACAACTGTAAAAGAACCTTCTCCATTTTCCATCAAACTTCCTGATAGAGAGATGCATGACCTGGTACTTCTGAGAATTGGTTTTAACTCGTCGCAATGACCGGCTACCCAATATATACACAATTAGGCCCACGAGATTGTGCTGATACACTAGCCATTAATAGTTGGTGTACATGTTAGTCTTGAAGAAATTTCTTATTGCAAATTGTGTTAAATGTGCTCGCCCACCTTCAATAATTTATTGTTGGCAGATGCAGCAGATCTCAGATGGGAAGAAACATTGTCAAAATGCCAGAGCACAAGGCTCCTGTAAACTGTTTTGACAATTTGATATTTCATTAGGCCCTACAATATATACAAATTACTAAGGCCATTAATCAAGCATAGTGGGAATGGCTGGGTTGGCAAGTCTATCCATGCATGAATGAAGCGACCTACCCATCAAACTCTAGAGCTCTCATTGACACACACAATATATTAGAGCTAGCTATATCGTCCTTGCCTCACACACCTCTCCACTTCACCACCACCTAGCTACCATCTGTTTCTAATTGGACTCATGGTGGCGACATGGAAAGAAAGCGTGACAAGCTCCATCAACACCATCTATCTCCTCTTCTCTGCCTATCTTGTCTTCCTCATGCAGCTCGGCTTTGCCAAGCTCCGTGCTGGCTCTGTTCTATCCAAGAATGCCACAAACATAATGCTCTCCAATGTAGTGGATGCCATTGTAGGTAGCCTCTCTTTCGGTATCTTTGGATTCGCTTTTGCATTTGGAGAAGGCTCCAATTCCAACGCTTTCATTGGTACCAATTTCTTTGCTCTCAATGACATTCCCAGTAGCTCATCTTATGACTACAACTTCTTCATTTTCCAATGGAATTTGCTATATCTGTTGCTGGCATAACAAGTGGTTCCATAGCTGAGAGAACCCAATTCAATGCATACCTCATTTTCTCTTGTTTTCTGTCTGGGTTTGTGTACCCTGTGGTGGCTCACTGGGTTTGGTCATCAAGTGGTTGGCTCAATCCTAGTTTTGTTAGTTTCTTGCTATTTGGTTCTGGTGCTATTGACTTTGCGGGAGTGGTGTGGTTCATTTGGTCGGTGGGATTGCCGGGCTTTGGGGCTCTTTCATTGAAGGCCCAAGAGTGGGCCGGTTTAATTCATTTGGGAAGCCCGCACCAATCCGAGGCCACAAAACTACCCTCGTGGTGCTCGGGATTTGTGGTTCGGATGGCTTGGGTTTAATCCGGGCTCATTCGATAAGATTCTCGTGGCCTATCCAGACACCATTGATGAAGGGAATTGGACTGCAGTGGGCCGATCGGTTGTTGTGACACCGTTAGCCGAGTCAACTTCTGGAATCGTAACCCTGTACGGTCGGCGGTTAATAGTGCCATTGGGATGCACAGGGGCGGAACCAGGATTTGATCTTTGAGGGGGTCCATACATAAAGTAGCGATCATATAACCGAATGGGAAAACATCACCAATGGTCACTGAGTTATGACTTATTCGACACTTAACTCACTGTATTTTCAACAATATCACTTAACTCACTCAGTTTTACATCCGTCTTTCACTTAACTCACTGTCGTTAATTCTGCTGTTAAAAGCTATTAAAATTGAGGGTATATTTGTCTAAACACTAAAAAAATGCATTTCTAACTTCTTCTTTTTTTTAAACAATTTTTTTTTCCAAATTATATATAAGTTAAAAAAATCATTTTTTATTAGAAATCTCAGAAATTTAAAAAATTGAAAAAAGTCTAATAAATGTAAATTGAGGGTATCTTTGTCTAAACACTACAAAATGCATTTCTAACTCTCTCTTTTTTTATAAAAAAAGACAATTTTTTTTCAAATTATATTTAAGTTCAAAAAATCCTTTTTATTAGAAATTTTAAAAAATTGAAAAAAAGTCTAATAAATGTAGTTTTTTTAAGTTTAAAATGATTTTTAAGTGTTTTGACAAATATACCCTCAATTTTAACGGTTTCTAACGGCAGTGAGTTAAGTGAAAGACGGATGTAAAACTGAGCGAGTTAAGTGATATTGTTGAAAATACAGTGAGTTAAGTGTCGAATAAGTCATAACTCAGTGACCATTGGTGATATTTCCCCTAATCGAATTATTAAGTTCATAGTAAAAAAATAAAATAAACAACGGTATGACAATAATTTAAAAATATTATTCAATAGAATTCGTAAGCAATAAGCCAACAATCAAGAAAAAATAAAACAATAATTCCATCGACTCAAAACATAACTCGACGTGGACATCTACAAATATAAAAAAATCGCATATAAACAATGAGTATTCAAAAAAATTCAATTGAAAAAAATAAGCTAAAAAACCAAAATCAGTAGAACAAAGCATAAAAAAGAATGGAAAAAAATAAGAATGGTACAAGAATCTAGTCGAGGGTTTGATCGATGAAATTTATATAAGAAAGTAACAAAAAAAAGTATCGCAAAATACCTTAATACCTTTCACTGGCTTGGTGCAGATTAAGAGAGTTAAAAAAAAAAAAAAACCAAGTTACCAGTATGGAATACAAAACACGGATTGCAAAATATATAGACAACTACCAAAATTCTTTGATCAAATTCAAATCCTAATGACCTAGGAAATAGGAATAGTTATTTATTATTACTTTGACTTCTATCACTTATCTTATTACTTCTTTAATCTTTATAAAATAAATATTATTATTTTGTTATTTTTTTTAAGTAGATACTGACAGTATGATTTGGGTAGTGGGAGGGGTCAGCATTATTATATATATAATTGATACATTTGATTTGGGGAGGATCCATTAGGTTGCATTGATTACATCATACCTGTTTAACTAATAATATATATATATATATATATATATATATATATAATTATATGTGTCAGCCGAAAAGCTAGGGGGGATCCGGACCCCTTTGGGCTGAACAGTAGTTCCGCCCCGTGCACTAGATGTTTGCAATGGAGTGCTTGGTGGGTTTGTTGCAATAACTTCCAGATGTGCGGTGGTTGAGCCATGTGCCGCAGTTGTTTGTGGATTTTTCGCCGCTTGGGTCTTAATTGGGATGAATATCTTGGCCTTCAAGCTTCAATTTGACGACCCTTTAGAGGTGGCCCAATTACACGGTTGGTGTGGTGCTTGGGGTTTGATAGTTACAGGCTTGTTTGCAAAGGAGGAGTTTGTGGTTCAAGCCTATGATTCGGGTGTGGTTGGTACACAGCTTGGCCTTATGGTCCATTAATGGGTGGGGTTGGGCTGCTCCGCGCCCAAGTGGTTGAGGCTTTGGTGATTTTATGCTGGGTTAGCTTGACAATGGGTCCTCTATTCTACACCCTTCACAAGCTTAACGTTCTGAGGATCTCAGTCGATGAAGAAATTACAGGTCTTGATGTCTGTAGCCATGGAGGCCATGTACATGTTAATACATACGAGATTCAGCCTCCCTTTTATGCAGAATATCTGCCTATGCGAGAAGATGGGTCATGATTCAGCACCATCGCTCATCACTCTGGTTCTTCTAACACAAAAGTCCCAAGATATGTCAATTTGATTCATATTAATATCCAATGCAAAAATTGCTTCCAAGTAATTTATACAGTAACATTCTTACATTGTCCTAGAAAAGAATAAAGATTCTTATGACTTGTGACATATTCAAGGTATAAGTTCAGCTCAAGCACCAAAGAAATTTAATTAGAAGCAGGAGCATACATAAGGAAGGACCATTCTCCAATACCTTGCTATCAGTTCCCCAACAAGTCTTAGCAAGAGCACAAATTTCACTCCTTCACTTTCACCACTTCTTCATACACATCTTATCACTGCTCGATCTCCTCCATTATGTCACATCTCATATTAGGACATAGATCCGATCTAATAGGTTCAACATGAACTGCATGAATGCACAGGACACATCACTTGCATGGATTAGGAAAATCCAGAAGAGTTTGAATGAGATAAGCCATGGAGATTGAGGCACCAAGGGTTTGTAAAACTGGGAAGAGAAAAAAGATTTTGTAGCAGCTTACCAAGATGGAGAGACAAGACAGAGATAGTAAGTGAGTAGGCTGTCTCCAACATAGCCTGCAAATTAAGTGGCCTTTTGGGATATCTGATGTCTTTGTGTTAGCAATTCAAGGCAATCAAAATCCCATGATCTATATACTGAAGTGATCAAAAGAAGATGAAAAGAATTCAAAGGACTTGGGAAAAATAGAAAGCTTAATCTGATGCTTGGAAGGAGAGGACTCGAGTTGCTCGTTATGTTGATCATGTCTTATATATAGATGAAAATAATGGTATGTGGAAAGTCATCTGCTTCTGAAATGATTGGTGAAGAAGAACTGAGAAGGGTCCCCGTTATGAACACTAGCTTGTGAGAAATCACATGGCTTTGTGAGAAACATGATACACCACCTCCTTTTACATTTCATCAGAAACAGGAATTGCTAATAATTTTGGAAGGGGTAGGACAAAAAGGGATGCAATAAAGCTTGAATGAAGTAGTGAAGTTTCGTATAATCTCACACTACTGTATGGTAAAATAACCGAATTGCTCCTTGACTTTTCACGAATGAAGCTTTTAAATTGCTGCCAACTTGCCCACCGTGCTAGCACGTAAGAGTACTTCCCAACACTAATATCGTTGAAATGACGCGCTAACCTAACTTGACCCGATCAAGTCCACTAAGGGGAGCCCCTAGGATGGGCTTGCATTTTGTGGTCCAAGCCCAGCCTAAACCGACCCATTTATTTATCTCCAAGTCAAATTATATGTTAACATGGAAGAACTGAAACAGAAGTTTAGTGGGAAAAAGAAAAAAAAGGTCCTCAGCAAATCAAAAAACCCTGCTCATACTACAACTCTTCTCTCTTCTGTTGTGTGTATCATATTATCTCAAGCTCTCTACAATGGCTGCAGTCAGATGCCAGGTGATGGCCAGGGTCAATATTAGAATTGACCTTAGAACCATGGCTGCAGAACAACGACGTCGCAATTGGAAATCCTCAGTGGCTTGCTTATGCATATAAGGTGTTCGATTTGTGAGCGAGCGGTGGTTGGTTTCTCCTGCGCTTAACAGACTTCTAACGATTTCCAAAACTTTCCAATTTATGAGTATACTTCTACATCATAGATTCTGAAGGCTTTCCCCATTCACTCTCTGATTCTCTCCCCCATTTGAATCTTGTGTCAGTTATGTGTCAACAACGGCGGAAGAGAAAGGAAGTGCGAATGAACAAGAGCTGAAGGTTGAGTGAAGAAGAGCAGGCTTCTCCTCCTGAGGTTACTTTCTTCACAAGTTTCTTCTAATTTCATGTGATAAAATTTCCCAAAACCGCCCATTCCAATAATTAAAAACAGCAACCCCTTTCATCCAGCTGCCATACTTTGAACGCAAATCCTAACTTAAGTGTTACTCGTCAGTCTAGGCTAGGAGAAAGCTGGGGATGGTGAGGTTTCCTAATAAATTTGTAGGCTGGGAGAGACTGAGATCGAAGTTCATGTGAGCGAAGAAGAAGAGGTATATAACTATATATTAAACAAGAAGAGAGGCACTTGGCACTGGTTTTGCATATCGAGCAGACATATGAAGCTCATGGGGTGTCACAACTTCTGTGAGACAGAGCCTAATTAAGGTCACACAAACAATTTTGAACCTGAGGTCACACAAGAAGTTTTCTCTCATTTTACCATGACGGCATGACTAAATGCAGATTTAATTTACAGTTGGGATCTCTTTGGGGAAGAGTTATTCTTTGGGTTCGGGGGTGAAATTGGCACCCATTTTTCTACAAACCACACCCCCTTTTCCATGCAGATATCTATTGAAAAGTTACTCATGGAGGGGATGTGAATCGTTAAAAAGAGCGTGCAAATTTCAATCCCCCTTGCATGCACATACATGCGTACATTCAAGTTCATTCTGTATAGTTTGTGGTGCCCATTTTTTAAGTTAAATAATTCCATTTGAAGGAATTATTTTTCAAGGATTAGTTAAGTTAGTGTCAACCTCCCAAGGACCATAAGAAGAAAAGAAAACAAGTCATCGAAAATGAAACTTCGAACCCAAATAGTCATCATTACAAAGAGAAGCGATAAAGGTTGGAGCTATATTCCAAAACATTACAAAGAGAAGCGATAAAGGTTGGAGCTATATTCCAAAACCAGTAGTCAACGTACCATAGTTGACCAATGCATCCATAACATGATTTCCTTACCGAAATATATGAGACACGAAATTACATTCGAGAAGTACCAAACAAGCAATTATTCCATCGAACCGAAGATGCCAGAAAGAAAGTCAATGATGAGAGAAGAGTAAACTTTTAGAAAAACATGTATGCAACCCCAAGGACTAATGTTGGATGAGTCTGCATTTCTAACCCCATAAACCTTTCATTTAACCACTGATGTATCAACTAAAGGTGCTAGAGAGAACAAACGAATGCTGTTGAGGTCATGCCGATTGAGCTTTTCCTCCAGCATCCGAAGTTCCGAACAGTCCAATTCACTGATTAGGAAGTAAAACTCCCTCAATAAATTACAAAAGGATCATATTTAACTAGCAAGTCGCGGAACAAAACTACTAATCAAGTTAGTCGGAGCTGTGTGAATGTTTACTACTGTGGAACCTTGTTTGGTCCCAAGTTATACTGCTTTCTTTCCCTCCCTTGTTTTAAGATTGCGCCTCAAGTTAGCTTCAGTACAAGGTCTAAGCAAACAAACACAGGGATGACCCTGTTTCGAAGAATACTGATCTTTAACTGGGGACGCTGTAGCCTCCTCCAAAGAATACTGATCATGTACAGTTAATAATGACAGGAATCCTGAACAAATAATCTTTCTCCTATGTCGAGGCCAAAAAAATGATATCACTAATGGTTCCTTTATATCTACTGGTTGTGCCGGGTTGGTGGCACAGTATAAAGTCTTGTGATTCAATGAACGCGGCGTGTCATCTCTCAACCTGAAAAGACCCCGGGAATGATCGCGAGAACCACAGCTGCTTCATCCTAATAATTAAAGCATAGGCGCCGTAGCATGGGATATGCGCGACTCCGACCCCAAGATACCTGCAAAGTTCATGATGTGTTATGGTGTGTGGTGACAGAGCTGAATAAGATCCTAACAAGTAGTTTCTGTCATGGGGTTACTTTCATGTCATCTGTAATTGCTAAAACTACCATCTATGAAAAAAATGCAGCAGAAAAACATGAACACATTAGAGTGCTAGTTCAAGTCCAGCAGTTCATTATAAGTCTAACTATTGAGGCAATAATTTTTTCAATTATCTGTTTGTCAAAGTGTTAGTTCAATTTGTAGAATTACCGACTGATTGAGGTAAACAACATACCATAAGGGTGCATATGAGGATGACAAGTCAAGAAATGGATAAGGCCACCTGATATGAAGTTATAATAATTGTGAGCAACAGTTGAATTTCAATCTCCAAAAGAAATGTAACAAATTAAAATAAATTTTACCACATGTTTTTACAAGCATGGATTATCCATTGGAAAATCACGAATATTCCCGTCCATAGCACAAAATATGAGATCCGAAACAATGGAAACCGCTGGAAGGAGGAGAAAATTAAACTTATGCAAGTCAAATAATCAGGACATTAGGAGAGAAAATGTCATTAAAATGAAGAAGGAACCAAACTTACCAAGCTATTCAATATTGTCTCACCAAGGAGGAAAACAACATTGAATGAGTGCATACTGACCATCATCTGCAGTTGAAAAGTGAGCAGACTCATCAAATACACTATTAGCTATCAGAACAACAACTCCACCCTAGGTAGTAGGTACAAGAACATGACATTTGACTATAGAATATTCAGGTCCATTGAAACGGCAGTATACTTACAAAGTTCAGTTTGTAATCTTTGCTTGTTAGAAATGGATACAAAATGAGCCAAAATATAACATCTGTGAGCACCACAGCACCCCCACACATCTATACACCAAAACAAAGGGGAGAAAATGAAGATTGAAATAACTGAACTGCAGTTACACATCACTACAGAAACTACCCAACTTATAAAGAATCAAAGTCCTAGTTTAATACCCAGAACTGCAGCAGAAACTTACCTGATAAATGACTTGAAAGATATAAACATATACACCAGCGCCTTTGCGAGAGGGACATTCTTCATCAGTAAAACTTTTATATGTGTTGGATGTATCTGCATTTTCCCCAAGTGTTGGAGCAACATAAGTACCTCGCTCTTCATCTCTCACATGATCAGCTGCATCCTCACCAACTCTACTGCGGTATTTGTAGCATCCATAAATGGAGAGTGAAGATCCAAGCTGCAAGATGAAGTTCAGAACATAAGCATGTTAGGATGATGATTGATGACTGTCATACTTCATCACTGAATCAACATATATATATGTGTGTGTGTGTGTGTGTGGCTTGTATGTGTGTTTCAACTGTTTAGCTGCCAACTAATCTTATAAAGCATCTTCTAATGTTAACATCTGCTTGAGTAGTCAAAAGCACAACAGAGAAAATCATTCCAGTTTCATTCTCTCACACATTACTACAGTAACAATTAGGCCAATGTCAACAGTTCAAGAGCCTCGAGTTGAAAAGCATACCCCAAAATAGATTGTAACCAAACAAAATGTCCACCTGTTGAGCGCAAAAGAGAAATAAAACTACAATCAGCATATAAAGATTTGTAAAAACACAATTAATGCAATGAGCTTCATATATCTGATAATCCACCTGTCAAAAAGGTTTTCAAGTTCAAGAAAATTTGAAGAGACACAGATAGATAGCTTACTGAGTGTAGAAGTAAAGTATGCCAACTCCATCAAGAACAATATTGGTAACTATCAAGGATAGAAGCACAACAAAAGCAATTAATCTGTAAGCAAGAAGCCAAGCGGGATGAATTACTTTGAGAGATGTCCTCCAGGCTTCATCCTCATATAGAGATCCTACTGTTTCGCGCTGATTTTCTCTTCTTTCCCTTCTGGATTTTTTGCAGCCTTCATATTTCCATATAAGAACTGCGGCTAGCACGATACTACTCAATATAAATATTGCACAGATCAAGAACCTCCAGTTATTCCAATAGCTTAGAACATTAGTATCCGTGGTCATGACTGGATGCCACGAATGGCTCGATGATCCTGTTAAGAAACTCATGTGTTACTTACAATTTCTCTACTAATTACATTCTAGTCGAGTCCCAGGGCTCTATGTACAGACGAACACGAACAGGTATATAAAAAGAAGAAATTGCAGAATTCCAAAATCAGAAGGCATGGAAAATCAAATAACTGTACAAAAACCAATATATCAAGAAGTTCAAATGGTGAAAAACTTAAACCCAGTATTAAAGTAAAGCATCAAAGCTAATTTATCGTAACAAAAACCATTCATTTGTAAAAGGTTTTAAGGTACAAATCGCAAATGGAATATTAAGAAGCATCACGGTAATCTTCAAGATAAAACCAACAAGCAAAGTGGTTCAAAGTAAGAGAATCAAGAACCCAAAACCTTTTCATGTTATTATTAACCCACTAAGAATCAATGGAGTATAATCTTCATCGAAGTAATAAATACAAGAATGCAAGTAAACCCAATATAGCTAAGGAATCGTATGAAGAAGAAGAAGAAGAGAGATACCTTACTTGAAACTGGGTTTTAACCCAGGATGGATGCTTTGCTTCTTGTTTATTCCTACTGTCTCAAAGGAATGGTGCCCCAGTACCCAGTTTTGGTTTATAAGAATCAGCCGGAAGATAAGTTTTTCTTTTGGTCAAAGAAGAAGACAGAACGAACTTTACCTCTACCAACGAGAGTACGAGTCGTATGTTAAGTCAGCCAAGGATTTCTACATGTGGGATTGGGTTACGCTACGTCCCTTTTACTCCCTTTTTATACAGAACTGAAAACCAGTTAAACCGTTCCACGTGGACTCGGGGAACCTAATTACAAAACAAACACTTGTTAGTTTGCCGGTTTTATTAGTTTATAGGTTGACCAAAGCACAAAATAAGAGAAAATCTCCGGCAACAGATTTTTATTTCCATCTACTCAAATTAATAGAAAATGACTATTTTACTCTCAACCCAATTAAAGAATTACAAAGCATGACAGTGTGTCCTCTATCTCTCTTCCCAGCGCGACCTCGTCGCATCTCTCTCTCTCTCTCTCTCTCTCTCTCTCTCTCTCTCTCTCATCTAGCCAGATCCTCGACTCTCTACTGCAGGTGAAGAACAACGTGTCACAGATGGAGATCAAGTTGGCGTATAGGAGCTTGGCGAAGCTGCACCACCCGGACGCCTCGTCGGAGGCCTCGTCGGAAGGCTGGGATTTCGTTGAGATTCTGGAGTTAATCTGAGTTCAAGGGAAGCTCCGATTTCAAGGCCGTTAACTTTGCCTACGTGGCTCATTCTTATAGGATGACATTCATCTCCCAAAAATAATAATAATAATAATAATAATAATAATAATAATAATAATAATAATAATAATAATAATAGGCAAAGTTAACGGCAGATTAGATGGAACTACCATATGGAGAAACGGAGCAATAGTTTAGGTACTACGAGGGTAGTTTTGAAAGTTTAGGTACTAAAATGTGCATTGGCCCATAATTTAGGAACTATTTGAGGATTTTCCCCTAAAAAATATATATATTAGTATAATTAAGAAAATTTAGGTGTAATATTTCTTGTATTAATGCTGAAATTGAAAGATCCTAAAATCATGTTGAATAAATTTTGGGATTTAAGATGAATGATAAATATAGAAAAATTTATGTGTTACTTCAATTTAGCATATTAATAAAAAATCGTAAATATGCGCATATGGGCATATATCGATCCATAGGGTAAGAAAACCTTGAAAAGATTTGTATTAATTAGATATATGTAGTGTATTAATATTTAATAGTGTAAAATATTATTTCATTCCATTAAAGTTCAAGGATAATTAAAACTAATTAAGATAAATTTGTATTGAATTTTAAAAATTGAGACTAATTAAGGATTTTTCAAAAATTGAGGAGGGTCAATTTTATTTCATTCCATTAAGATTCATTGATCATTAACACTAATTAAGGATTTTCTAAAAATTAAGAAGGGTCAATTGACCATTCTCGCCCTAGGCTAGCTACGTCCTTGGATTGTTCCTAATCCATATGAGGTATAAGACACGTTAATTCATGCTGATCATATTGCCACAATTTTATGTGGTGTATAGACATTGCACTTATACACTTGGAATGTAACATAAGACTTAAAAGTTGAAACCTTTATTTTCCAAATTGTATGCTTCTACTTCTGGATATAGCACATCGTGACCACTTCTAATTACGTGGGCAACACAAATTGAGTTTGCTTCAAGTTCTGGAAAATCCAAGGTGGATAATGACATTGATGCATATTCGAATGCACTCAAAACTGATGTAGGACGAGATTTTAGCCAATTTCAACAAAGAATCCGGAAAAGAAAGAAGCGTCTTCACATTAAGAAGAATAATTTGAATATTGGAAATTGGTATTCAAATAGGCTTCTTAATGATGGAATTAATCATAAATGACTATTTTGGATATATCGGGATTCTCAAACAAAATCTTGGTTGGGATTCCAATTATATATTTGCGTAATATTCTTTAGTATCTAGGATTCTATTTCTGATTTTTATTTAATGAGGTTTAATTAGGTTTTCTAGTTTTAGTCTATAATAAATTATTCTTTTTGTTTTCTAGTTGAATTAGATTTATGTTATGTGCCCTATGTATAAGGCACCTCTTAGATTGTAATTTTCATTCAAGCTATCAATAAAAAACCAAATCTTAGAGAAGTTTCTCTATTTTTCTTACGGCTGTGCCCGTAATTGCTAGTGGATTCTAGCTCATCTCATATGGCTTTCGACGCTTGACGGAGCCTCTTACTATCGTGTTCACGCTTCCCGCATCAAAAACCAAAGCCCGCTCTTGCAGACATTCCACATTTCCACCTTCAAACATCACACCTTGTTGGGGAGTGAAGTTTAACTTATGGATATCATAGTAGAATTGACTGGAAATTGGGTTCTTGAGTTTCTAAACAAACAAAAGCTCACCCTAGCGATTCCACCAAATAGTGCTTGTAACTCGTTTTTTTATTTTTTTATTTCTTAAGTTGTCTGGAGGTTTTGGACAGGTGAGGGTAGGGATCGTCATTGGGCCAGCAGCCCTACCCAAAAATGACAGGCTCGGGCTGGGCTTTAACGTAATTATCTGATTTTATGGGCTGGGTGGGGCTAGCTTTTTTCTGAAAAATCAAAGCCTAGGCCTAAGGCCTCGCTGGATTTTCCGGGTTGGGCTATTTAAATGGGCTCGGGCTTAGCCTAGGTTTTTAATTATGTTTTATGAAAATTTTTGCATTCTAATTTATAATGTTATTATATATATATAGAAAAGGGAGGAATTGCATTTATAAGCAATTTAGATAGGTACAATAGATATAAGTATATCGGATTCACCGTTGCGATTAATCCTCTACCCTAAAATTGGAAAGTATGAAACAAAAACGCGATCCTAACTAAATATGCGCTACTTGAATACATTTTCTAGGGGGTAATATGTACATATAACTGTAGAGAAGAAGCGAAAAAAAGGTCCTCGCTTCTTATCTCACTACACCTTCACCAACACTTTTGATACACATGACATAAGCAATAACCACCGTCTTAACAGCCAACATTGACATGTTGTTTGATGATGTAAAGACATTTCCAGTGCGTATTTTAACCGAGGCCAACAAAGATCTTAAAAAGGCACTACCATGTCGAAATACTATGGCGACAATAAGCTTGAGCACGTGTAGCTTGCTTAATATTTTTGTGTTCATGTCTGATAGCAGATAATGGTGGACTAAGAAGAATAGGCATGTCAAACAAATTTGCATATGAGAAATGAATGGGTACAATCAAAAGAGGTGGGCATGAACATGATAGAGGTGAAGTATTAGAAAGTACAAGTATGTTATTCAAAACTCAAAAGGGATATTTGTGAACATGCCTTAATAAGAGATGGAGGATAACTGAAAACCAGTTAAACTGCTCCATGTGGACTCGAGGAAATATTAACCTCCTAATTACAAAACAAACACTTGTTAGTTTGCCGGTTTTATTAGTTTATAGTTTGGGTCCTTGACCTAAAGCACCAAAATGAGGAAGAATTATCTCATTTACCCTAGCAAGAGATTTTTATTCTCACCTACCCAAATTAACAGAAAATGACCATTTTTCCCTCAACTCAATTAAAGAATTACAAAGAATGCCACTATGTCCTCTATCTCTCTTCCCAGTGCGACCCTGTCTCATTTCTCATGCCACTGAGTCTCTACGAGGTTCTGCAAGTAAAGAACAACGCGTCGCAGAGGGAGATCAAGTCGGCGTATAGGAGCTTGGTGAAGCTGCACCACCCGGACGCCTCGTTGGAGGCCAAATCAGAAGGTCGGGATTTCATGGAGATTCCGGAGTCAATCTGAGTTCAAGGGAAGCTCCGATTTCAAGGCCGGAGTCGATCTGGGTTCGAGATGCTTCTGCTCCACGCGCAACTTCGCCGAGCTTTGCCATCAGGGATTGGACAAAATATGAAAAAGTTAGAAATAGATATTAACAAAATATGAAACGAAAATAAAACAAAGTATAGGTACTTACGAAATTACAAGAGATAAGGCAGTTTTAAAAGAGCTTGTATTCTAATCTAACTAAACTAATGATCAAACAAATCTGAAAACGTTAGAAATAGATATTAACACAATATGAAACGAAAATAAAACAAAGTTTAGGTATTTACGAAATTCCAAGAGATAAGGGGGTTTTTAAAGAGTTTGTATTCTAATCTAACTAAACTAATGATCAAACAAATTTGAATTAAGGTACAAGTAGGTGAATGGAGAAGTAAAGATATAATTAACTATTATTAACACGTTAACAAGGTTTCAAACATCAATTTAAGAATCAAACATATCATAGAAAGATATCAATCAAGAAATGAGATGAACGCATACAAAGTTCTTATTACTTCCCTTAATTAATTAACTAGATGAACGCACTATAGTTAATCCTATTAAACATGCATTACTAGTGATAGCTACTCACTAACAAAAACATATATAATGCAAGAAGATCAATGAAAGTTTGATTGATATAAGCAAAGATAGCAAGTTGGAACGTCAATCCTATCATGCAAAGCTCATTGTTGATTTACTTAAGTTCATAAGTCTTCTACTGATTAATTAAGACCTAGAACACTAGCATCTTAATCTAGAAACAATCACATGCTCGTAATTCTAAGTTTGCAACCAAAAAAATAAACACATAAAAGATGGGATTGAAGCACAAAATCAACAAATTCATGACATATAGAAATCGCAATTAACAATATGAAAATCCTAAAATGTTAGACATGCTTCAAAGTATTCGAAAATTAATCATCAATATACAAACTTTAATCTAACAATGTTTTGAATAATCCAAATTAACAAAACAAGTAAACTGATTTGCGTTACAAGTAAAGAAAACTGAAAACAAAACAAAGTTGGACATGGTTACACTTTTGAAGTATTTCAAGAATGCAAGAGGAACTTCAAGGTAAAAAAGTTGAAAAGTGCTACGGTAATCGAAGAGGATGAGTTGCTTCACGGCTTCTTGATTTGGAACTTTGGAGACAGAAAATAGAGAGAGAAAAGGGGAGGTATGTGAATTTGATTCAGGGTTTTGAGAGATTATTAATTGACGTCTCAATGCTCCCTTATATAGTGCATGACATAGGCTTGATATCTTGGTCTTCCTCTACTTCTTCTACATCATCCAACCAATAAAAATTCACTAAAGGAAGTAGTAATTAACCTTGAATTTAGAAAGTAATTTAATTGCCGAAATACTATGTATATATCTCCTAATGGCAACGAATTCCTTCTTCTTCTCAAAATTCCTTCTTTATTCCAAATGGCAACGAAGGTCGCAACTTTTCATCATGCATCACAGTACTTCTTATGTCGATTCTGCTTGGACACCCATAAGCGAACCCATATTGTGCTACAACAAAGCCTCGTATCAAGAACGTGCACAGTAAGTTCTCTCTTTCTATGCATAGACGCGTTTCACGGTTCTGGATTCTTGGTAAGTCTTTAGGCCATCTTGGTTCATCCATTTATATTGGACCCTTTAATTTCCACAACACTATAATCTAGATTTTGAAAGTTAAAAGTTTAGTACGTATTGAATTCTGGAGGCCTGTATCATACTTTTTATTTGAGTTCCTGACACCTTTTGATGTCTTATTGGTTGAATTCTTGATTTCTGCATCTTATATTGTTCTGGCTTCTTGATGCCTTTGATATGATATACCATGCTTTGTAAGTTGGAGTCTTGATTGCCTTTCAATTGTTATACATTTTATCATATTGTTGTAACGGGTTTGTTCATACGTTTTGATATGCATCACACTGTAAGTAAAATTTTGAGAATTAACCCTGTTATTTGTGAAGAGTTGTATTTAGGTGTTAGTTAATTGCTGCAGTTGTCTTGTTCAAAACTACATTGCAGCACCTCACTACTCACTATGATTCAAATTGAATTACTGTGTATAAAAGCTGAGTTAGAAAGAAGACGAATTCTGTATCCCTAACTTGTTGTGTTTGTTTGCAGGATAATGGAAAGTACACTGGTGACTGCACCTTTAAAAATGTGTAAGAAACTATTTAGCATGAGGGTACTAGTTGATTGGATAATGTTGTATTGAGTATTTTAATCGCTTAGAACTACGGCAGAAAGCATGTACAAAAGGTCAAAAAAACAGCACAACTAAATTATGTAAGTACAAAAGTAGGATAATTTCTTAACGGAAATTTTTTTAGAACAGTACATGAACTTAAGGCCACTCCGAATTAAGGTGGCCAACGTTTCTAAAACCCAACATTAGTACTTGGATTTTTAAACCCGACCCACTTTTCATACATTCCGTCACTAACTCTGTTAACTCTATATTTTTGTTCATTTTTTAAAGGGTATTTTAGTATTTTTGCTCTCTCTCTCCCCCTCCCCCTCCCCCTCCCCCCCCAATCCTCCAAAGAACCCATTTCTTCTCTCTCAATCTTTGCTCTCTCAAGAAACCCAAAAAAACCCATTACTGGGTTTTGAGTTTACTCCAACCTCCAATGGCGGCCAAGAACGCATTGTTTTCCCAAATGTTTTGAAAATGGCATTGAAGCTAAGAGGACTCTCCTTTATTCTCCGATGAACCAGAATTTCCGAAGGCCGGTAAGCAAATTTCCCACCGAAACTGCCTCAATCCTCACTGCTCTGCTTCTTCTCCTCCCTGCCACCATGAACCGACTCCACAGAAACTTCATTCTTTTCTTAGCCTTATTATCATCCCCGGTGATCTTCCCCAACACCGAGTCCTCACTGGAGGTCTTCTTCGCGACCAAATTACCTTCCTTGGAATCCAAATCCACGTTGCCTCTCACGATCGGCCTTCGTTGGAGATCCGACTTGGCTCTCACACTCGCGACGGCGACGCCTCCAGCAAATTTGACATCACCATGGAAAAACCATAGCAATTGTTGATTTCGTGCTGGGATGTACTGAAGAAAGATGGTGAGGAGAGAGAGAACTGGGTGTAGAGAGAAATCTTGGGTGTCCATAGCAATTGCTGGTGTTACGTACATACCAATTTTTTTTCATTTTTTTTGTTTGTTTTTTTTTTTTCAATCAAACTTGAAGTGACCTAATTGCCCTTGTAAATATGACATGTGGCATCCTCCATAATGGATGAGGTAACGGCATGTATGGAAGGTGAGTTGGGTTTAAAAGTCCATGTATTGAAGTTGGGTTTTACAAACGTTAGCTATCTTAATTCGGAGTGGCCTTAAGTTCATATACCGTTCTTAAAAATTTCCCTTTCTGAACTGAAGACTTTTGCTTAAAAATGCAGTGTGAATGTGCTGACTAAAGAAAAGCAAGGTCCTAATACCCTGCAAGTCTGCAACAGATCCATTGTGTCCGCTGCAATGAGGGATTGGGGTCTAAATATGTAGATCTCTTGTACCTTTTTTCCTACCTCTAAGTGATTTAATTTTTAGCACGGGTATTATAGTATTTTACTGAAAAACTTTTCAGGTTCAAGTGCCTCCATGTTTATGTGCATCAGAAAGGATCTTTTACCTTATAACCATGCAAGTTGAAGTGCAAAATGTATATAATTAACTAAAGTGGATATGCATATTTTAGGATTGATTGGCATTGTTAACGTGCAGGACAAATGTTTGTTTTTGGGATGGAAACCAGATACCACATGCAGAAGCAGGATTACAAGCTGTGCTTGCTGATCGATCCAGGACAAGGGCCAGGTCATCCAGGACAAGGGATTGCTAGTCCAGGACATGGGCATGCTCATCCAGGGAATGAAGCTCAGGTGCAACCTGCTGATCCAAATAATCAAGGTGAGGATGATGTCGACGAACCTCCACTTGGTTTCTGGTACAAAGTCACCAGAAACGCTCTACCTGCCGGCGACCCGCGTTCCCGATCGCACGAACCCAATCGCGGGGCGTTCGCGATGCGGATCGGCAAACATAGCGATCCCATATATGCCGTCTGCGTTCAATCAACACCAAACATAGCCCAGTATCAATCAACGCCAAACATAGCGATCCCACTTGAAGAACGAAGAGATTCGGCGATCCGGCGACCACTTCTTCTTGGCGGTGGCGGCGGTTCCTTCTTGAAGGGTGAAGACTGAGTCGGCACCTCAGTCATGTTCTTAAATATGGGATTCTTGATTTTTCCTCCGTATTTGCGATCGAGATTCGAGAATTCTAGATTCTAGTATGTGAAACTCTGAAGAGATGAAGAGAATCAATAGATGATAACGTTTTCTTTTCGATTTGCTGGGAAGATTACAAAATCTCCAATGAATCTCTAGGATTTTGGCGATGGCTTTCTTAGCATCTTCTCTAATAAGCGTTGTGGACCTATGATTATCTACAAAAAAAATATTAAAAATTAAAGGCAGCTTTCTTTATTATTTATTTTTCTGTTATTTGTTAATTTACTTGTTTACCCTCCATAAGTAATGTGGTTGTCATAGTATGTTAACAAGGTATTTAGGTAGAATAAAAATCCTTTAGGATTAGGACTAGGAATCCTAATTATAATTTATTTTTATTTTATAATTTTTCTTGAGATTTTCATTTATGGTATGGTTATCTCTTTATTATTTTTTATAATTTTATTTATCATAAATAATTTATTTTAATTAAAATTAGCTAATATATCCTAGCGTACCGAGTACCGTAAAGACCAACGTACCGTGTACCCGTATCGAAACGTTCCGCGTTTCAGGTGACTTTGAATCTGGTATTATGGTTGAGCTTCGGATCAACCAATCCATGTCTTTAATGCTGGTGTCATGGTTGAGCTTCAGTTTTATGATGAACCACATCTACCTGGACCTCAATGCGTGGTTTGTAAGGTGCCCTGCCTCTGATAGTGCTTATAAGTATAACTGTAATTTTTGTTTGTACTAGCATATTTTTCCTAATGTTCTTAAACCAAATTGGAGCATAACAGTGAGAGGAACAATAGCTTTGGCGAGTGAATTGAAATGAGAAAATCCTGAATTCTTAGACTTGCATAACCTGTTTAAGTTAGAATGTCGAGGTCAGAAGCTGACCCGATATCTTTGTGCTATGAGCTTATTGCTTCTCATTATCAATTAACCGGCCACATCGAAGAGGCCGAATGCAATTTCAATTGGACCTTGTTATCTTTGAGGCTCTCTTAGTTTTTCCTTTATTTTCTTTGATTTTTTTCAACAAAGAAATGAGTTTATCCGGCTGATCTACTGGCTGCTATCCACTTCATAGGAGAATTGGGTTACGCCTCCACAAGCCAATAGCGTGCCATTCGGACTGAATCCTGTCAAGTGCAGTACATCTATAGAGGTAGTAGTGATTTTGCGGCACCAGGCCGGTGATGTCAAATACACATGACTAATACTTGGACATTTCGACAATTTAAGCATCTGCAGAATATATAGCACACTAAAACGAAATATTTGATATGAAGATGGTGAACTAAGGTTTCTGAAGTGTTGAGTAATTAGTGTAGAGATGAATTTGACGATGGCTCTACCACCAGGTCTGAGAAAAGTAGAGCATGTTTTGTCAAATAATCATCATCCATTGTGAACAGAAATTGTCCTAAACCTATGCATTATATCAGTAAGCTAATTAAATGTTCCTCGTTTGTCCCAAAAAAAAAAAAAAATACCTGGAGTGACTTGCAACCATGCATATATTTTTTTTTTATCAAAGGGAAAATCCATTAAAAACGGACAACTAGTCCAAAGAGATACAAACAGTCCCACGAGGGGATACATACAACAGAAACAAAGGGTCCAAACATGGCCCAATAAACAATCTAGTGAAACAAAGACCCAGCCCAGGTCGGTGGTTACCGAAAGCCACACAGAACACGCCTTCGCCATTAGGGAATCCGCCGCCGTCGGAGAGCTTGACATGGATCCTCCACCGTCTTCCTTCCCCTGCTCGGTCGTATGAAGCTTGCAACTATGCATGTTAAGCCTTGAGGAAAACCAGGGATCATAATCAATTCCAATTCCAAGGCATCCTTCAAAAACCAAATTATGAAGATGTTGCGGTTGTAGCTTTACAAGACAGGTAAAAGACAATTTTTTGTTTTTATGTTTTTTTTTTTGTAATAAGCATTACAAAGGCTGGCTTTGTTCACTACTAGCTAGGTTAACCTTAGGTTAACAACACTTTCTCTATCACAAGAATTTAAACCGTTGATCTTTTAGATTTCTATATGAACTTGATAAATAATTTCAAATTTCAGCCATATGGGTAACCATTTGGTCATCCAAAATAGTGAAACATTACAACATATCCCGAGAGTAGAATAAATCTAAAATCATTGAGGCATTCATAAACATGATTTGTTTTTATTCAAAAAAAAAAAAGACGGGTGTTATTGATACACTCATTTTTTCTATTCACACACCCCCTCTACTTTTCTTTTACTTTAATTCAATTTTTTTTTTTTTTACAAATCACCCTAAATACCCTCCCTTGCAATTATTTTTTTTCTTTTTGTGGTTAATTTTTTTATATTTTGCTTTTTGCTCTCTCTAGCATCAATGGCTGTCTGGAATGGTTTTGTAGTATGTGTGAAATTTCCAGTAATTTCGACGAGAAGCTATGATTTAAATAAGTCAGAACAAGTATTTTACACAAGACGAACCTGAACAATTTGAAATTATTCGAAATCGAATTCGCTAATCATTTCATAATTTGGTTGAAGTTAGAGTGTGAGTTTCTACATTGACGTTAGAGGAGAGGATGGTCCTAAATTTAAGGCTGGGCAATCTAATTCGTCTTTCCTTAAAATATTGTTAAATGGAGTATCCTACTAGTCTTTTACTTCTCTACGCCATAACTGATCTGGTCTATTATCCTACTAGTATTGAGTTTTCTTTCCGTTATCTTACCGCTTTGTCAAAGTAAATAGAGTAGCTAGTAATGTACTATTTGCTAGTTGGTGCTTGTTAGAATACATGAATTTTGTACAAATTTCTGATGTCATTTCGGGATATACTCTATATGCTTATTGTAATAAGAGGTTTATGCTCAATATCCTCCCCCTTGTATTCTATAGTTTCATTAATCAAGACTTGAGAGCAGCTACGCACCAGCCCTTTATTCAAACAAAATAATAATTTACAAATGGTACCCAACATAAAGTCCATTCATCATTTTGGTGCATTACATTTATAAATTATCACATTGGTACCCCAACATTTAAACCTGACATAATTTTCATCCATCCGTCTATAACGGCGTCAATTCCATTGCTCCGTAAACTATGTCATAGGCAATTTCGTGTTTTCATTTTCTTAGTTTTTTTTTTCCTTCTTCCCTTTCTAATCAGAATCTCTCTCTCTCTCTCTCTCTCTCTCTCTCCATCTGTGCCAAAAACCGAAAAAGCATCTCTCACCTCCATATATTTGATTATTTGAATATCTATATGTTTTCTTCAACTGAAAAGAGGTGGTTTTGAATCAGATTGGATTGGCTAAAGCAAATTCTACAAAAGGTCAAGGAGATGCAATCCAATCCCTCCAGGTCTCCAACGATTTTAGAAGCCTCCCTCCGAAATATATTTGATTGGCGATTCGCAATTCCAGGCCTTGGGATACCGAATTCGAGGGTGGCATTTATCATGAAATGTTGAAACACAAGATCACAAGCAACAACCAAAAGCTTGCTGAGAACTTCCATTATACAAAATAGATACCCAAAAAAAAAAAATTGGAGCAAGGTAGACCAGGTCACCAGGAAGGTCCATGCTTTGCATATCCTAATTTCTTCTTTACACACATATGGTGATTGACTGATTAAATACAAGAAAGAGTTATATCTCCTCCCTTACCCAATTCTACAGACGCCCTTCAAAAATTGATCATCTTCACCCTTTCGATTGCTTCAACAAGCACTTGGGCTGGTTCGACTTGCTGGGCAATAATTAACTTGACAATTGATTAATAATCTAATTATCTAAATGGTGCATTGGGTTCACTGGAATAGAGAGTGATTGCCTCAAGATTTGGAACTTCTGAACGTCAGAAGAGAGTGGGGAGCAAAATGGCCTCCACCGTAGAAGATAATAGTTGTTGGGTGAAACTGTGAAAGAAAAAAAAATGATTTAAAACGAGAGAGATGAAAATATTCCTTAAATAGTAGAGGTTTGACGCCGTTATAGACGGCAATTACCAAAAGTGGTTAGAATTTTAATGTTAGGGTACCAATGTGATCATTTTTAAATGTGATGTACTAAAATGATGAATGGACTTTATTTCAGGTACCGTTTGTAAAATTTTCTCAAAAAAAAAAAGAAAAGAAAAACTGATCTGGTCTTAAGGGAATAGGAAAATAAATAATCAAAGAAACTACTCGTATGCATTTGACCAATTGGCTTATATAGGAGCTTTGGAATGGAAAATAATCATGAATTGGAGACAACTAGAATGTGAGAAGAAAGGAATCGGTATTGATTCCAGAGGAGTTGATTCTTAAACTCATCTCCCCCCTCCGTAATCAAATTCCTGAGTATTCAGGAATCGATTCCTTGTAAGGAGGTGGGACCTACACTCATTTCGATTCCTTCATGTGTTAGTAAATGTTTACTTACTTTTACCCGGAATCATTCTGATTTCTTTATGTGTTAGTAAACGTATGAATAGTTTTATCCTGTAATTATTCCCTCACATTCCAAGTAAGTAAACGTACCCTTAGTGTTTCAGTTGATATTTATTGAAAAGTCTAAATGAATAATGTTGTGCTTCATGAAATTTCCCTCCATCTATCTTAGGTCAATTGTGTGACGTTGCAGAGGAAAAAGGTGTATATAGGATTGATGCCATAGGGTACTATACTACTATTGGAACTATATAGACTGAAACTTTGTTATTGAGTCGAGATTTTAGCTTAGATCAACAGAGCCTTTTATCCAGTCATTTCGTCTAATTTTCCAATTGTTGTTTGTGTTTTTTTTAAACTTTCTCACCATTTGATACAGGAAAGGTTCTGCATCCTGAAATTCATTTCTAGTGTGTGCTTTCGCTCATTGAACAACATCAACTGAGGCTTTTGATCTCATGATCTACACCTAGATATATAAAGCATTTTGTTTATAATTTTCTATACAAATTCATAAAACATCTTGTAGCTTGATTGATTTGGTTTGAGTTTTAGCTTGGTAGTCTCTTCTCCAATACTTCAAGAATAACCATTTTGGTTTGTTCATTGGATTCAAGTTCCTCAGAGAATTTGTCTGGTTGCGTATGAATTGGCAAATCACAGTTATTGGTTGCAATGGAGTAGCAGACTAGAAGCGAAGAGCCCAATTATTTGAGAGAAAATAAAAATTTTCGGATTATTGATTCTTAGCTATCTATACTTTGTGGATTCGTTCTGACATTGGCCTTGTGCATTTCTTGCATTGATTACAATTGATTTATTATTTAATGATGTTTGATACTTGCCAAATAGAAAAATAGAAAAAAAGAAAAAAGAACTATAGAATTGCAAGATAGGGTAATTAAGGTAATTTGTCTAAAAAAAATTGAATTAAAGTAATAAAAAAATAGAGGGGTGTGTGAATAGAGAAAATGGGTGTGTCAATAACACCACTCAAAAAAAATAAAACATGATATGTTCAATTTGAATTGTCATATTTATAATTCGATTGAATGTCTTAATGATTTTTAATTTAGCTAAAAAAAATTATTAGTGTTTTACCACAAGCAATCCCTTACCAAAAGAAAATATCTCTTATTAGAGTTAGTACACAAAGGAGTTAGTACCTCTGCCGGCTGGGAAGAAGACTGTAGGATGTCGTTGGATGTTTACTGTGAAGCTTAATGCCGATGGAACTATTGATAGATACAAGGTGAGGTTGTTTGCCAAGGGATATACACAATGCTATGGGATTGATTATGAGGAGACTTTTGCATCTATAGCAAAGATCAATACTGTCCGGATTCTAGTCTCACTTGCAACAAACAAAGATTGGCCCTTGCACCAGTTTTATGTGAAGAATGCGTTTCTTAATGAAAATTTAGAGGAAGAAGTATACATGGATGTGCCTCCAGGTGTTAAGAATCACCCAAGTGACGTTAGCAAGGTGTGTAAATTGAAGAAATCTTTGTATGCCCTAAAGCAATCTCCAAGAGCTTGGTTTGGAAGATTTTCAAAGTCCATGAAAGCCTTTGGGTACAGACAGAGCAATTTTGACCATAAGAATGGTAAGATTACAGCTCTTCATGTGTATGTTGATGACATGATTGTTATAGGGGATGATCCAAAAGAGATGAATGAATTGCAAAGTATCTGTCAAAGGAGTTTGAAATGAAGGATCTGGGACAACTGAAGTATTTTCTGGGTATTGAAGTTGCAAGGTCTAAGAAGGGGATTTTGCTTTCACAAAGGAAGTATGTCCTTGATTTACTTGCTGAAACGGGGATGCTGGACTGCAGATCAATGGAGACACCCATTGAGGAGAATCACAGACTTGCTATTTATCCTGATCAAGTTCCAACTGATAAAGGGAGGTATCAACATCTTGTAGGAAGGTTGATTTATCTTTCACATACTAGACTAGATATTGCTTATGCTGTTAGTGTTATTAGCCAGTTTATGCATTGTTCTAGTGAATATGGATGCAGTCTTTTGTATTTTGAAGTACTTGAAGATGGCGCTAGGTAAAGGGTTATTGTTTCAGAAAAAAGATGAATTGGAAGTTGTTGGGTACACAGATGTAGATTGTGCTGGTGATAAAACTGACAGGCGTTCTACATCTGGGTATTTCACTTTTGTTGGAGGGAACCTTGTCACTTGGCGTAGCAAAAACCAGAAAGTCGTTGCCAGATCAAGTGCAGAAGTTGAGTTTAGAGGTATGACACATGGAATCTGTGAAATGTTGTGGATTCGTAATGTCTTAAAAGACCTGGGTTACAAGCTTAAAAAGCCTATGGATTTGCATTGTGATAATACAGCTGTCATTGAGATTGCACATAATCCAGTTCAGCATGATAGAACAAAGCATGTGGAGGTTGACCGTCATTTTATTAAAGAAAATCTTGACAGAAAGGTTATTCGCTTTCCATTTGTAAACTCAGAGGAGCAATTAGCTGATGTTCTCACTAAAGGAGTATCCAGGAAGATATTTGACAGCTCGATTGACAAGTTGGGCATGATAGACATCTATGCACCAACTTGAGGGGTAGTGTAGAATTGCTGTAAATATGTATGTAATTAGGATTCTTATTTAATTAGGATATCTTGTGATTATAGAAAATCATGTAATTATGGAAAGATTGTTTCCTATTAGAGTTAGACTACTCATTTGTACTTATATATATACCCCAATTGTGGGATGAATATTAATCATCGAATTAACTTTGAATTGAAATATTCTTTTCTATTGTCACAACCGACGATTTTGTCTTCCTCAGCCATAGCTATTCGATCGGAGCACGCATGCACAAAATTGCTTATATATTGTATGCTTTTCTCGTGTATCTTCATAGGTTTAGGCTAGGGTTTGCGGGAAGATTGGCCTGACAGTTTTCCTAGATAGAGCTTATATGATCGATATTATTCACCAAATATGTAACGTCCCGAACCTGAATTTACCGATTTACTAGTCATTTGGACTGTAAATGAGTTTTACTTTCACTTTTATTGTCGTTTCGGTACTTTTGGGGGGCTCTAAAATATGACTTTTTGTTCGGGTCAAAATTTGAGAAAATTTCCTTCATGAAAGTTGTAGAGGACGTTAAACCGAGCGTGTGCATATGCGGTACGTAAAAAATGAAGTTCGTATGTGGAAGTTAGGGCCAAAAATGTGAAAGTTACTGTTCATGGTAACTTTCTATATATAGGAAGTTATTGCGGTAGATTTCTATTCTACCTTCTCTCTCATCTCCCCCGAGTTTTCTCCTCCTCCGGTTTTGTTCCTCTTCTTCCATCCATTTCTTCGCCGTCCGGCGACCAAACGGCAAGCCACAAGTTGTCACCGGCACACCTACTCCCCCCTCTTCACGCTAGTACCCGTGGATCACGGCGATTTGGCCGGAGAAGTGAGAATCGACGGCAAGAAGCAAACTATAGCAGATTGGGGTTTTCCGGCAATTCTTCCGATTCCGGCCATCTCCGGCTACCAAACCGGCGTCGAAGGTTCGGTTTTTGCCAAAGATCATTTTGCCCCTAGCCTTGAGCCACGATTTGCAGTGTAGAGGGAGAATCGATCAAAACCCGATCCTAGGGTTCTTGGATTTTCTGGGTTTTCTTCACCAGCCAATTTCTATCACTTACAGGGCGTCATACCGAGTTATTGCTCGACGAAGGAACTCATAAGCGTGATTGCCTAAATAGTACAGTGAGTGGACTTTTGGTTTTAAATAATGATGCATGCATTTATTTTGAAATTATTGATTAATTTATTTATCATTTTATTTATCGAGCATAATATTTTGCCTTGGATTATAATTTTGACATTATTTTTCCATATGAATTTCGGTTACGAATCTATTATGCTTGGATTTGGATTTATGATTTATTTTCGGCAATATGATTCAATTTTCGGAGATTAATTATGAATTATTTTCAATTATGATTCGGAAATGGATTTTGAGCCTTCAATAAGTATCTCCGATATATGGCTTTGATTTGAAATCATGATTTTCGACGAATTATTTTCCGAGGTGATTTCCGGAAATTTATAATACATTTCTATTCGTCGATATTGAGATTTCTAGAATATTTTTCGAACATGGGATTTTCGATGGAATTATATTTATCGATTATTTCTCTCCTAATGGTTTATGAATTCGAGATTATTTTGGCGTGTGGGGCCACGTCGTTGGAATATGCATTTTCTAGTGAGTAATTGGGAAGCCTTACTGATTTTTAAGTTTTCGTATAGTTTTAAACCACCAAACCTGGATCGTCATATTTATTGCTAGCTAGCCTATTAGTACTCCTCCCTGCTTACTATGTGTTCGTGGGTGAGTAGAGCAGAGCATGGGATGCTCCAGAGTGTGGGACACTCTGACCCAAGCCTGGGAGGCTCCCTTATTTGTATGGTGAGAACTTCTTCCCCATATTTGATTGATACCTTCAGCTAGCGGGGCTAGCGTTTTCACGAATTTTCGTGTTGCGAGAAATATGTTTTATCCACGTTGCATGCATCGAGTTTTTAAAGGAATAAATGTGGGAAAGTATTAAAGCTTTACTTTCATTTGAATTTCTTACTTATTTATTTTTGTCCACTCACTCTAACGTGTTTTAAATTACTTTCCTCTAGGCCATTCGGTTTCAAATGCCCAGTTTGCAGGCGAATTAGTGGAGGTCGGGCGTACATGGTATGTGAGGCGTAATTGTTACTACTTCCGCATTGTAGGATTCCTTGATCCTTTACTCTTCTTTATATCTTTGTGTATTAGTATTGCTCTGATAACCTTTGGGATTAGTATTGTTGAGTTTTGTGTTTTGTGAAAGTGGAGTTGATGATAATTGGGAGCAGGGTGGCTCCAGGAGTATAAGGTTGGTTTGCTTGAAGTGTTTGTGTGTTTTACAGGTTTTTGGGTAGTCCATTTTAGGGGTGACTCTGCCGAATTTTTGGTAGAGCTATTCCTAAGGTGGGCCCCACAGGGCCACCTCGGATTTCAGGGTGAAATTCAGGGCGGGTCCTGTCAAAATATGTGTTTATATAAATAAATTGTTCTGAATATTTTTTTATTTTTTATATATAACCACCACACCCACCGCCCCCAAAAAAAAAAAAAAAAGCACGCCATCCCTTCGTGAACAACTCGATTTCACACCGTAAACATTCTCACTCTCAAGACCATCAGCATATATATAAGATTCAGCTTATTTGATGCACCTGTATGGCTGTATGTGTCAATTAACCACCATCTTGTGAGCTATTGTGTACGATGGAAGATGTTAAGATGTAGAAACTCGGTTAAACCCCAGTTCTTCTTTCAAGTATGGACGTATGGGTACTTAACGTATACTCGCGTATTCCGCATGTATTTTCTAATTATGTCTGCAGCTCCTATTTCCTCAGTTGACTATGTTTGTTTCTTGATAGAACAAAACCAAAGTGCACACTCATACGCAACACTTGGTAGACACCATGTAGCGTAACTAGTAAAGAATCAACATTTATCTTTACTAGTCTAAATCTCTTGAATTGTACATTATATTTCACTCAAATCTTAAAGCTTTTTAAAATGCCAAATAAAATTAGAGTCAAAAATAAGAGATAGGTACACATCACCATGGACCAACAAATTTAATTTTGTGATAGTGATCCACATACCATACATTTGCTTCATTTTCATTGCAATTCTTTGGCCGGTGACGTCATATTGAAGAAATATCGGTGAGGATAGGGATATGAACCATATGATATGTCTATGTCAACTAGAAAACAATATTTGATTGAACAATCTCCTCAAAAAAAAAAAAATATGAATAAAGAAAATGAATATTGGTCGGCAGATATTATGTCTAGCAAAGCAATAGTATTGCACAAGCGTGACAAACCTTCCTCACATCACATGGTCTGTGAAGCTTGGTCAATTAATAGTGCTTAGGAAGATGACATCCACATCCCACTATCCAATAGCTTTTTCTTGTCAAATAAAAAACAAATAAGAAAGAGCCTTCCTGACGTGGTTCAATTCTCTATATCATTTCCACACTATTCCAGATCGAGGCAAAAGGCTCTGTCTTTTTTTGAATTCTCTCCCCCATCTTGAATAGAAACCCAATTCCTCTGTTTCTCTCTGACTTCTTCACCAACTGGGATCCCACTCTCTCTCTCTCTCTCTATGTTTCTCTGAAGTCTTCAGGAGCAAAACTCAAAGGCCCTTCTGTAAGTTTTGGTCTTTCGTTCTGGGTTTTCGATTTTGCTGATAAAGATTACTCCTTTATGTGATTATAGAGATTCTTATGCATCAACCCAACTCGTTAGAATTGCAAAAATTCTAGTTTTTCTGAAACAGGAATTTTCTGCTGAAGCATCAAGATTTTAAATTTTCTTCTTTTTTTTGGGTAAATTGATGAACTTTTCATATATTATTATTGAGTAATTATTATTTTTAATATTGAATTGGATGTAATAGTGAGCCGCTCTCCATCTACCACGTTTGTTACTTCATTGGAATGGAGGGTGGAGCTGTCCTTCAGACAGTTGTACACTCAATTCCCGCTCTGCTTTGCGCGTGCACTCACGCTCTTTCTAGAATGTGGGCTTGTTTCTGTTCTTGGATAGTTTGGGCCCAAAACACATTTTGGCAAAGTGTGGAAACATTATACAATTCAATTGCATTGATGGTGATATATGTTTTTACTCTTTAGAGCATGAACGTTAGAAATGAATGTGTGTACTGATGATGCAATACCTAGGCAGTGAAATAATTGAGTTGTTAGTTCATATTTTGTAGGGAAGGTGAAACCAAATGAATGTGTTAGAAAAACTAATTTGTTTGTGGTATTTGGATACAGGGGTGGTTTGATTGAATCAAAAGTATCAAGTCGCAGATTTGACCACATTCGCAAATGGCTTCTCCCTCGGTAAGATATGAACTGGTGAAATTGAGTACAATGTCTTCTTTTTGTTTGTCTTATTTTTATGCAAAAGATGAGTTTAGTCATGTTGAAGGGTACCACCTGTCATTTTTGTGGTTTTGATCAAATTTGGACCTGATATATCTAGTATAACAAAAGATCGGGTGGAATGATGGATTCACTCATTAGGGTCTTTCTTCTTCCTGCATTATCTGCAAACATCAAAGTAACATGTCTTGCTAATATCCAGGTTCAGTCGAATAAGAGTATGAAAGGGTTGGAATCAAAAAAGTCTCATTCCTGGTGGTGGGACAGTCACATCAGTCCCAAAAACTCTAAGTGGCTTGCAGAGAATCTCGAGGGTGAGCAATGAACACCTCTTTCGGTCTTTCTTTTGTAAGTGTATATAGGAAAAATTATTAAATGTGAAGGCAGTAGAAAAGAGATAATCAACATAACTATTATGTGTTTATATATCTAAATAGCGTTTCTCATATAAAAGGAACAATGTTATCCATCTATTAGTTAGAAACTGTCTGCAAAATTTTATCCAACTTTACCTAACGAAATGCCTATTTACTGGGAGTTATATTTGGTTTTGAGTCTTTTGATGGATTAACAGAAAAGTCTGGGACAAGTTAGATTTATGTTACTATATTTACGTAAAGCTATCTCTTTTCCATTTTTCCTCTTCTTGTCCAGTATACCCAATTCTGTTTTGTTGTTGAGAAGAGACTCTGTTATCGTGTTTTAATGACAATTGTTGCCTCTAACCTGAGATGTGGGATATTGTGTTTGTTGCAGATAAGATTTCTTTTTTCACATTCTAAATGGGGGCAAGTTTAAAATGGTTAAAAGTGAGATATTGTTGTATAATTTTAGATTCTGCTCCTAATCTAAAAGGTGGTAGGCATTATTCGCCCCAACTGCTCAAACTGGTGGAGGAAGTTAATTTTCCAAAATTTGCATGTTTAAATTTCTCTAGATTTCAGATTGTTTTTGGTCAAAGTTGTAAAAATTTGATTGTTGCAGTCATTTTCATTTTTCTCACCAAAAATGCCTTTCAAGAAAATGACAAAACGGTCCTTGACTTCAGAGATGGACAGGTGCATCAAGCGGATGCTGAAGCTGGTTGAAGAAGATGGGGATTCATTTGCAAAAAAGGCTGAAATGTATTATCAAAAGAGGCCTGAATTGATTTCTCATGTTGAAGATTTTTATCGCTTGTACCGGTCTCTAGCCGAACGTTATGATCATGTGACAGGAGAGCTAAGGAAGAATGTGACCTCAGATCTCCAATCCATGAGCTCATGCATTTCTGACGGTGGTTCAGAACTGCCATCTGCATGGTCCTCTCCTGATCTCCAATCTCAGAGGCTGAGTCGTCGTAAATCTGGCCCTCGTGCTGCTGGCTTTGATTTCTTCCTTGGCCCCAGTGGAAACAGCTCGGATAATTACCAGAAAGAAGGGGAAGAATCATCTTCGTTAACCGATTCTGAGCCAGAATCAGATGACGATGATTCTTCAGTCAACAATTACTCAGGGGTGTTGTCAAATGGAGGTGATCAAGGGCAGCAGAAGAAGATAATTCAATTGGAAATCGAGCTTCGTGAAGCGAGGGAGAAGCTTCGGCTGCAGGAAGAGAATGCAGATAGTCCATTGAGGGGGTCAAAAAATGAGAAGTCCGAGGAATTTTCTACAAAAATTGCAGAATATGCGCAAGAGCTGACGATTGCAAATGAAAAATTACAGGCCTCAGAGGAACAGATTTCCAGGTTGAACATTGAGCTCAAACGGTATAAATCATCAGAAAATGGCAATGCCTTTGAGGCCGGTCTTGAATCATCGGAACATAAAGAGGTCAAGAGGCATGAGAGTAAGCCAGACATGGAGGTAAATGAAGTGTTTGAGACACCTAGGTCGGGAGAAGTTCAAGATCCTGATAACAAGATAGAGGCATTGGTGGAAGAGCTGAGAATCACAAAAGATAGGCTTCAGCATTCACAGAAAGAGATTGCAAGTTTGAGACAAGAAGTTGAGAGTAATAAAGCCTCAAGATTGAATCATGAACAGGAGAGTAATAAAGCCTCTGAGAAAATTCATCTGTTGCAGGGTCAGCTTGAATCTGCTAAGAAGGACATTGCTACATGGAAAACAAAGCTTAACTCAGAGAAAAGAGAGGTTTCGAAGCTGCAGGAACGAATCGCAAGGTTAAAAACTAGTTTATCAGACAGGGATCATGAGGTCATGGATTTGAAAATAGCGGTATCTGATGCTGAGGAGAAGATATTCCCAGAGAAGGCACAGGTAAAGGCGGAAATATCTAGACTGTATTCGGAACGGACGCAACTGGAGGAGCAGATTAGAGACTGGGAGTCTCGAGGACGCTCTTTGGAGGATGAAATCAGAATGATTAAGGCTGGGAAAGCAGAAATGGAGGAGAGACTTACTAGCGAAATTGAGCAGTTAAAGGCGGAAATCCTTGAGATAGGCAATCACATCGGCAACTTACATAAGGCCCTTGATGCTATGAAAGCAGAAGGAGATGAGCTTAGCACAAAAGTTGTAACACTTAAAGCAGAAGTTAGTTATAGAGATGATAAGATAAATGAGATGGACATTCAGCTGCAGCAGTTGCACAAGGAGCAAGTGGAACTGGTTTCCAGGGCCGAAGGGGCATGGAAATTGGTGGAGGAGCTAACAGCAAGAACAAAAGAACTCGAAGAGGAGATTCAGAGGCAAAGAGTCATGATTTTAGAAGGAGCAGAAGAAAAGAGAGAAGCTATAAGGCAGTTGTGCTTCTCACTCGAACATTATAGGAACGGTTATCACAGGCTTCGGCAGGCTTGCATGGGGCACAAGAGAGTTCCGGTTTTGGCGTCTTGAGTGAAGCATATGTGATCTTGATTTGGATTGTATGTAATTTTTTGGGTGGTTTTTTCTTTTTCTTTTGTGTACTACTGGCCATGCACTCATGATCGTATTGATGCGAGGTTTGTGTAGTAGATGTATAGATGCATGAGGGTCTATCTAGGGGCCATTTGGGTCACCAGGTCACCCTTAAGAGTGGTTGACAGGGCGAAAGTTTGTGTACTAATTTTGTTGAGTTATTTGCTTTTGGCTTTAGAGTGACAATTGGATCTGTTTTTGCAAACCGTCTTGTGGCTCGCATTGTAAATCTGTGTTTTACAGAGTGCTATAGAAATACAGGCCCAGGAGCGACACACAACGCGATAGAAAATCTGGGTAAAAATTAGACCCAAAAGAAATAACATGAAAAGTAAAAATCAGGCCGAAGAGTAAAAATAACCAAAATTAACATAGAAAACCAGGCCGAAGAGTAAAAATTAGACCCAAAAGAAATAGCATGAAAAGTAAAAATCACCGCGCCAGGTAGGGGTCGAACCTACGAATTAGACCCAAAAGAAATAGCATGAAAAGTAAAAATCACCGCGCCAGGTAGGGGTCGAACCTACGACTTTCTGCTTAGGAAACAGACGCTCTATCCACTGAGCTACAGGCGCTTGTTGATTAATTTATAACATACATAAATTATAGTCGCATGTAATAATGTCCACAATAACTAAAACTGTTTGAGTTATTTCTGAAACCATATATTTACCCTTTCTCTCCTCCATTTCATTTGATATCCAAATGTGGAAAATAAAATTAATTTATGTAATTTTCATGTAGATGTCTGTTTCCAGTAGTAGAAGTATCCATTCAAAGGTTCCCAATTTGAGAGGAAATACTAAAAAGATGATCAAGCATTTTTAGGTCCCTATACATCAATGCATGAAAGAAAACCTTGAAAAGGATCCACATTAGCAGCTGAAATCTCATCATCTAAGATCAAGATGATGCTCATCAAAAGAGAGAAGAAAAATATCAAATAACTAATTAGTACTGTTCCATTGATAACTATATAGCAAGTGAAAGAAAATATGGGAAATTGAAAGAAAAACCCAATAGCAAACAGATTAAAGTCCTTGCAACATTTCTAAGCCTCAACAAGGAGAGCTACAAACTAGAAACAATTTTTATTGGAGACAAATGGAATCTCCTCGACTCCTCCTCTGATTGGTTTGGTAAAACTTGAAAAAATTGCTCCGTGTGAAAGCATAAATTACTGCCCTTGGGTCTCTGGCTTCTCCAGAAATGTCTTCTTCAACCAATCAAAGGGCTGTTACAAAAATCCAAGCATCAGAATCATATAGCAAAGCAATTTCAACTCTAACCCAGAAGAACCCAATTCTGGATTTCCACATAATTACGTTGAATGTTCTTATTTGAAGTGAAATTGAGGGAGAAAGTTGAGACCTGGACGAACCAAAGAGCCCCGGTGCCGGCGGCGACGCCCCACATGGCGGCGGCCTTGAGGTCGGTGGATGGAGGCCTGAGAAGCTTCGAGAGACGGCTCGATCCAGATGCAATTACACCTGCCATTTTCGGATCCCAAATGACAGAAAAGCAAAGAGAGGTAAGGTGCGCGGTAAAGACTTTTATTGGTACGAGTTTGAAAACGACTGGTCGTGTTTGGCCAACGGAATAGTATTATACTACAAGACTTCTAGCTCCTATGAATTATTTACTCGTATTATGGGGGCTACGAAAACACCAGTATCAACATAACGTTACGAGCTTCTATGAATTATTTACTCGACATAAAAAAGTGTTTATCATTCCAACATATTAGTTAAGTATGCGAATATAGATATTTTAGTTTAAATTAGGGGTGAGTTTGCGAAACCAAAAACCAAAAAAAATCAAGCCGAAAGTCTAACAAAAGCCAAAAAAACCCGAACTGAACTGAACCGGTTCAATTTTAGTTTTGAATTTTTAAAAATAAAAATCCAAACCGAACTGAAGTTCAAGTTCGGTTTGTGCACGAAACCAAACCGAACCCACCCCTAATTTTAAACATAAGTTTGGGGCTTGTAACCAAACACAAGATTGGAAACTCGGTCAATTTTGAAGTGGTCCCTGTGAAAGCATGAACTTAACATAAACCCAAGTTAGACAAGGCAAAAACAAAAAACAAAGACTTTCTCCTGCAATGCGTGGTATCAAACTGTGAATTCATAAGCCTTTAACAAACCCATTATCCGGCCAAATACTGCACTACAGTCATCCGAAGTAAACTTCCATTAAAGTATCATCAACTAAGTTAGAACTTAGTACAAGCAGTAGGTACATGATCAACCACGACGTTAAATAACAGTTCTGGGAAGTCAACAATGTACAAGGAACTAATCGTCTTCAACTTGCAGTCAAAGCCCCAATTCAGAAGCACCATGCCTACAGATGAATGTAACTCATAAATTAGAAATATATTGACAGAACATATCATCACAACACTAATCATGACTTTCCCAAAAGAAAAAAAAAATAAAGAGTAAAACTTCATAGTTCACATAGCTAGGAAAAGTTTAGAATAAAATATAGTTAGACCCAAAGTATAGACAACAGTTGCTAGATGTATGTGTTGAATAACAACAGACACTGCAGGACCTCAGGACCGGTACAGACCTAAATATGAACTTTATTTCAACCCAACTAAAAAAATTTTGCTTTTGTATTCATGGTACATTTGGTATGATGAGACAATCAGCACCAGAGCCCCCCAAAAAAAAAAACAAATGATGAACAGAACATCGTGCAGATATCATAACAAAGCGAAGTTCTATTTCTACATCTTGTTACTATTTACTGTTTACAAGCTTTACCTAATGAGCAGGATAGTTGCCAAGAACCGCAATCTCAGCAATCGCGTTCTCTCTCTGCACAACTTCCATCGGATGGCAGTATAAAAAGATAAGTCCAACGGCAACACCAGCTATAACAGCCACATGAACACCTGTGTTTAAAGTAAACTTCCAATATCACCATAATCTAATTATACAGTGAAATGGACTCACACTAACAGGGCAAACTTACCAACATACACCAGGATAGGCATGTCAATAAATTGATTATGATACACCAAGATTTTGTAGGCACAGAAGCAGCGGCGGCCCTCGCTCGCTTTGAAACGACGGCGTTTGGCACCGGAATGTCCGCAGGTCCTCGACGACAATGAGGATTTTTCTGCTCTTCATTTTTTGAGCTCTCAGCTCGGAGAACCTAACCACACAGCCCCCAAATCGAATCCAGATTACGAAGGGTTCATACTGATTTAATTTGAAACTTTGGAAACGGAAATTAGAAAACGATTAGTGGTTTACCTTCGGTACGGTGTTCGAACGAACCCTAATGAAGCTTTGGAGTGAGTCGAGAAGAGAGAGAAAGAGGCGGATCGAAGATTGAAGAAATGAAGGAAAGTGAAATTTGTGAGCTCTGGATACTAGTAGTAGGTGTAGGATCATCAGCTCTGCATATTGAGCGTGACCCGGCCCATATTGAGCTTGCTTTTAGCTTAGTTTTTTTTTTTCGACAAGATTGCTTTTAGTTTTGTTTGGACAAAGGAGATGATTTTGAGGGGTACGTTTAAGACGAAGATTATTCCTTTTCAAATCTACTTTTCTAGTTTTCTCTTAATATTATGATTAATCATTTCATGATGTTTTTTTAATCATTTCTTAATTTTTTAACACAGGTGGGTCTCAACACACTCATTTTTCATTAAGCATATCTATATCATTTAATTTATAATTTACGCACGATTCTCTAAATTATAAATGGAGGAAAAGTATTTTTTACATTTCAAGAAGATTGCTTGGAAAAAAAAATTTTAATTTTAGGCATCAAAAGCTGTTACGTGAAAATACCACTTGTGCCTCTTTTCCAATATTAATACATCCTTGATTAGCATACTAGTATATGCATAAACAAGGTCAGCACTCAAAACAGAGTCGATACTAAAGAAATAAATGCCACTTCTATGCCCATGCACAACGTTTGATGGGCAATGTCGAAACCGATATGCCAAAAACAATTACAGATAACGATACATCATAGTTAATGAAATAGTAATTTCATGAGTTGATATGGTGTAAACTATCTCGCAATTACAGATTACGGATCACCTCAGATTTGACTCATGTTAGGCGCATAGCCAAAAACAATTCAAGCGAGGCACAGGATAGTGATGAGAAACTGTGAAATCACATGCCTTTAGCAAACCCATTATTGGGCCAAATATTTCATTGCACTACAGAGTACAAACATCCCAAGTGAACTTCCATTTTTAAGATATACAATGCCAGACTCCTACAAGCCAACCCTACAATCTCTAAAAGTATCGACCACGTTAGTCCTTGGCACAGGTACTAGGTACATCGATGATGTAAAGCAACAGCTCCAAAAAGCTAACTTACAAGGTACATCGATGATGTAAAGCAACAGCTCCTAGAAGCCAACTTACAAGGAACTAATCGTCTTCAAATTGCAGTCCGAGCACCAATTAGAAGCAAATGGCTACAGATGAATGTTCCTTGGATCAGTAAACTGTAGCATACTTGCAGGATAAGCATGCATAAATAGAATAGGCACATATATACAAATTAATGTTGGATCTGTAAATTGTAGCAAAGTTGAAAAATGAGCATCCATAAACAGCACAAGTAATTATATAACTGGAGAAAGGTACATGACCTATTTTACAATCCAGACTCACTCTTTCCTTTTTCAAGTACTTGATACTTTTTTAGTAAATTTAACACAAAAGACGAAAAAAGGGAGTGTAGATTTCAATTGATGCAATAATTGTAGCAAAGTTGCAAGAATGCATGCACAACGTGAGATAGAGGGAGAGAGAGCAGATCTAACCTACATCTTACTAACCTCAAAACCTAGGGGCCCCATGCATCAATCTTGATTGCACCAAAGGTGGACTTCATTAGTCGTCCCAAGCACTATCTGCTGCACCCTCTGTTTGATTGTCCGGTTCAGAAACCATGAACTTATACTTGTCCTCAATGTTTATTGATGTGGGCCCCATACTTGAAGACTTGGATAGAGAAACCCTAGCTTGCTTGTGAGCAGCAGCTGCTTCTCTTTCTTTCCTTCTTGCAGTCTAATAGTCAATAGCAAAAATCATTACGATTTACAAATGTAATATAAGAAGGTTTTCTTTTTCCTAAACAAATTATCCAGAAATGAGAAAAAAAGCGAGCATTACGTCAAGAATTGACTGTTCATAAATAGCAAAAAAGCTGTACCTTCCCCGTAGCAAAAGCTAGAGCATTCCCAGATCCCACATCAGCTATTGCTTTCTTTATATTCGCCACAAGGAACTACAGAGGGTCACCAACAATAATCGAATCAAAAGTCATATTTTGACATTTCCGAGTGAGCAGGCTTCAAAACGAAGGAAGAAAAGATATGTGTACAGAGAAGGCAGAAAAGAAAGTACCATATCACGATCAGTGTAGAAGGAAGTAGCTTGTCCCATTGATCCCGCTCTTCCAGTCCTTCCAATCCGGTGTACATAATCTTCCATGCTCTATATTGAGGTAGCCATAACTGAAGCTTCAGGTTTGCTATTTCACAACAAAATTAATAGCGACTGAAAAGACCAGGCTAACGAAAAGACCAGGCTAGGTTTATGATCGAAAGTTGAAGATTTGATTGTACCAGCTATTTAAATACCAAAGATAACCACCTATCGAATTCAGAATAGGTGGAAATGAAACCCAATTTCAAATGGCCTTCTATGTTGGGCTAGTAGATTTCAGATATAACTCAACCAAGATTTCATTTACAACCAGATATACCTTCGGAAGATCCAAATTGATAACGTGAGCAACTCCTGAGACGTCCAAACCACGAGATGCAACATCGGTGGCAACCTGCATGCAGGGTGTCAATTTGATAAAGACATATGGATATTCTAAAAGCTCCCCTGCATTCAAGCAGGATTAAAAGAAAAATTGGAAAATCAATGCACAAGACGAACCAAGATGTTGGTAGTGCCTTTTCTAAATTCACGCAGAGCAGCCTCTCTTTCAGTTTGAGTACGTCCACCATGAAGAGCAACTGCATGCAAACCTTGTGCTACCAAAGCTTCAGCTACATCATCACAGCGTGTCTACATGCAGCCCAAATTCAATGTTAAAAAAATTATGAGTACAGAAGGAAAATGAAGTCGCCCCAGAATTAGATGTATTGATGCCAATTGCGCCTCACGAGCATATAAAATCATAAATAATCCTATAGAATCTGACACTAGAAACAGGAAAATGTCCATGTTACAATTTGAGAACTCAGTTTGAAAAGAGCATACTATTAACTGAAAGATTATTTCTCCATTAAGTCCTAATTGAACTTCTTTCTATTATTCACCACATTAAAATTCAAAATAGACATTGATTGCAAGATCTGGACCAGTTCATAAATTGAAAATGTAAAGTCAAAAATGGACTTGCCACTGCCTTGTTAGGCAGGACCCTCACGTTTTAAAGCAATCCATAAATGAGTTAGCCGACTTATACAGATTAAGATGTGATCATGTGAGGCAAGATAAACAGAATAATTTTGTTCCTCAATTATTCAAAGCCATTTCAGACAAAACAAAACATTTATAGCCATGACATCATTAATAATAACTTGAAAAGGTGTGGTAACAATTAAGTGATTAGGGCATGGAGCAATATATACCTTCCTTTCAACAAATACAATAGTTAAGGGAAATGGATGTCCAGCTCTTTCAGCTCGAGATGACTCCTCTACGAGCAAACCCAGAAGCCGATCAGTCTACACAGACAAAAGACCATCATAGAGTTACTTTGAGAAAAAAAACAAAAAAAACAAAAAAACTCAGAATAAAACCGCAGACAAGACTGATACTAAATGGATTAAAAAAAAACTTAGTTACATTATATTTGTCCAAGATATGAGTACCAAGCACACGAATACCCAAAGGAAAAATATATATATATATATATATATATATATATATATATCTTTCCAACTAAATAATACATAATATAACTAACCACATTCAAGTCTTTAACCACCACCTTCAATATACACTATATTTGTCCAAGATATGAGTACCAAACACACGAATACCCAAAGAAAAAAAAAATCTTTCCTACTAAATAATGCATAATATAACTACACATTCAACTCTTTAACCACCACCTTCAATTTACACAAAATTGCAAAAAATTGAGCTTGTCTAGGAGAAGAATCCAACCTAGAAGAGTGATTAATACCATGGCGGCATCCAATCAATCGTTGTAAAACACTGATAATGTTTTAAATTATACTGTATAAATGCAAATCGGAACAAAAGTGACTGAATACTGAGTGAGTAGACTTAAAGCCAAGAAAAACCATAGACCCCGCCCCCACCCCCATCTCACACCCAGAAGATTAAAAAATAAAACATGTCAGACACTCAGAAAGAAAGTTATAGACACAAATGATTCTTGTGCAGGTGCAAACCAACCTTCTCACTGTCAGGAACCTTCTCCAAACTCTGAGTTACATTTGCTGTAGGGCTACTCACTTTTCCCACCTTCACTTGCACTGGATTAGTCAAATATTCCTGCAGTTGGAGGAAAGAAGGCAGGAGAAGTCTTTGTCAAAATTGTCCATGACAGAATTAACTAAATCGAGCGAAGATGGCACAGTATCCTTGTCAGAAAATGGAAAACTACAAATTCATTTTGGAATTAGGAATAATATTACTTTGCACTAATAAGGAAGAAAGCAGTAATGGTTTTTGATACGTTCAAGACTGTCTGCATGTTCCAGATCAAAAACGTTATGATATTTCTTTATCTTTATGTTTATTCTTTTGAAAAGAAACAAAATAGATTGGAAAAGTGGTCACTAGAAACACTATTATTTCACATGGATATATAAAACAGAACCAAGTGCAGACAGGTTGTGCATCTCAAGAAAAGATAAGGTAAAACAAAAAGGTAGAAATTGCGGTAATTTTCAAGATCTCATATAGTTCAAAGTGCAAAATACATGAAAATTACCTGTACAAATATATAATATGGTAAAACAAAAAGGTAGAAATTTCAATGAACCACTATGACAGCTTCCCTTAATCAGAAATTATGCTTTGGAATTTTTCAGTAGTAAAATCAGATTTATGGATCACGGTATAATAATGAAGAAATTGCAAATAATATACAGCTTGATTAAAAGGGTTGATCTCCCATATGGTTAAAAGTAAAGACTCCAGTGAAGTGCTTATGGTGTTAATAACTTTTAAGGTAATAAATAAGGAGGCAAAAGCAAATTTTGAGGGAGTAAAAGTTGTACGACGCAATACTTCCCAAATTGAATACACATGGTGAAACTCTGCTCATATGGGAGCAGTAGTATAGAAATTTATACATACATATATTGGCACAAATTTTGTAATACTTATGTAGCACTTAGATTCCAGAGCCAGCTATAGCAATGACATGACTATTAATTGATTAAAAAATGTACCAATGATTACCTTTCTAATTGTACAATTCACAAAAACTCGTAAAAGAAGGAAACTAGAGGAAAATCTTACCTGGGCTAACCCTTCAATCTCTTCAGGCATAGTTGCACTAAACAGCAAAGTTTGATGCTTTTCAGAAAGGTTCCGCATCACCTGAAAAAGCATGAAAATATGTGAAAACAGGGACTCAGATGATTGTGGTCTAGACTCAAGAAGATTCACTCTCCCTCATACATTTTAATACATATATAGGGAGGGGGAGTGCAACCCTTAGATGCATGATGTCACACAGCAGAGTATCAACTCATATATATGTATCAGATAACTCATTTCAGTGTTGCAGAAATGCTCAGTCAATATATAATATGTTTCTTAGATAACAACGAACATGTTTTGTAAAGTACAGATATATAAAGGACACATATCGTTGTACAGACCCCAACTTCACTCAAAATAAAACCCAATTTGCAAAAATTGAGACAAAGGTCATGTAAGTTTATATACCACCAAGGTCACAGCTTTTCCGGATAAACAATTTCTGTCTTCCTACTACCCATTTTTTCCTAATTAAAGGTAACTTCTCACAAGACAGAAGATACAAGTCACAAGTAGACATCCATATTGAGTACCGTACCTCTTTCAGTTTGGCAATCATTAAAGGAGAGAAATACTCATAAAAACAAAATGATGAAAAAGTTAAACACGAACACTATGAGCTCAAGAACTTAAAAACCTAGGCGAAAATCAAGCCACTGTGACAGTATGGCATAAATTTGGAAAAAATAATTTTAAATTATAAGAAACATATTAGGGTAAAAAAAGTTGAGAGAAATTATACCTCTCTTATCTGTGGTTCAAAACCCATGTCAAGCATTCTATCAGCTTCATCTAGAACAACAAACGAAATTCTAGACACAGAAGTGTTCCCTTGCTGTAAATGATCTATGAATCTTCCAGGAGTAGCAACCACAATATTAACTCCTGCTCGAAGCTCAGATCTCTGTCATTTCATCCAAATGAGGTGACATAAGTGAAAATTAAGAGGACATAATGTGTTCCGTAAAACATAAATCAACAAAAGAAAATATGAGAGAGAGAGAGAGAGAAGCGCTATCAGTATTAGTATAGGAGAAAGAAAGGGAGGCACCAGGGAGCAGTAAAAAGAAATAAATATTTGAAAGCTTAATACAAGAGAAGCACTGAATCAGAGTCCTAGCACACACCTAGCTGGCAATATAAAATAAAAAAGACAGGATAATCGCGGATGAATTTTCCTTTTCATACAGCACCTAGATTAGTCAAACAATTTATAAAAATAGACTTTGAAGTTATTATGCCAAACCAGTCACCTGCTCAGCTATGTTGGTCCCACCCACAACTATTGCAGTTTTGAAGGACTCGAGAGATTTACTAAAAGCCTTGACCTGCAAAATACAAATGATAACTTAGCACCTGATGACAAGTATAAAGAAATAAATTTCAAACCAACTCCTAAAAACTCATAATAACACCAGTAAGCTTAAGCAGATATACTACCTCTTCCTCTATTTGTTGTGCAAGCTCTCTAGTTGGGGCCAGTACCAATGCTAGTGGTCCATCACCACGCTGAACGGGAGGTTGAGCCAAACAATGCTGCGCATTAAAGGAAATTAAAACATAATATAAAACAAATCCACTTAGTAGGCCACACAAGAATATCAAATATGATGACTCAAACCTGTATCATAGGAATGGCAAATGCAGCTGTTTTACCACTACCAGTTTCAGCGCAACCTAATAAATCCCTTCCACTGAGGGCAACTGGCATGGCTTGAGCTTGAATTGGTGTTGGCATAGTGTATCCATGAAATGCTATATCCTTCATAATGCTAGGGTGCAAACACTGAAATAGCAGAACAATAAGTCCATTTATAAAAAAATCACTAACTAGGCCAAACAAAACCAGAAAAACAAATCTCGTTTAAGGAAACACGAAGATTCACCATATCTGTAAAAGACTCAATTGGTGCCGGGGGAGGAGCAGAGTCTGGACTAACAGAAACATCCAAATTAAGCCGCAAACACACCTCCTCAATCTGCACATATAGGAGACAATCTAATTCATAAATTCCAGCTATCAAACTTGACCTAGGAGCGAATAGGCACAACTATCAGCACCTTGCTTATAATCACTAGCATAAATTGGAAAAATCCTATCACAATTTACACAAAGGTGATATAGATACACTGAAAATGAGAATAAATGCCAATGGCAATTTGAAAACCTAAGCTAATCAATTCAGTAATTCAAATAAGAGCGAACGCGGAAATTGCAACAAGAACTGAAACCGAAACGCATAGGAAGTCCGATAAGGGATTCGAACCAGTTCCGGCTTCATTCGGAGGACCCGTTCCGACGGCTTCCACTGAGGGACGACGGCGTCGGGCGGGGAGATAGCTCGGTTGGCCGGCGAGTGAGCGGCGGAACTCCACCGGGAGCCATTGGAGTGCGAGAACGAGGAGAATGAAGCAGCGGACGACTTGTCGTTGTTGTTGGAGTGAAAGTTGGAGGAGGAGTAAGAGAGCTTGCTCCGATCAGCGTCGGTTCCGGAGGAGGTTCTGGTGGTGGCGGTGGTAGTGGTGGTGGTGGTGGTTGAGGTTGAGTTTCTCAGGTGAGGAGGCACATACGACATCGTTTTGCTTTGACGGGGAAGTTTCTCCGGAGTCGGATTTATGCGGCGACTGTGAGTGAGAGTGAGTGAATGAGTTGAAGTGTGAAATACAGGAAAAAAACGAGAGGTTCGTGCTCGGCCAATCTCAAAAGCTGAAGGGATCATAAATGTTCAGACTGTTGCTACCTTGAGCGTTGGTGGGCTATATACGGGCCCGTTTTGGGTCTCTGCGGGCTTTTAAGTTATCCAGTGACATGTATGCCTATGGCACTGGAAGGAGAGAGAATCGAGGTTGTGCTATGGTTTTTTGATCTCATCAATGTCGCTTCCATTTGAGTAACGGTTTCTTTTTATTAAATGGAGAATGATAGTCGATTTTTTTATTCGAGAAGGGGTCAAATACGGTTGTCCTTAAGCCTTTATTATAAGGGGCCGTGACCACTTACTTAATTTCAGCTTAGAAATTGCCTACTTCCACTAAGAGTTTTTTAACCCCTTTTACTCAATCTAACAGTATTGGACAGTAATACCCTTATTTTAATTAAAAAATTACTCTCCTATCATATTCTCTCTCTCTCTCTCTCTCTCTCTCTCTCTGGCATGGCGTAATATTTCCAGAAGCAGCGGCAAATGGAGGAGGCGCCGATCGAGTGGTTCTGCGTCGCCGAAGAAGGCGCCGATGAAGACCGAAACAGAGGAGGTGTTTTCCGGGTCGGCAATGAGGCCTCGACGGTGATTGCGTGACTCATCGTTTGCGGCGGCGAGGGGCGAGATGGCGGAGGTGGCGTTTGACTGGTGGAGCACGTCGAGGTCGCAGAGCTGGTTGGTGACGAACGCGGCGGACATGTCGAGGTCATTCTGCATGTAGAGCTTCCCGCCGGTGAACGACCGGGGCTGAAGCACGAATTGACCTTGATTTGGCTTAGGCGGAGGTCACCTGTTCGTTGGGCCGAACCCGGGCCAGGAAGGCTCAGAATGAGCTTCCGGTGAGCGATGTGGTGGATCTAATGAGCGACGACGAGCCTAGAAACGATGTGGCGGAGTCGAAGGTCACTGAAGACGAATTGAAGAACGGTGTTGTGGAGATGGTTATGGATAATGAGCAAAACGTTGGGTCTGTTGGTAACGAAGATGAGGCAGTAGACACATTATTGACCCCCAGTAGACTTTGAAATGAGGGACAGGGATCACTATAGTGTTGTGTATTGATAAGTTACCTGTTGTTTTCTGTGTATTAAAGTCAAATTATCTGTGAATCCTACAAAATGGTGCATTTTTGGTGGTCTATTGGGGGCAGTAGAGACATTGGACTTTGTATTGGGGGGCAATAATATGATTATTGGGAGCCAATAATATGATTATAAATTGATCAATTGTGCATGTAGTGTATTCATTTTGGTTTTGGGAGTTCATACAATTCACTCGACAGCAATAATATGATTTTTGGGAGGCAATAATATGATTTTTGGGGGGCAATAATATAGTTACTGGATATTATTAGGGACCGGTCGCCGGATTCCGGTCACTGTTCGCCGGATTCCGGTCACGGTCACCGAATTCCGGTCACCGTTCGCCTGATTCCGGTCACCGGTCGCCGGCGCCCTGCCACTGGTCACCGGAGGCCGGCAAGGTGGAGGATGACTTCTCCCTCTAAGTGAAGAGAAAATATTTCAAACAGTACCCGAACTAAGGCCGACTCCTAACTTCAGTACCCGACTATGCAAAACTATCACTTTGGTATCCCAAGTTTGAAGTCCGACCTAAGAATGGTATACGCCGTCCATCACAGAGTTAAGTCTTTGCCACGTGGCAAACCATGAGGGCCCTCAAAATATGCCACGTGGTTAGTTAGTTAACGCCGTGATGGACGGCGTGTACCATTCTTGGGTCGGACTTCAAACTTGGGGTACCAAAGTGATAGTTTTGCATAGTTGGGTACTGAAGTTAAGAATGAGCCTTAGTTCAGGTACTATTTGTAATATTTTCTCCTAAGTGAAAAAGAAGGAGAGGGCAAAAAAGTCTCAAAAAAAAATAAAAAAGAATTAATTGGGTAAAGGGGAAATAATCCCTTAGAGTGTTTTGGATTTAACAGTTGGTGGAGCAAGTGGGCAATTTTTAGCCTAAAATCGGGTAAATGATCATTTCCCCTTATTATAAATGAAGCTGCAAAATATAAGGAAATACATTGAGCCTAAACCCTAAATTACGATAACCATCAAGAGAAGATGTTGAGTTAATAACAGGAATCCTAACTAAAAACATGCATTCTAACAAGCACTAACTAGTGAAAAGTGTTCTACAAGCTACTTCATTCACTTTATAATTGTGGTGCCATTACCGGAAAGAAATTGTTTACGTGAAACCATAAGTTACTACTATTATCAACCTTCCTAATTTGTTGTCACCGGAAAAACACTCTGATAGCACTGAGCCTCATCCTGTTAATGGAAGGTTGCGACTATCTGACAAAGTAAGGAATCCGCCGCCTAACCAGAGCAGACAAGGCACCCAAGGTGTACAACCTAAGACAAAGCCCGCATCTCCCTACCATTAAGCGATAGGTACTTATTATTGGCACAAAGTCACAACCTAGTAAAAGTAAAAAACAAAACAAATAACAACAAAGTACTACCTAGACCCAGAGTCAAAGCTTGGGCCTAAGCACCCTAATGTAAAGCCTAGGCCCAAGCCCGAAACAAAGGTGCAAGGATAGATCTTGAGCCCACTAGGCTAGCCCAGCCCACCTTCTACATAGCCACCACCTCCAACCTCCCCCTACCGCCTCTGCCGCCCTACTATCCCCATCGATCAGTCACCGTCACACCGCTGTCCCCTTCGCACTAGCCAGAAGCTTCCCTCATGCATCACCACCAATAACCTGCCTAGAATCGAATACATGTGATAACCACATTCACTTCCAAACAGGGCAGCCATAGACCTAGGATCACTTAATCCCAACCATGCTGTACTTGTATAAGCATTTGCCTAAGCATAATTAGCTACAATGAGCCACTCTCATACTGCCACCTGCGATACCGACAACTATCGAGGGTATAACCTACGGAAACATACCCAAACAGGCTATCACCTGAGCCCCGGCTCATCCCGAGATCACAGCTGACGCGCCGCGCCAAGATCACCTCGCTGAAGCATCAGAAGCTCTGAACTGAAGCATATCAGTCCCACATTGAAAACAAGGAAGAGATCAGTCTCTTTCAAACCCATAAAAGGTCCACTCTTCTCTCCTCATTAATTACACATTTACTACTTACCTAATGTTATTCTGTCAACACAAATACATTGACTGACTTAGGCATCGGAGAAGAGAAGACCGCCAACCGCAGTCTCCCTCTGACGCCTTTTGTATTTCATTTAACAGATAGCGGAAGCAACAAGGATATCGCAAGTAGTGGTTCGCCCCTCGAACTAGCGTTGACCAAGGTTTGGCTACCGTTGAATCTTAGACATCAACACATGCCTCTACCAACCCACTGCGAAGAACCAACCAAAAGACAACCCCGTGTAGCACTCAATCTCCCACCAGAAATTCGTCCATCCGCGAGCCCACTACCACCAAGCCTACCGCCACCTTGATCAAAGCCTGTGTCGCTCACCCAATCCACAACCCTAGCTTGCAAGAGTCGAATACCAACTCCCCAACAATCCCAATCTCTCCTGCCACCTCTTGCATCCCATGTTCGCCTGCCATAAAAGCTAGTCCGACTACAGCGTCGCTGCATCCATGGACACGCCATCAGACAGAGGAAAATTTATCGAGAAAAAAACTCTAGCTCTGTTTTCTTTGGTTACTATATTTTCTTTCCTAGTTTTTGGATTGTCAAATTTAGAAATGCCTAATTTTTTTTGTTGGGAGAGAAATGTTTTCAAAGAAATTTTATATGCACATCCCTACCTACTTAATACACATCCCTAATTTTTTGTTCAATTTTTCTCTTAAAGTTTCTCTTATGCCCCTCTTTACTAATTAAAAATAAAAATCTGAGCATTAGTCTTCTCTCAAGCTATGTCCAAACTCTTCTTCTTGCTGCCCATATTGACATTTCTAACAAATTTTAGTAGTTCATAAATATTGGGATTTCTGGCTCTAATGTTCAAGGTCCTTCACATCAAAATTCTTGGTAAAGGGAGAGTTTCAAGGTTTATTAATTAGGACTAAATACTGTTTAGTCCTTGAGCTTTTGACTATAAAACACTTCAATCTCTGACCTTCTAATTTCACACGTTTAGTCCTTGTACTTCAAAATTTCTAACCACTAGGTCCTCTCCTTCTAAAACCTCCGTTAAGTAGCTGACGTGGTAATTTTTTGACACCAAAATATCTATTATGCCCTTAGTTCTTTTTTTTTTTAATAATTTTTTTTTTCTGTTTTTTTTCCTTCCTTTTTTTCTCTTTCTTCTTCCTTCATCCGGCTCCACGAAACCCACCTCTGTTCTTCATGTGAGAAGAAGCTCGAGCTCACCCACTCCGAAACCCACCTCTATTCTTCAGTTTTCCTTTCTTTCTTTCTGATTTTTCTTCATCTATTCGATTCCTCCTTCCTCAGATCCCTCTCTCTCTCTCTCTCTCTCTCTCTCTCTCTCTCTCTCTCTCTCTCTCTCTCTCTCTCTCTCTCTCTCTCTCTCTCTCTCTCTTCTTGGTTCTCAGAAAAGGGAAAAGCAGTTTCCCTTCTCCATCTTCCAACCCAACACGGCTAAGAAATCTCAATCCCCAATCTCCAAATTTTCCTCAAAATTAAGCCAAAGCGGCGAAAGCCCAATTCGTTTTAGGGGTGAGGCTGAATAGGGGTGAGTCGATTTGGTGGAGTTGGGTGACTCAAAGCCTCAAACAATCAAACTCATCTCTCGATTCAAAACCCAGAAACTCACCTCAAATTCCCAAAGGTGGGTCGGTTAATGGAGGGTGGTTCGGTGACAATTGCGGCGACGGAGGGACAGGATTTGATCTTGCTTTTGGGGAGCTGGGTTTTGTGCGGACTGGTCAGTGCCTACGTAGGAGCACTTTTTGACTCCCACAGCATTGAGAATGTTCAGCAAGTCGTCGACGAAGGTGTCCAGGTTGGTATTGCGGTTGAAATCGAAGTAATCGGGGTTGACGCTTTCGGCTCAAACGAGGTCGTATAGAACAATGCGATAGTAAGGTTTGAAGAAAGGAAGAATGCGACCCCAAGCGGATTGGTCAGTGCCGAAGCCATGGGCCAGGACCAGATACTGCTTGCCCGACCCGGTTACCCGGACATTCAGAGCTTCCAAGATTCTGGTGTTGCTGGGCATGTTTGTAGAGGGAGGTGAGGCTAATAGACTTAGTCTTTTGTGTATGTGGGAAATGGGAATTATGGATCCGTTAATGGCTACTGTATGTGGTTGTGAGTTGTGAGAAAATTAATGGGGAATAGGTTATAGGTAGGCGAGTGATGAGTAGGTGTGTGCGTTTGGTTTGGTTTCTGGTGCTTGGAGAGTTTGGTATTTATAATTTTGTATTGTCGAGGAAGTATATGGGCAGGACGAGATTTGATCTTGTTTTTGGGTGTGGTGGTGTTGTCGCCGCCGCCGTTGGAGGAGCAGGAGAGAGCGGATGCTGAAGTGGGTGAGCTCGGGCTTCTTCTCACATGAAGAACAGAAGTGGGTTTCGTGGAGCCGGAAGAAGGAAGAAGAAAGAGATTAAAAAGGAAGGAAAAAAAAACAAAAAAAAAATTTATTTTAAAAAAAAAACTGAGGGCATAATAGACATTTTGGTGTCAAAAAATTGCCACGTCAACTATTTAACGGAGGTTTTAGACAAAGAGGACCTATTGGTCTGAAATTTTGAAGTACAAGGACTAAACGTGTGAAATTAGAAGGTCAGAGACTGAAGTGTTTTATAGTCAAAAGCTCAAGGACTAAATAGTATTTAATCCTATTAATTATTATGGTTCTCTTCTTTGTGATTTATATGGCTTCTTGGAAGAATGAGACTGTTGCAATAATTCAAGTACTAAGAAAAGTTTTTGTCATGTAAAAGAAATTAACAAGGATAGTGGTGGAGAATAAGAATGTGATTCCTATTGGATTACTTATGAGATTTAGCCTCCCTCCCCCACTTCAACCTCATCGTCTCGTACTCCCTATGCATCAATGTTCATCAAATTCATAGCAAGGCTGCTTACCTAAGGGACTGTGAAGGACAAGTGCATCTGACGGCTAAGGATAAATGCATAGTTTAAGTTATTGTAATTTCAGCATTTAAATATAAGTATCATTTGGTCTAGTGACATTAGTCTTCCATTTGTAAGTGGGAGGCTGTGAGTTTGACTCATAAAAGACTAGTTGTTATAATTTGTGTTTGTTGATTTAATACAAAAAATTCAGCGTTTAAATTTAATACATATGGCTGAGATCCACTTGTGTCTCACAGTCTCTTAAAAATGTCTGTTAGGTGAGGAACCTAATATTCATAGAAAGGAAAGAAAAAAAAATTTGATGTGAAGATATACTTTCATGAGAATTGTTCCCTCAATTTAATTGTTTTAGTGTGTTTTTTTATATATATTTTATTTATAAGATAGAAAGGCAGTTTGGGAATATGAAAAGTTCAAAAATCTGACAGAGAAGTGAGATGTGTATTAAGAAGGGTGCTCTTGTCATGAGGACCACTAAAATGAGAACTAGTTGATGACTTTTTTGTGAGACTCATTTTTCGATTAGAAAATTACACACAAGTGTCATTTTAAAACTTTAATTAGTTATGAGGCCACACAACTCTTTTTGTCTTCATAAGGCCACTTTCACTTTCACCTTCAAATTATTTTGTCTCTTACAATTTCACCCTTCCACTTAACAAAACGTCAAAACCAACTGAATAGGATATCATATCCATTTTCTTCAAAAAAAAAAAAAATATCCATCGTTCTCTCTTTTCTCTCTCTTGTCGGCGATTCAACGTTCTCTCTCTCTCTCTCTCTCTCTCTCTCTCTCTCTCTCTCTCTCTCTCTCTCTCTCTCTCTCTCTCTCTCTCTCTCTCTCTCTCAATCTCTCCGATGAGCTCGTTCGCCTCTTGCCATGGTTGTCATCCATGGCGTCGCCGACGAAGAACATCTCCAACGTCAGAAGCTCTCCCTGGGCGGCAACCAACGATTGCGCAGCGAAGCTCAGCGCTTGCCGGACGATCTGGACGGAGAGAAGCCTTGTTGCGGATGGGAGCGAAACGAGACGACATCATTTCACCACCTCCTCCTCTTTCTCCCGCTTTTTCTCTGATCTCGACGCTGATCCAAAGCAGATTTGATGGGACCTCGTCATTCGATCAATATATGTCGCCGGCCAAAATTCACCACTGCCGGTCAGAATTCTAAATTATCTATCTATTATGCCTCCGGCGAGGAGACCACCTTAACAATCGCTCACCTTCGCCGACACTCTCAGTCTTAGAGAATAAAATGAGGTTCGTCTTCTTGGCTTCTTGCCTAGGCTAGGGTTTTAACTGAATTTGGAGATTCTAATTTGGATCTGGATATGATGGAATTGGAATTGACTAGGTGCATTTGATTCTGCTCTCTTCAAATGGAATTGAACTGGTATACGATTATATGATGAGAAAATCGAAGCATGGAGCTGGAGCTAGAGCCGGAGCCGGAGCTTTTCTTCTTTAACTGCTTCGTAGATCCAGCTAAAATCTGGAATCCTCCAGTGGCGGCGACGACAGCACGAACAGTTTCTTGAGGTTATGGCGGACCCGAGCCTCCTTGCTCTTCTCCGGTTTGGCTGAATTTGTGCCTAATTGCAATTGTATTTGGTTGAAATCAGAATGTTTTGATTCAAACATTTGACATTGTAAAAGTATACTTGTTTTGATGTTTTAGAGTGGCTTTTGTATCAGTTAATAATAGCTATCTCAGATGTTGGGAGTAACTTTGATAGCTATGTTTATGTTAGTATCTTTTCGACATGATGTCAATAGCTTATATTTTCATTTTCATTATTTTAAGTTAGCAGCTCCGTGTAATTGTTCTAGTGGCATTTCAATATAGTGATAGTAGCTTTCCTATTTATGTGTCTATATTAGTATATTTTCAAGCTAATGTCAATATATATATATATATATATATTTTTTTTTTTTCAAATCAGTAGCTCTCTGTAACTATTATAGTGATTTTCTATCATAGTGATCATAACTTTCTGTACCTATGTTAGTAGCTCTCTAATGTTAGTGAAAGTAGCTTTTGGTGTTGGTGAAAGTAGCTTTTGGTGTTGGTGAAAGTACCTTTTGCTGTTAGTGAGAGTTGTTTTCTGTTGCTGACGAAAATAGCATTTGTTGCTGATGAGAGTAGCTTTTGGTATTGGTGACAGTATCTTTTGTTGTTGGGGATAGTAGTTTTTCGTTTTGGGGAGCATAGGTTTTTTGGTAAGGCGTAGCTTTTGTTGTTGGTGATAGTAGCTTTTGTTATCTCGCCGGAGGTTGCCGGAAATCGCACCAGAGTAGCTTTTGTTGCTAGTGACAGTAGCTTTTGTTGCTAGTGATAGTAGCTTTTGTGACCTCGCCGGAGATTGCCAGGAATCTCATCAGAGTAGTTTTTGTTGCTAGCCACAGTACCTTTTGGTGTTAGTGACAGTAGCTTTTGTGGTCTTTGGAGGTCTGTTGAAGTTGGCCGGAGGTTGGCCGGAGACCCGCCGGAGTTGACCGGAGACCTTGCCGGAGAGGAGAGAGAATGATTGTTGACTTTGTACTCCAGTGGCATTTATGTAAATATGTTGGTTTTCAATATCCAAAATATAACACTTTTTTAATCTAATGGCCTTATGAAGGGAAAAAACTAATTGGTGGCCTTATGGCTAAAAAAATATTCAAAGATGCACTTATATGTAATTAACCCTTTTTCGATCACATTTTTGCAAATTAACAGTTAGTTATTTAGATATTTATGTGTAGATCATTTATGCAATTTTTCAATCAAATTAAAAATCGTTAAGGCGTTCATAATCATAATTTATCAGTTATGAACATGAACGGTTCATGTTTGATAGATTTAGTTTATCTATTGATCTTATATAATTCGGTACCTTAACAATTAGCAATTTGGAAGAAAATTTCTAGAAATGATCCACTTATACATACATAAACATGTAACAGTTGATTTATATATATGTGAATGTGTATATAATTTCTCATGTTTTAAAACTTGATCAAATTCTAGTAGAAAGTAAAAAGTCAAGCTATTGTCAATATGGCAAAGGTGTGATCCTTATTTTAAAAATGGCAAAGGTGTGACATTGTCATAAATGGGTCACACATCATTCTCGCCTTTAAGCTAGTTTTATGATCCCAATGTGGGGTATAATTGTATTCATTTGTGCATTACTAGACAAAAGGCTTCACACGAAACCTCTCAGACGACGTAACACTGTTTTCCGTGGTGTGAATAATTTCTCATTATTGAGACGACGGTTGTAAAATTTCCGTCTTCTAATATGAATTCAACCAACGGGTGTTTTTCATGCTGGAATTATGTATTGCTTCAGAAGACGTTTATAAATGGAAGCGTGGTGTGAGGTTGAATTATTATAGAGGCGGCAAGTTTCTCACAATTTGGTATTCCTCAGCATGTAGTGGTGATACAATGGTTTGTTTAAAACCGTGGTATGAATTCATAGATTTGCAAGTGCAAAACATGTCCACCAACATTCCTTCTAACATTTCCCTCCATTCACCCCTCCAAATCCATTTCCCTCTTACCGGACAACAAGAGGCGGCAAAACTGAAAATTTTAAAGTGGCATTCAGACAACATATATGTGGAAAAACATGGTCTGATGCCTTGTACATATATGTGAATCAACATTAATGGCCGTGTCCTAGCTAGCTAGACAACTGCACTAGCATATATCCATTCAGACCAAATTATTAGAACACTACAGAAAAAGTCTTTCCAAAACTAATGCCTTAGCTTAGACCAGCCCACGCCTATACCCCAACACGGCATTCACTCCACAAAACCCCACAAATCGACTCACCCCGACTCTCTCTCCAACTCACTCCGACTCTCTCGCTGTCTGACTCACTCCACAGCCACCCCGACTCTCTAGTACCCAACTTTCGTGGTAGCATTCACTCTCTTTCCAAAACTCCACTGCTACTCTGACAATCTCTTTCCCAATCCCCGACTCTGAAGCCCTTGACCACGAATCCACCGCCTCCGAGATCTCTCTGGTACCCCTCCGATTCTCCCCTAGTCGAGCGAGCTGGGCGCTGGGAATAAAGTCGGCGGCCTAGGCGGGGCTGGACGGCTCTGGACGGTCGGAGCCTAGGCGCTTTCTCCCTTTCTGGGTTCGAAATCAAGAAGGAACGCCGCTCCTCGATCAGTCAATTCTCAGTCTCTCACCGAGTCTCCGGTCAGCTCTCTAGCTCTCTAGCTCGCCGGTAAATCGAATTTCTCTGGGTTTTTGTCTTTTAATAGAATTTCTGGGTTTCAATCTCACAATTTTTGATTTTCTGGGTTCGATTTTCAGGGCTTTCTGGGTTCGATTTCTGGGTTCAAGGCTTAAAGGTCGGTGATTCTTCAACCACGAAGCTTGGTGATTCACTGATTCTTCAAGCTCAATTTCTGGGAATTCTGGGTTCGATTTCTGGGTTTAAGGCTTGAAGCTCGGTTCAACCTCGAAACTTGGTGATTCTTCATGCTTGATTTCTGGGTTCAAAATTCAAACTCGGTGATTGACTGATAGTTGAAGCTCGATTTCTGAGTTTTGGATTCTGCAAGCTCGGTGATTTCTGGGTTTTGTGGTGAGTCATTGTCTCAACTCTCAAAGTATCAAACTGTGATTCTGTGAATGTTATAAACTGTGAATGTTATCAAACTGTGAGTCTGTGAATGTTTAGTTGTTGGGTATTGTATTGAACTATGATGAACTGATGACCGTGTTGTTGATGAGTAGTCAGAGCAGATGACTCATGGTTTCCGTTGTCTTGTAACTCTTGTTGTCTTGTTGAGTTGTTGATGAGAATCATGAGATTAAGTTTGATTGTTTGGACTGCTCTGTTTTGGTCCTTTTGGACAGTTTCTGTGAGTGTTTTGGTCCTTTTTATTCTGATGGTAATTGAATTTGTTGGGTTGCAGTGAGGCAGATGTGTATCTATTCGGTGGTTGCATTAAGTCGTGGAAAAACCTCTTTTTTGTGAGACCTGATGCTGTGTTTAATGGGAAGAAACCTTCAGTTTCTCATATCTTCTCTCAGTCTCTCTTTTCTTTCGTTTTGTCATGGAACCTGATGGTAAGTCCTCGATCTTCCTCTTCCTTTCTCTTTTTTCTTGTTCGCTCTATGTTATGGTGATTGGGATTTAGGTTTTTGAATTCTCGATCTCATTGAAAGTTAGGATATTAATTTGGGATTAATTTGTCAGGGTATGAGAATGTGAAATTGGGGGTTAGGGTTTCTGTTTCTCAATTTGAATTTATGTTACTAATGATTGTTGACAGATTTCTTCTATGTTTAATATGAGATTGGAGATATAGTTAAAGGGAGGACGGTGAGCATTGTGGAGGCACAGTTCGCGACAGCAAAAATGTCACGGTACCCGGTCTCGATTGTGGATAGCCAAGCCATTGCCCAGAACATAAGGTCAGCCCTCGTCAATTAAAGACTGCATTTGTTACATTCAAGGACGCCGAAGCTCTTGAAATCGCCCTCTTGTTATCGGTATATATGTACTCAAATTGCTTTCCTCTCTCTTGTAATTGAAGTCAGTGTGCTTAGTAATTCTATTCTCTTCATAAGAAATATTTATGTCTTTACTCTTTTTTTTTAATAGATTTTTTCTCTTAATTAAACTTGGGAACACTCGAGGTTTTATCTCATGTGCCTTATCAGATTATAGCCATCAGAGCAGGCATCTTCTTCAATGTATACTTTTAACGGATTTTGATTTTTGTTTGGGAGTAATTTTCAATGAGCATGCATCTTCTTCTGTTTGGCTATAGATATTCAAAAAAAGAACTTGCGTTTTGGATTGCAGGGAGCAACATTGGTTGATCAGATTGTGACTATCTGTTGAATGACCAAATAATGAGATGCCAGTAAGTTTACTTGAAAGTTGTCTGCAATTTGTTGTTTCCTTTGGCCAAAACTTGCAGTTTATTATTGCAATTTATGCAGGAAGTAAAAATGATGAAAAGTGCTGTTTGTGCTGCATTTGCTGAAAGAGTTTCATCAAATGCTGAGGTAGCTAATAACACCACCACACATCTAACACTTTTAAGAATTGTAACATGTTGAAAACAAATTCTATACAGGGAAGTAAGTACCTTTTTGCTGTATGTGAGATTTTGCCTGGAAATGGAAACAAGTGTAGAGAACTTATGACAATATTTTAGGGTCTTTATGTAGGTGAATGTCTAATTCTTTGGGCTTTTCAGTGACAGAAGGATGATTGAAATTGATTATGTTTTCCTGTTATTTTCGTGTTAACAGTAGAATCAATCATACTAAACTGTGAGTGAGAACTGTTGATTAGGTAGAATTATGTTTGATTGCGTGATCTTGATTTAAAGTCTAGCAAGAGAGCTTTACCCCTTTTGTATACTTGCACATTTTACCTTAGTATACATCCCTCTCTCACTTTGTCTAATTCCTAAGGTCACTTTGTTTATATATGAACATTTTGGTACTAGGTGTTGCGGATCCTGATGGAACTTGGCGAAACTGCAAGCTCAATATAAAGAACTGCTCATCCGCTCAGCTCAAAACCATTCAAAGTCAGTCTCACAAAAGACATTAATTTCTAATCTATAGTAGACCAATATTAGATCGTTGTTTACATGGCATTTAAATTCTGTTAGTATTTTACAGACTTCGGGTTGCTATCAATGGAATTTTATGGTGTAGTGGTTGTTTCAAATTTGTGTGTGCATTTTTGGCTTTGATATTGAATTTTTTGAAAGTTTCAGAGTTGGATTTGAATCTTGAGTACAAGCCAGATGTCAGGGAAGACTTAGAGGCTGTGGGGAAGAAACTTGAAGAATGCACCGGACAATCATGTGGAAGATGGAGCAGTGACGAAAGCTTTTGAAGTGATAGAGAGAAATTTGTTTAGGTAGAAGTTGTACTGAGGCTAGAAGTTGGTCTTTTTTGGGTTGGCCTTAATTGCAGTTCGCCTTATTTTGTGATCCCTTATTTTGTGGATACATCGGATCCATTTAGAATGCTATGGGATTATAACAGCTTTCTATTATGATTAAATTACCATTCTTTTGGTCATTTTTGCTTCCAGAATCTGAATTTTGCCATTACAACAATAGTAGGAAAATATGTCATTTGATGAGGTTTTTAGGGTACAATCAAACAAAATTTCTACAATTCAGACGACGGTTTGTATTGATATCATGGTCTCATATGTCATGGTACAACAGTTTGAGTTATATGTGTCGTGTGAAAGCACACATGCACTGAATTTTTAAGTCATCACACCACATTTTCCTAAAAAGTGTGGTCTGAGTAGAAGTCACACCACGCTAGAATCCTAAAACCGTGGTATGAGTGGAAGTCACACCACGCTGGAATCCTAAAACAGTGGTATGAGTAGAAGTCACACCACGACATATTTCTGTCGACAGCATGTCGGCAGATCTGCCGGTCCATCAGACGACGAAGTCAGCTGCAAACTGTCGACCCAATGATCGGTATACGACGGTTGAAAACCGTCGTCTGACAGCGTTTCATCAGACGACGCCTCGATAGACCACGGAAATGCAAAACGTGAGACGACAGTTTTAAACCGTTGTGTGAAGCCTTTTGTGTAGTAGTGGTGCTACATTATTTCTGAGCCATGCGTAAGAGATTAGGAATTAATAATGCACTTTTTATTTTTTTACTTCATATTAGTATTGGTGGTCTATAGATGAATTATGACAATTGTTATGTCAAATAGTCACCGTCAAGTATAAGGGGTACAAGTAATAGTATAGGGATTTAAGAAAGATTGTCGAACCCACGAGGATTGAATTCCTTTCATTATCTAGGATGTTAACCTAAGGAGAGCTAGAATATGCAGATGTACAATCACAAACCTAAATTCACAAGGAAATCTAGGGTCATGGTGAGTATGTGCATTGTGGTGCTAGTGAAATTGTTTGTTGGATAGAGTGGTGAATCAAATTAAAATAAATGCTCGAATGTAAACAAAACTTCTATAAATTAAACTAGTATTATAATTGATGAAGTTAGGAGTTGGATTGTCTACCACTAACCTCCCTTGCAAGTATTGAAGTTCAAATACAAGTGATGCTATTCTAATTTCCCAATTACCCTATTTGCATCCGGATAAGACTATAAAGGCTTAAACTCCTTTAATGTTATCAATTCCAACCGAATAAGTCTAGAATTAACTACCTAAGAACAAATCATATTGCTGGTTATTAAGTCTCAATTCATTGTTCTTATATGCATAAAGCTTTGAATTTAGATAATCGTCCAAGCAAACCAATCCTAAATCTAGGTGATTTTAACTCACAACTTTCACATGCACGGTGTTTATATCAGTTATATCCATAAAAATCCTAGACTTAGATCATCCATCCAATAATTCTTATTGCCATTTCTATTTGAATGTCCATGATCACGTATTGATATATCAAGAAACAACTAGCACTGATGTTGTTAATATCCACTAATGTTGTTAATTCAAGGCAGATCTTTTTGAAAAAGCGAACGAGAGATGGGTGTGAGGAAAGTTATTTGAGAGGAAAATGTCTTCACATCTTAAATAAAGTTTAGAGATCGTTAAAAATAGAAATATTTGCTACCATATTTGTTAAAATTCAGTCAAAATGAAACGGTTATAGGTATAGTAAAAAACTGAATAACTAGACTGACAATGAACATGTAGTTGCAACAAATGTGTAAACATCATTTCATCAACTAACAAATACTAAATAATACGATCATCTTTTAGATTAATGTTAAAATAGTTCTTCTTCAAAATGATCAAATCTTTTGAGTACTAGTAGACAAGTTGCTAGAACTTGCTTTCTTGTTAGTTTGTTCTTTAGTTGCATTGATGATGTTACATTATCATAGGACAAACTATGCACTAATATTATGCTCCCAGAATACCGTAAAATTGTAACTAATTACATGATGTTTCCTCTTCATCGAATTAGGGTTTTACGGAGCGAAACATCATTCTAGCCTTTAAGCTAGTTTTATGATCAATATGTGAGGTATTTGTATTCATTTGCTCTACATTATTTTTTGAGCCACACATAAGATATTAGAAATTAATAATGTACTTTTATTTTTTGACTTCATATTAGTAGTGGTGGTCTGTAGATGAATTACGACAATTCTATGCGGTGCTTATATCAGTTATATCCGTAAAAACCCTAGACCTAGATCATCCATCCAACAATTCTTAATGCTATTTCTATTTGAATGTCCATAATCACATATTGATATATCAATAAACAACTAGCACTGATGTTGTTAATATCCACTAAATTAAGCTGAAAACTCTTCAATAAAACACAATACTATCAGTAGTAGAGAAACATCATCTTTTATAAGCCCCGTCTCTTCAGTACGGTCTTGAACTTCCAATTGATGCAAAACCTCATACAATGGAGCAAACAAAAAATGTCCACAACCTTTTGAACTTTCTTTCATTGTTTCAACGAGTGACTCAATATTCATGGATGGTCGAAGTTTTATCAATCAATGAGAAATGTTTCAATAGATCTTGAGTACAACTAACCAAATCCGTCTATAAAGAACCATATATGTAGTAACTTTGAAATTTCATGCTTACTTTTTCTGTATTTTTGTGTGGTTCCTACGACGAGAGACCCTTCTTTTATAATAGAAAAGGTCAAGGATCCTTTATATAGCAACGAGCTTATTTCACCTCAGTCTCAATTGTGAATTTTAGTTGTGAATGCAAGTAAATTAAACAAGGCCAAATAGGCAAATCCACAGTAAAAGATTTGTTTGAGTTCATTATTCACAACAATCTTATATATTTACTATTCTACACTTGATCATCTTGTAATCTCAAACTAAAATGCTAGCTTGCTCCTACTTGAGATTGAAAAGAACAAATGAAATCTTGTTTAGTTAGGTTGTAATATAAGAAGTGAGCATTTCATTGGCCCTCCATTTACCCAACTTCCAAACTCAGCTTTAGGAAAGAAGACAATCCTCAAATCCAAACACTGAGGGTTCAATACAACCTTTTCGATTCCCCACGAGCCGGTTGTATATGTAGCTGAAACAAACATTGTCAGGCCAAAACTCACAGCTCCATTCTCATCTCGTTGCCTATTGATCTTGTCCAAAGCTCATCCATTCTTTGTCATGGTCTGGTATTTTGATATCTTCATATGCTTCGGTCTACGCTCCCTGTATCCTAACTCAAATGACTCTATTGAGTACATTGCAAGAGAGTTTTCTTTGTATGAAATCAAGCCAATTATGATGTTGAAGTGAACGGTCGAGACCAAGTTAGGGTTCTCCATTTTAAGGTTCATATCCCAATTAGCCTCGAATGTTGTGTTTGAGATGTTAAAGTCAGAAAGGAAAAGAGAGTCAAGTTTGGACTTTGGGGAACCAAAGACATGGAAGTGAAAAGCGAAGTCAAGGACAAGACTGTCCCAAATGTGACCATTAGGTAGCTTTGGAAATGTAACGTGATTTCATAGACTATTGAACATTAGGTTTTTGAATCTGGGTTATTTGAAATTGGAAGTAGGGGCACGTGAGTTGTCCGGGCCTTCAGGAGCTTTGTAATTAATTTCCATTAGAATGAAAAAGCTTAGTGGCATTTAAGGCAGGTCTTTGTGGAAAAAGCAAAAGAGAGATGCATGGGTGTGAGCAAAGTTATTTGAAAGGAGAGTGTCTTCACAACTTAAATAACTTCTAGAGATCGTTAAACACAAAAATATTTACTATCGTATTTGTTAAAATTCAGTCAAAATGAAAAGGTTGTAGTTATAGTCAAAAACTGAATAACTAGACTAAAAATGAACATGCAGTTGTGACAAATTGTGTAAACATCATTTTATCAATTAACAAATAAGGCAAAAAATGTTAATCGTTAGAGTTCGAAAGTCAAAATTCGTTAATTTTACCAAAAGATCTATGCAACATTGTAAGCGATCCATACTTAAAAAATATAACTAGGTTAGCATTAACCGATAATATGTGATGTCGGCATCTACAATTGTAGACAATGCCGCCCGATCATCACCTGGTGCCCTTTCTTGTAGGCTCTGTATTGAGTTCTAGCGCTCAGATCGTAATCAATCAAGGTTGCATAATAAAAATAAGCAAATAAAGAAAAGAAGAGGATGTGATTGCATGAGGTAAGCGTGACGTGGACGGTTTGGTGACTGGAAAGTAAGATTGGTGGTGAGAATGGGGGATCAAGGCGTGGTGGTGGTCGTGGATATTAGTTTGCAATTCGCTTCAGGTCGCTTTCGGATGGTGGTAGGTGAGACAGCTTAGTTTGCCCTGAATTTGGAAAAGGTCCACTTAAAGTAGGGAAATATGTGAGTTCATTTCTACCATCCAATCCATCTAGCTGATCTTCTTCTATCTTCTTATTTTCGTGTGTTTGAATATATTAATTGTTTCTCATCAATATTCTCTTTGTTTCTAGTGAAGAAACAAAAAAAAAAAAACCTATTTTAAAGAATGATGGACAAGCTTAAAATAATTTCTACCAAAAACAAAAATAAGCTAGAAATAATCAATTATTAAAGGGTAACCTAGATATACCGCCATTTCCAACTAATCCTTTCCTTCCACATACTTGACTCACTGTGCACTTAAAATATATCTTATTGTCTCACTAATCATGCACGCCTGTTGGTCATTAGATGTATATTTTGGTTGAAGGTTAGGCCAATTTGGGTAATATCTAGACTCGTATTCAAGTTAGGGTGGAGAACAATTGTAGCTCTAGTTGTTTAGAGTATTTGTGTATATATAGATTCAAATTGAGTATGATGAATTTTAAATTAATGACGGGATATCACTTGTTATCTAACTACATACTTTGTTACATATGATGTGCTTCTAGTTGACTATAAATGAATCAAATAATCAAAGAAGAGTATGCCAATATTTGGAACAAGTACAGGGCTGTATATTATCTCTCTTCTCCTTTTTCTCCATCACAAATTGACGCGCGTATTGCTTACGAAATAAGATAATTATAACTGTACAGAGGAATGTATATGCATGTGGCCTGTTCTACGTATATAAGACTTTTTTCTTACTAAGTCTCACATGTGTGATAGTCAACTTTATCTTAGCTCTAACTTAATCACTCATATAATCTTGATAATGTAGTTAATGTAACAATTTGTCATTCATTAATTATTAGGTCGTTTGATGGTGCGTGCATTCATGTAGCTAGGTAGACATATAATATAGCTAGCCAGACAGATGGTAATTACATTGTTGAAGAGTCTCAAGTTGTAAGGTGAGATATCAACATGGGAAAAAAAAAAGGAGAAGTTGGGTGGTGATATATATATGGGACTTTTCTGGTAGATATAGAGCATGTGTTTTCAAATATGGAAGGTAAATTAGCATGACTTCGAACTTGTAAGGTAAGACTACCCCAAGGAAACGATCACATTCATCTGCTTCAAAGTTCAAACGTAGACACCGTCAACTTTAACGGCGACGGCAGCTGAAGATGCCAATGATAAATACTAGAAGCTAGATGAATTTGACTTTTGTGAATTCAGTAATTTAGGTTGTCCTTTCGCTGCCAGTGGGGGTATTATGCACTTTCGATCTGCTACGTAGAAATAGTCATGCAGTACGATTTTCAACTTTCAGGCTTTCCTCGCATTGTTTTTCCACATCGATCAGGTCATCACCATACGTACGTAGAACTAGTCATGCAGACCGATTTGGTCAACACGTCGTTCTTTAATTTTCTCTAGCCCAGGTGAGATTCGAGAGGGATTCGAACTTGGAATAAAATGACATTTTTGTTCGGAATTATTCGACCTAAAAATTCCTCTTGCGAAAGCAGACAAGTGCAAAACGATATAGATAAACGATCAAGAAAACAAACACGAACTTGTTAACGACGTTCAGCAAAGAACTTTGCCTACGTCCTCGGGCTGCTTGGGTTTCACTATAGAGGAAGAAGAATACACTAACAAGAATACAAGAATCTCTCACAAGAAGTTCTCACCAACTCTCAAGACCTCACTTGCTCTCTCTATTTAATGCTTCAAAGACTTGATCTACTACTACAACATATGCCTCTATTTACAGATATCTAACTAGACCCTATAAGACATTGGAAACTTATTCCCAATAGACATAGAAACCATTACCAAGTAGGATTATGTAACTAGGTAGGAAACAATCAAAACTCCTCTTTGATCAAGGATTAACAAATCCTTATCCTATGAGGAATCGGATCCAAACACCCAACAATCTTCCACTTGGAGCCGATTACGCAGTAGCTAACATTCTTCAATACTCTTCAATCATAGCCAACACAAAACCCATTAGCCAACATCTCCTTCTTCAAACTTGGAGACCAACTGAGGCCAAGCACAGCTTCAGTTTACTTATTGACACGGACTTAGTCAACATATCAGCAGGATTCTCACTTCCTTGAATCTTCAACAATTGCAGCACTTCATTCTCCACGAGTTCTCGTATGTAGTGATACTTCATAGGAATGTGTTTAGTCCTTGAATGAAAAGCAGGGTTCTTTGCAATGCACAATTCTCTTGCTTTTTACCCAATTCCTCCAACAGACCCTTCAGCCACACCATCTCCTTACCAGCCTCTGAGATTGCTACATACTCAGACTCCATTGTAGGCAAGGCCACTTGCCCTTGCAAATTTGAGACCAAGATACGGCTGGACCACCCACAGTATACACATAGCCAGTAGTACTCCGACAAGTATCATGATCTCCTACCAAGTCTGCATCAACATATCCTTATAGTTCAGCACTACCTCTCTTGAAACAAAGAGACATAACAGTAGTACCCCGAAGATACCTCATGATCCACTTCACAGCCTCCCAATGTGGCTTTCCTGGATTACTCATGTACCTACTCATAACTCCAACTGCATGAGCAATATCGGGTCTACTACACACCATAGCATACATTAAGCATCCAACTGCCGATGCATAAGGTACATTCTTCATATATTCTTTCTCTTTTTAGCTCTTGGCTGATTGTTCCTTGGACAATTTAAAGTGAGCCTCCAACGGTGTTCCTACAGCCTTCCATTCATCCATATTGAATCGCTTAAGCACATTCTCAACATACTCCACTTGTGAAAGCTTCAGAGTATCAGCCACTTTATCACGGATAATCTTAACACCTAAGATTTTCTTCGCCTCACCCAAATCCTTCATCGCTAACTGATTTGATATCTCTCTCTTCAACTTCTCAATCTCATTGAAGTCTTCCCCAGCTATCAACATATCATCCACATACAGTAAAAAAATGATATAAGATTTGTCAAACCTCTTGAAGTAACAACAATGATTGGATTGACATCTTGTGTAGCCACTCCAACACATGAAAGCATCAAACTTCTTATACCACTGTCTTGGGACTTGTTTCAAGCCATAAAGGCTCTTTTGCAGTTTGCATACCAAGTCCTCCTTACCAGGTGCTATAAAACATTGTGGTTGCTTCATGTATATGACCTCATTCAAATCACCATGAAGAAAAGCAGTCTTGACATCTAGCTGCTCCAAATACAGACCTTCAGCTTCCACTAAACCAAGCACCACCCGGATTGTGGTATGTTTCGCAACCAGCAAAAAGATCTCATCAAAATCAATTCCCTCCCTTTGCTGAAAACATTTCACAACCAACCTTGCCTTATAACGTTTGCTCCCATCAACTTCTTGCTTAATCTTGTAAATCCACTTGTTATGTAATACTTTCTTACCTGTTGGTAACTTAGCTAACTCCCAAGTATTGTTGGACATGAGGGAGTCCATCTCATCTTGCATGGCACCCTCCCACTTAGCAGAATCTTTATGTTGCATTGCCTCATCATAACTCATGGGTTCACCACAGTCAGTTAACAGCAAATAGTTAGCACAAGGCGAGTATTTATTAGCTGGTATTCCTTCAGTACTTCTTGATGATACTCTTGGCACAAAAGGTGGTGTCACTGGCTCATCAATAGGAACTTCTCCTTCAGGTTGTGCAACCTCAGGAGTTTCTTGTTGTTGTCGTTCCTCCCCATGATTTCCCTTAGACACATCTTCATTGGACAATTCTTCCAACCTTGCAAACTATCAATCTTTTCTTACAGGACTTTTAGGCTCTGCTGCTTGCCTATTCTTGTACATCACCTCTTCATTAAAGATGACATTCCCGCTCCTTACAACTTTCTTATTATGCATATCCCAAAACCTATAGCCAAGCTCGTCACCGCCATAGCCTATGAATATGCACTTTTGAGACTTGGGATCCAACTTGCTTCTCGCACCGGACTCAATGTGAACATGTGCCACGCAACCAAACACTCTTAAATGTAATAGGCCTATCTCTTTTCCACTCCATTTTTCCTCAGGTATGAGATGATTCAATGGTACTGATGGTCCACGGTTAATTAAATAAGCAGCAGTATTAACCGCATCAGCCCAAAACATCTCTGGCAATCCAGCATGTATCCTCATACTCCTTGCGCGCTCATTCAGAGTCCTATTCATGCGTTCAGCTACTCCAATCTGCTGTGGAGTTCTGGGAATTGTCTTCTCCATCCTAATCCCATTCTCTGCACAATATTCTTTGAAATCATTACCACAATATTCACCTCCATTATCCGACCTCAGACATTTGATCTTTGACCCGGTCTCATTCTCTACGATCGCCTTTCACTTCTTGAAAGTATCAAATACTTCCCATTTATTTTTCAAGAAATAAACCCATACTTTCCTTGCAGAGTCATCAATATAAGTCACATAGTACTGTGAGCCACCTAACGAAAGCTCCGATGCAGGTCCCTACACATCAGTATGAACCAACTCCAGTTTTGTATCTTTTAGTGCCTTGCCACCCTTTGAGAAACTAACAACCTTTTGCTTCCCAAATATGCAGTCTTCACAAAGCCCAATCTTCACTGAGTCCACACCATGTAGTTTACCCTTCGACTGAAGTACGCCTATACATTTCTCACTAATGTGCCCAAGTCTACGATGCCATAAGTATGCATCCCGATCACAGTGCCTTCATTGTTCTCAACAATAGCAACAATATTCAAGGTCGTATAAAGTGTCCCTGTCTTGATTCTACGAGCTAACACCATAGCTACACACCTTCCACGTACCCTTCTCAAAGCTAGTGCAACATCCTTCATCATCCAACTGACCCACAGAGATCAAATTCCTCTTCAATCGTGGTATGTGTCTAACATTAGTCAAGGTCCATGTTCCACCATTTGTCAGCGAAATCTTCACATCACCCTTTCCCACAATCTCCAAGGCTCCACCATTAGCAAAAAACACTTTGCCAAAATTACCACGTCGGTAATTCACCATGAGCTCTTGTTGTGAAGTTGAGTGAAATGACGCTCCAGAGTCTATGATCCATGAATCCAATGGTGCTTCAGTAACGCTTAGTACAAGTGCCTCCGAATCAAACTCAGTTGTGTTTGCCATCTTCATTGTCTCCTTCCACTGGTTACAGTCTCTCTTGACATGTCTAGATTTCCCACAATGCCAACACCCATCGGACCACTTTCCTGACTTGGACACTCTTCAGCCTTTTCCAGGTGCCCTAGACTTCGACCTTCAACGATTGTTATTTGAGTTCTTGTTGAATGTTCTACCTCTATTTTCTATAGAGAGAGCAGAACTTGAAGGATCTTCAAGGTTATTTTGTCTTCCCGTCTCTTCATTCAGAAGAATGTCACGCACATCATTAAACTTCAGCTTCTTCGTAGTCCCAGCTCCACTACAAATCGAGTTCACAGTCACATCCCAATCCGCAGGCATGGAAGTCAACAACACCAAAGCTTTGATGTGTTCATCAAATTTAACATCCACTGATGCTAGTTGTTCGATAATATCACCAACTATCCCAACTTGCTAGCGACCAGATATACCCTTACCCATCTTCAAAGTGAACAGCCACCTCATCAAGTACAACTGTTGAACAACATTTGGCTTCTCATACATGTTGGACAAACTATCCATCATCCCCTTCAACGTAGTCTCCTTGATAACAAATCGCCGTACATCATTCGAAAACGATAGTCGAACGGCTCTAAGGCCATCATATCCATCTCGACAAATTCTTCCTCCTTCATATCTTTTGGGAGCTTGCCCTCTAAAGTCTTAGCAAGCTTCTTCATATTCAAGTAGTCCTCGATCTGTGACCTCCATAGGCTAAAGTCATTACCGTCGAACTTATCGACCCTCTTCTCAATGTCTTCTATACTCATTATTTCCACTCTAGAACCTATGTTTTGATACCACTTTGTTAGGAATTTGACCTAAAAATTCCTCTTGCGGAAGCAAACAAGTGCAAAACAATATAGATAAATGATCGAGAAAACAAGCACGAACTTGTTAACGAGGTTCACCAAAGAACTTTGCCTATGTCCTCGGGCTGCTTGGGTTTCACTATAGAGGAAGAAGAATACACGAACAAGAATACAAGAATCTCTCACAAGAAGTTTTCACTAACTCTCAAGACCTCACTTGCTCTCTCTGTTTAATGCTTCAAAGACTTGATCTACTACTACAACCTATGCCCCTATTTATAGATATCTAACTAGACCCTATAAGACATTGGAAACCTATTCCCAATAGACATAGAAACCATTACCAAGTAGGATTATGTAAGCATGTAGGAAACAATCAAAACTCCTCTTTGATCAAGGATTAACAAATCCATATCCTATGAGGAATCGGATCCACACACCCAACAATTTTTTGCTATTAAAGTTAGTTAGTTCGATACAAAAATATGGTCTATCTATATGTGAAAGGTTAATAACGCGAGGGGCAGTTATTAGTGAACTAGTAGAATTTTTGGAAGGAAAATATATGAATACCTAAACTAATTTGGACCCAACGATTCAAATTATATGGCTATTTAACCTGTAGTGTAATAATTAATGTCACAAGTTATATATTACACGATCCTTCAAAAGGGGATGTCAAAAATAAATAAAAATTGTTTTGTCTTCAAACTATACCAAACATTATACTGTTCGTCGTAATAGTATAGCTTTTGCTAGGACAGACAAACTATTGTGTTTCAATTGTCTTTTTAAAAAGAAAAACAATTAAAATTACTACAAGGGTGGTTCTAGTTGGACCTCCAAATTTGCTATTTGGACCTTTCATACTTAGCACACCTCTAATTTACTTTTTAGAATACTTTAAAAGCTAAGTAAACCTCCTTATCTTTATCAAAACACTCTTGAACATGAAATACAACAATTTGTTACTCTACTTTTTATCTGTATCTTCAAGTATGAGAAGAATAATGAATCAAAATTACATGATATTACTCTCTTATGAGTATGTTTCTCCTCAACCAAAATTAATTAGAGGGTTGGTTCTCGATCTTGATATGTTGCTGAAATCTCTTTGAATTTGCTAAAAAAAGGATTTCAAGGGTTTTGAGTTAGAAGATCGAGTAATAACTATATCATAATATTTAATTAATTTAGTTTAAGGAAGTTTCATATCAGATTGTTTTGAATTTACTTTTGTATTAAATGATAATTATTATTTTTACTTAATTGTTTTAGTTAAATTAAAACACTACATAGGCAATATAAGGAAATTTCAGGAAAAAAATTTAATTGAATGTTATATTTGGGGTGGTAAAGAAGAGTATATGTTTTTTTTTCTTTTTCATTTTTCTTTGTTTGTCATTATTTGTCTTTTCATATGACTTGACAAAGTCTATTAATAATTGAAAAAAATTAGAGATCCAAATATCAAATTTGGAGGTCCAACTAGAACCATCCTTACTACAAACCTTTTTTTCTCTTTCAAAAATAATAATAATAATAATGAGAATGGTGGTTCTAGTTGGACCTCTAAATTTGATATTTAATAGACTATGTCAAGTCATATGAAAAGACAAATAAGGATAATGAGAGAAAAATGGAAATACACACACACACACACACTCTCTCTCTCTCTCTCTTCGTACCTCCCACAAATGTAACATTCAATTAATTTTTTTTTTCCGGAATTTCCTTATATTGCCTATATTGTTTTATAATTTACCTAAGACAATTAGGTAAAAATAATAATTTCTATACATGGCTTATCATTTAATACAAAAGTAAATTCAAAACAATCTAATTTGAAATTTCCTTAACTAAATTCATTGAATATTATAATATAGTTATTACTCGATCTTCCAACCCAAAACCCTTGAAATCCTTCTTTTAGCAAATTCAAAGGGATTCCAGGAACATGTCAAGAATTCAAGATTGAGAATTAACCTTTGATTAATTTTGGTGGAGGTACTCATAAGATAACAATATCATGTCATTTTGATTCATTCTTCTTCTCGTGGTTGAAGATAGATATAAAAAGTAAAGTAACATATTGTTGTATCTCATGTTTAAGGGTGTTTTGGTAAACATAAGGAGGTCTACTTAGCTTTTTAAGTATTCTAAAAAATAAATTAGAAGTGTACTAAATATGGAAAATCCAAATAATAAATTCAGAGGTCTAACTAGAACCAATGAGAATAAAAAAAACTAAAAACCCTATCATTAATCACAAACATCAACGTAGTGGAGGATGAGATCCCCGATGGATTCCTCCCAACTCCCAAGTTGACTTTAGGTTTCTGGACTGGGACAAAGTAGAGTTCATTATATCCTTGGATATCATTAATTACAATTGGTATATAGCAAAGAAGAATACTAGCAAGCTTCCCCTATCTACCTTCCCTTCTAACCTTCCCCATTAATTGTCTGCCAAGTGTATTTTGACTTCACTCAAAACTATAAATTCAATGTTGTGAAAACCAATTTTGTTTTCTTCCACATTTGCCCATAATTAATGCAATTTATCTTTTATAATTAATGAAAATATCTTAACTTTTATACTCTTCTTTTCATTCATTTTCTCCTCTTCTCAAAATCTTTCCCTCTTATATCATTTTTTTTTATTTCAACCTTTAAATATTGAAGCATAATTATAATCTCTCCCAAAATTTGAGCTTAACTCTTGACATTGTTGTTTTGAAATGGAAAAAATCAACTACGTTCCTATTCTTGTGACTCTTCATTTGTTTTTCAAAACTCAATTTTTTAGAAATCTTAGAGATCAAATCAAACTTAGAATTATTAGTTAAACCCAATTCCTATCATCTTATGAATCTCAATTGAAGTGATTGTTAGTATGTCTTGATAGATTCCAAAACCCATAAACCAAATCAGAGAGAGAGAGAGAGAGATGATTCTAGGTTTTTATCAACATAGATAGTAATCACTAAGAGCAACTCCAACAACTTCTCTATAATTTTTGTATTATAGAGAAATAAAAGTCAAACCTTTAGCCTATTTTTCTTCTCCAACTCCAACAGATTCCCTAGTTTACAGTAATCTATAAAATCTCCATATTCTTCTTTAAAATTTTAGAGTTTGCTGTAAATATAGGGAATTTGGTTTTCTCTCTCCTCACTTTCCCTAAAATAGAGATAGTTATAGGGAATCTGTTGGAACAAAAGAGGCTTATTTTTCCCTAAAGTAGAGAAAAATCAAAATATAGGGAATCTGTTGGAGTTGCTCTTCAGATTTGGAATATTATTCATCAATTCTCTCTTCTTATTTAAATTAAAAAAAAAACAAGAGAATGGATTTCAGAATGGATGCTAGAGAAATACCAAGAGATTAAAATTTGAGAGAAAGGGAAGGGAGGTAGTGGGGCAGTTTGATATAGATGAGCTCAAGAAGAAGAAAAACCACAACCCAGATCCAAAATAACAACTAAAAATGCAAAATTAATTAAGAAAAAAAAATGCAAAATTATCAAACATCTTACAGAACAAAAAAAAAAGTAAAAGAAAGAAGAAAGGAAAAAAATATATATTTATTAGAAAGGCAGACATAGAAAAAATAGAAAAAGTTTTTCAATGTAATAAATGTTGAGTTTTAGATTTTAGTGGAATCTACGTGTCATTTGTTAAGTGGGAAAAGTTGAAAGGAAAGATAGCTATCATTCCTCATATAGCAAATACGCGACTTCACTTTCTTTTTTTCTTTCAATGAAGAGCCTTTTGGTGAGCCGCAATGACTCATTCCTTCAGACTCTTCAAGGCCGGCCGTGCCTTTCAAAACTTCGAGGACTGAGTTTCTGTAAATGACCAGAAATTAATAAATTATTTGTATAGGTATTGATTCGTTTAGGATGAATCTTTTCTTAATATTGTTTTGGTAGTTAGGAATAAGCAATTACGAGAGAGCAAGAGTCGTAGTTAATACCATGATACCATGGTTCATAACTTCATGCCAAAACAACAAATATAGTCCCTACCGGAGCCAATGAATCCAAGAATGTCATAGATATAGACATATAGTTAATGTAGTAGCTATAGCCAACTGTTAACTTGCATATGTATGAACAAGCTTCATTACTTCAGAAAACGACCTTTTGAAAAAAAAAAAAAAATTAACGACAATTTTTCATGATGTTGTCATTTTTTTTCCTCAAAAATATTGTTGCTAGCTATATCGATATCCAATAACCCATCATATCGATAACCAAGCGACATGACAAAAAAGAGTCGATTCACATCACATTGTTACAACAACAACACTATATATACCTTAATGTCAGTTACATAGGTATTCTAGCCTTACAAGATGGTCTTTGCTAGTTCACACGAAATTCCGCATATCCCATGTTATATTATGTGCGTACTATGAGAAGTTCTTATGTACGACAGTTGTGCCACGTGTGTGGTATGGGTAGCCAATCAGGGCCATGCAAGAAGATAATGGACAATGTTTTGGCTATTTCACTTTAATAAAATAAGGTAGTTTCAAAATACAATTAACAGAAAGAGATGTGATTGACTAGTCATACCAGCCATGTGATACGGCTGCCGTATTCAAGATTTTCACTAGATGCTATATTGATGGTTTCCCTTCAAGTATAAATTGAGCATTAATTTCTTCCTTCTTACGGATGTAATGAACATACTTTTATAACAAGCTAAGACACTCTAAAAAGCAGGAGGTTATTCAAGCTTTTGAGCTTTCCAATTAGGAGTAAACACTCCTACGATATAGAGTCACCTTCTTGCATATTTAGAATTAAATGCAGGTTTATTTATATAGAAGGATTAAATTCAGTTTACCCCTGAGCTTTGGGGGTAATTTCATGTTAGTCTCTGTCATCTCAATTTAAAGCTTTTCAATTTTCCTCTACCGTGTCCATTCCGTCCAATTTGGACGTTAAGTTTGACAAAAAAACCCACTTTAAGGGCTAAAATTGTCATTTCAAGGAAAAAAAAAACACCATGACAAAAAAAAACGATGATAAAAAAAATATTATGTTGTTTTTTTTGTCATGGTTTTTTTTTTTAATTCTCTCTCATTGAAGAAGAAGAAGAATTTTTTTTTAGATTGTCATTTCAAGGAAAAAAACACCATCACAATTTTTTTTTTTTTTTTGTTCATGGTCTTCTTCAATGAGAGAGAATTTAAAAAAAAAAATCATGACCAAAAAAAAAAAAAGAAGGAATTTTTTTTTGTCATGGTGTTTTTTCTTTTTCTTGAAATGACAATTTTAGCCCTTAAAGTGGTTTTTTTTTTTAAGACTTAACGTCCAAATTGGACGGAATGGACACGGTTGAGGAGAATTGAAAAGCTCGAGGAGTAAAATGATTAAATTGAGAGGACATGGACTAACATGAAATTACCCCCAAACCTCAGGGGGGTAAACTGTAAAAGCGATGAATCAAGTATAAAAATTTAAAACGGGCTAAACCATAAACCCTAGACTCCGGTCGGCGGACACCGATTACTGGTCGGTGGACTTCAGTCTCTGATCATTTGATTCCCACGACCGATCATCGGACTCCGATCTCCAGTCACCAGAGTCTGACGAAGTCTCCGATGACTTCTCTCTCTCTAAGTGATAAAGAGGGAGAAGGCAAAATTGCCCTAAAAATAAATTAAAAAAAATATTTAATTGAGTATTAGGGCAAAAATATATATAATTTATTGGATAAATAGGCAATCTCATAAGATTGTTGGGTAAGTGACCATTTTCCCAAAATATATGCATTTTAATGCGAAGGCCTATAATTTAAGTTTCCATTTGTGTTGGTAAATGCAAAGAAACTCATGAATCAATATAAATCTCAGTTTCCTTTCATATTTTCTTTTCGATCCAATTAAGACAACAACTTTTCAAAGGAAAATAATCCGTCATTAACTTATGAATAACGATTACATGATGCACTTTATAGTTATATTCAAACATTTAAATCCAACGTTAAACCTATTAAGCATTATCTCGAGATAAACCCCATTTAGTTCATACCGTATTTACCAAAAAACCGATCAAGAAAAAACCTTAGAGTTACTAATTCCAATTTCACTAAATGAGTAAATAAAAAGATATTAGACGGGAGGAGGCAAGGAGGCAAGGCGGACTCCCATGATCTTTTCCTCTCGTCCGGCGGCGGTCGACGACGGCGTTGACGGTTCTGTCTTGCTGTTGTTGTATTGTTTGCCGTACGGGAATGGTTTTGGGCTAGTACCCTATTGGCTTCGGGATTTCTGGCCTGAGGTTTGCTGTGGAGGCAGCGTAGTTCGGGATCTTTTTTCTCTACGCCATAGACATCATCTCGAGGGAGGCGATTCACGGAGTGAGGTGGGTTTTGGCGGCGGGGATGGCTACTTCGGGGGGAGCTGATAGCGGCTTGAGACGGCGATCCAAGTTTGGTTGGATTACTCAGGCTTCATCGGTGCTTTCTGGTGATCGTTCCTTCAGGCGTCGTGGCTCTGGCTTGCTTGCGGCGGCGTGAAGTTGGCGGCGAGTTTTGGTGTGTACAGTGGTGCTGCACAGGGAAGGGATGATTGGAATGGGCTGGGCCACGGGTAAACCTTGGGTTAGGGTTTTCTTTTGGGCTTTAGGGTTTTTTTTTAAGGTTTTTTTAAATTCGAATAACTCCCTAGTTTTGTTTGGGGAAAGTAGTGGATTTTGGCCCAGTTTAGGCCTGCTTTATTAGTGGGCTTTAGTCTATATTGCTATGGTTTCTTCTTACACCAAGTTAATGAATTTCCTGGAGTACCACAATTGAGTGCATTGACGAAGGGAGATTCGAAATAGTTTTCTTAGTGTACGCTAAGATTTGTAGTTGTGTAGGCTCGAAAAATTCAAATACCCATAATTGTACTAGTGGATGGTACCCGTATTCCCTTACCTGCTTGACCACTGATTTAAGGTATAGAGTTTATTTGTATGTGTCGTTCTGACTTTGGGATTAAATTACTCTGTCAAAAAAAAAAAAAAAAAAAACCGATCTAGAATTTTCACTATTTAACACCAGCTACACATTCCACCAGAAAAAATAATAATATCAATACTACCTAAGAATAGAGAGATGCAAGTTGCAAAATTCATGCGAAGACAAACTGTTTATTGTGTATCGAAAATGATCACGTGGTCAGTTATTGACCAAGAAAATAATGCTCAACCACCTTTGGATGTAAATCCAATGGCAGAGAGAATTATTATTAAGTTGAGGTGTTTTATTTTCCACCCTTGGATGTAAATCTAAGGGTTATTGAGCATAAATTCTTTGGTCAGCAACTGACCAGGTGAACACTACTGACAAATTGTTTCACAATTAAGTTTGAAAATAAAATTTTCACAAAAAACCACATTTTGGTGGTCAGCGAAGCATCACAGCACAACGATCCTCGAGCACCCACGATGCAAACCGCAACCGCTGCATTTTCCCACACCGCCAACTGCTGACGTGTCACAACTCCACTGGCTTCACCAACAGACAAACTCCTACTGGGCTCCACATCCTAAAAAAACAACACTCCTCCACCAACCCCCCAGGTTCACCTACTCCCGCTCCCTCATCTCCGTCAAACCCAACTTTAACGCCGTCAAATCCCATCCACGTTTTACGGCTCCACCCACCCCCGCAATCGCCACACAACTCACCTAACGCCCTCCCCTTAAACCCGTCAACTCTCTATAAAACCTCCCCCATAATAACCACCAAACCTCCAAAACCAGCTCACTCACACAACCCACACTTCTTCTCTTCCCACCATTGTTTTCTCTATCTACACACCGCCATGGATCTCCTCCTCTTGGAGAAGACCCTAATGGGTCTCTTCGTCGCCGTCGTGGTCGCCATCGTTGTGTCCAAGCTCCGAGGCAAGAAGTTTAAGCTGCCTCCGGGTCCGATGCCGGTCCCGGTGTTCGGCAACTGGCTCCAGGTCGGCGATGACCTCAACCACCGCAATCTGACAGACATGGCCAAGAAATTCGGCGACGTGTTCATGCTCCGCATGGGGCAGCGCAACCTCGTAGTCGTGTCGTCGCCGGACCTGGCCAAGGAGGTCCTCCACACGCAGGGGGTCGAGTTCGGTTCACGAACACGAAACGTCGTATTCGATATCTTCACCGGCAAAGGACAGGACATGGTGTTCACCGTTTACGGCGAGCACTGGCGGAAAATGAGACGCATAATGACCGTTCCGTTTTTCACCAACAAGGTGGTGCAGCAGTACCGCCACGGCTGGGAGGCCGAGGCGGCTGCGGTGGTGGAGGACGTCAAGAACAAGCACCCCGAGGCCGCCACGAGTGGGATGGTGCTACGTAGGAGGCTACAGCTGATGATGTACAACAACATGTACAGGATCATGTTCGACAGGAGATTTGAAAGCGAGGAGGATCCCCTGTTTGTGAAATTGAAGGGTTTGAATGGAGAGAGGAGCCGGTTGGCGCAGAGCTTCGAGTATAATTACGGCGATTTCATTCCGGTGCTCCGGCCATTCCTCAGGGGGTACTTGAAGATCTGTAAGGAGGTGAAGGAGAAGAGGATTAAGCTCTTCAAGGACTATTTCGTCGACGAGAGAAAGTAAGTGGTTCGCTGTCGATCGTAATAATTGATTGAATTTATTTCTTTTTCTTTTCTGCGTTATTTTTTGGGATGTCTTGTGACTTTTGCTATCATTCATTTCTTTCTGAACTGTTCTGAGCGTCATGCTGCCGTGTTGAAACTTGAACCTAATAGAGTTCATCTCTTTCAGTTTCCTTTGGGTATGGGTCTCTTTCAGTTTTGGAGTTTTTCACATGAATTTGTTTATCATGGATTTGGTTCTGTGGCCCGGGATCAATGTTAATAAACCCGCCGATATTACTTTATGACGAACGTTTTTATTACTTACGTTTGTATTACTTGCATATGCATCGTTAGATCAAATCATGAAATTATATTAGGGGAAAGTTTTTAGAACTGTTAGAAAAACCGAAAGACTGTGAGTTATATTGTACGACAAAATAGTTTAGATGAAAAAGTTGTCTGTTTCTAGTATAGAAGATTCTTTTTTGTTCTATGTAATGGTGACAGGATCACTTTTCTTGTTTGACTTTCCATTTTCGCGTGTGAAAGTTTCTATTCATAGTCTAACAATTGTTTAACAGGAAACTTGCAAGCACGCAAGCCACAACTAATGAAGGGTTGAAGTGTGCCATTGACCACATCTTGGACGCTCAGCAGAAAGGAGAGATCAACGAGGACAATGTCCTTTACATCGTCGAGAACATTAACGTTGCCGGTAAGTCGGACCCACTCTACTCAAATCTCTAAGTCTCAGTCGTAAATCCTTCCTTTATGTTATTATCTGTTTTATGTTGATATATTCCAATATTTCTAAGATGCGCCGCTATTAATGATAATTGCATTTAGCTAAAAACAGAATGGAATGATCAATTCTGGGAAAGATTTTTATTTTTAAGGAAATGATAAAACATGATCTTACCAGACTTATAACAGCTATATCAACTCTCAAAAAAGCAAAAGATCTCCAATCATAATCCTTTTGAGCATGAGAGACCATTTAAAATTACAACTTGCAACCTAAAAATGAGACGATTTATGTCAGAGGTATTATCGTGTGGACCAAAATATTAATTGCATGTGCAGTTTGTCCCAAGGCAAGTCATGTAACAGTTTCAGGATAAGCTTTTCGGTTTCTATAAAAACATCGTTTGTTTCTTATTTTTGATTTTACAATCACGGAATCTGAGTAGGAAAAGGCCAAAGCTTAAAGTGCACATCAACGATCATGAGCGAACCCTTGTTGGTTTGAGTAGTTGTGCTGCTTAAGGCTCTTCGTTTTGCAGATTAGGTACATAGGTGAAACACCAGGTAGCTTTTTAATTAGTTTAACACTCTGAGTCTGATATAGTGATATGTTTCATTTTCAAGATTAGGTTAACCTTCCAATAGATTCCGTCTAACTTTTCTATTGCGGTTCCGTGTGATCATGGTAACCACTTATCCACTAGAATATGAACTTCATATTTTTATACAACACGCTTTGTTCTTACCAACCCCCGCCACATACATAGACATACCAACAACAACATGATGATTATGAAAATGCTGTGTTGTAGTACTATTAATATAAATCATTATCATCGAGAATATATTATTTGAATCTATTAACATATGAGGTAAGTTTGTCGACAACTAACGTTCTACAAATTTTGTAAACAGCCATTGAGACTACACTATGGTCAATCGAGTGGGGAATCGCCGAGCTTGTGAACCACCCCGAAATCCAGAAGAAGCTGAGGGATGAGCTCGACACTGTGCTCGGCCGTGGTGTTCAAGTCACAGAACCAGAAATTCATAAGCTGCCGTACCTTCAAGCCGTGGTCAAGGAAACCCTAAGGCTTCGCATGGCAATCCCCCTCCTCGTCCCACACATGAATCTCCATGATGCTAAGCTCGGAGGCTTTGACATTCCTGCGGAGAGCAAGATCTTGGTGAATGCTTGGTGGCTAGCAAACAACCCTGCACACTGGAAGAAGCCAGAGGAGTTTAGGCCCGAGAGGTTTTTGGAAGAGGAGTCCAAAGTTGAGGCCAATGGCAATGACTTCAGGTACCTTCCGTTTGGTGTCGGCAGGAGGAGTTGTCCCGGCATTATTTTGGCACTGCCGATCCTTGGGATTACTTTAGGACGTTTGGTCCAGAACTTTGAGCTCTTGCCTCCTCCAGGACAGAATCAGCTTGACACAACAGAGAAAGGAGGACAGTTTAGTCTGCACATCTTGAAACATTCCACCATAGTTATGAAGCCAAGGACATAACAGATGTAATGTGTGGGGTGATTTTGAATTTGTGGAATTCCAGAGACAAAAGTGGATGAATATGGTTATGTTGTGGCTTGTGTAAATCTATGAACTTTTAATTAATGACTGGCTTTTGAAACTTTGCAATAAGACTTCATTCTCTTACTTTCATGGCTTGAAGTAACCGAAGAAAAATGTAGGTTTTTGCGTTATTTCTATTCTCTCTTTCCGGTACTAGAATAGGTACTGAAAATTGAAATTAAAGACTTCCTTGAAATGAAAAAAAGAAAATTAGGCAATTTATTAGAGTTAAAATTAAGAAAAAATTTTCTGAACTTTCAGTAAAATAATGTAGGAGAGAGATTGACAAACACGAGACTCCGATTCGAGAGTAGAGTACTAACTCCCTCTATGTGGAAAAATTTGAGCCGTAGATAACCATGTGGTATGTCACATTTTCTTTGCTCACCTACCATAGCTACTTAATTCATTCTAAAGTCTAAACTATACCAAGTTACCAACCCCAAGTGTTGATAAGCTAGGTTTAGAATCATCCATACAAGTTTTACGTTTATAATGAATAATGAATTGTGTCCGACAGTAAGGTATGGTGTAGAAGGGCTTCTCGTGCTGTCGTGCACATCTTTTTCACTTCAGAAAGGGTTTGTGCTGAATGCTTTCACCAAAAGATGTCTTGTACATGCCAATTGGAGTTATCCTCAACCATTGCTGGACTTGACAACTGATTGAGGTTCCTTATTCATTATTCTTTCCATGGCGGCCTAAAGATTGAATGGTATGTACAATTATTTGCTACCGCTATCAGGGACCCTTTCAATCAATGCGATTTTACGGAAGAAAACAAATTAATAACTCTTAAGAAAAAAAAAAAAATAATCAATATGTCATAGCTTGTTGAGTTAAAGCTCACTTATACGCTAAGCATTTTAATGCTCTACCTAGCAATCTTGATCACATATGATGATTGTAACAGTTCTTGTTTTACAACATAAAGTCAATATTATTTCTGCAAAGAAACAATGAAATCGATAATTTTTTTTTATTATTTTTATTTTTTTTTTCTGGATCAATTCTAAGCTGGATTGTGAATTTTATTCATCACAAGTCAAAATGACCATTACATTCCCCGCTGTCATATATAGACAAACCATAAGATGTGGTAGCTAGTACCGACAGTGGTACGTAGGAATAGGCATAGTGTCATATACATCTATAGACATCTATTGCTCCATGATTACAAATAGCTTGAATCATTTTTTAGTACTAATCTAGAAGATTTGCTAGGACGCCTAAAACAAGATAAATAAGGTGCACAAAACAAAAGTGCATAGGTCCCTAAAAAGGAAATTATTGGAAATAAATAAGCTAAAAACTATCTAAAACCATAACAGCCCAATGAAGCCCTAAGAGTCCAAGCCTAAAGCCCAAACATGATCAGTTCAACCCCAGCCTAGCCACCACTTCGTTCGCACACCGATTGCATTGAGCAACACAGCTAAAAACAATCCTCACCGCTAGATCCCCCTTCGACGGAAACGCCACTTCGACAACCTAAAAGTTTCAAATGTTAAATATTCCTAGTAGATCCGAACCCGACTAGATTGAAATAACCTGAAAGACATTCAAAACGTCCCAGCATCACCAAAGGCCGATGTCTCACATGGAATCGATAAGGAGCAAGAACCAAATCCATCCCATTATGTCAAAGACCGCCCCTGTAAGCATAACCATCGCGCCTTAGAAGTGATAACTAGAAAAACCAATGCCAAAAACAATCTAGTCAAAACTTTGAGCGTAGCACTCCCAAAGATCCATCGCTAAGCACTAGTATCCAAACACCCATTCGGCAGCAGACCCACACCGTTGGCCTGCCTAAACGTCACGGCCACTGTCGGACGTGTAGGAATCTGCAGAAGTTGACCCGCTTTTCCTAAGGTTTTTTAGAGCAGCGATATGAATCACAAGAATACTATGTCGTTTATTCACTTTCTCCCAGCGTAGGCTAGGATCAATATGTCGCCTCAGAAAAATTAAGGCATCTGCTTTCACCTTATTAGATAGTTCATCATCTTTGGGATCAGTAATGGTGGCAGTGTAGTCTTTTGCCACAAAGGCAGTTTCCATATCGGAAACCCAACGATGGTACTCAAGTCCTTCTGAGTCCAAGATGTCAAACTCAGGTCAAGTTGGATCAGCCATCTACATAAAACAAGAGAGAAGATATAAATTACGCAGTCATAAAGACATCCACGTAAATTATTTTCCAAACGTATGAATTAGATTTCAAGACCAAGATTTGTAATGGTCACACATTTTTTTTTTTTCGATGCTATATGAAAATACTTTATCACAGTAAGTGTGTGTATAATGCGCATGAATTTTCATTATCATGGCCAAACGGTATTGATATGTTGCATTAAAAATAATCATAGCACATTTAAATATAGCATATAAAAATAAACTACATGGCATGTTCAAATTTCACAAATATACAACAAATTATATACTACACATAATAAGAGCAATAATATATCATGCGTAAAATAAAATGTAAACAATAGTAAAATACAAAGCATGCGTAGACATAATTTATATAAGCGTAAATAAAATAAAACATGCTCAAAATTTCATAAATAATATATAACAATATAATAGATATATATGGCATGCTCAAAAATCAAATATATAATCATGGCTTAAAGATAATTATATAAAACATAAATGACAAAGCATGCGTAAAATAATTGATATAATCTAACTAAGCATGCTCGAAAAATTTATAATAAAAGCATAAACAATAAAATATATAGCATGCTCAAGAAAATAAATAATGAGAATTTACCATAGTATGAAATTAAATAAATTAAAGGGAACATACTTGGTTTCGAAAAATAAAACAATCCTAACGCACGCGCGTGTTGATGCAGGCGTGCGTAGCGATGTTTTTGGGCTTATGAAACTAGGCCGCTTCCTCTCCCTTTTCAGCAGTGGGCTTTGTTTTTTTTTTTTCTTTTTATTAGCCTGCCTTTTTTTTCTTTCTTTTCTGGGCCGCAGGGCCTGTTTCTTTTTTTCTTTGCTTTTTTTTTTTCTTTCTTGGCCTTCTGTTCTGTGGGCCTCTTTTTTTTTCTGGGTTGGGTCTCTACTTTGGCCCTCGTCACTTTTTTTTTTTTTTTTTTTCTTTCTCTCTCCTCTTTGCGTCTTCTTCTGGTTTCTGGTTCTTTTTTTTTCTTGCGGAGGCGGCTGTGTCGTAGCCGGTGGCAGGGGTGGAGTCGGCTCGGTGGTGCAGGGCTGCAGGCCGGTCTGGATGGCAGGTGCGGGGAAGCTGTAAAGACGCGCGCTGGATGGCAGGAGCGGGGCTGCTGTCCGGAAGGATGATCTGGCGGCCGATCTGGACGGTGGTGAGCAGCAGTGCGCTGGGTCGGGGGTGCAGGGATCCGCTGATGCCAGGATCTGCGCAGGCTGCTGCAAGTCGAGTTGGAGGAGCTAGGTGCTGCAGGTGATCGATCCGACTGTGCAGGCGATGTGTGAAGGAGGCGGGGTCTGCACAGAGGTGTGGGCTGTTCGCGCGGAGGGAGGGCCGAGGGTGGGAGGCTGCTTTCAAGCGGTGAAGGCTTTTAGGTGGACAGATCAATTGGTTGGGTGCGGAGAGCAAATTGCTCTTGGCTAGGTAAGGCCGTGCAGGGGAGGAGGCGGGGTGAGGCCGGTCTGGCCGGCTGGACGGAATTTTTTTTTTTTTTTTTTGTTGAGAATTGTTGTTGTTTGTGGCGGCAGAAAAAGAAGAATTTTTTTCTGCTAGGGTTTTGATTTGTTTTTCGACGGGAAGAAGAATGAAACTAGAAAATTAGATTTCTTTGGCTATTGGCTCTAAGCGTGCCGATAACGTGTAAAAGTAAAATGATAATTGGAATGGTCTACTCATTTCATTTCGTAGTCCCTTTATATAGGGATAGAGTTACAACGGAAACATTAATTACATTAAATACATTGAATACTGATTGATCTATA